>NW_027397074.1:52225779-52479433 GCF_003265705.2 Callorhinus ursinus
CTTTCTTTCTTTCTTTCTTTCTTTCTTTCTTTCTTTCTTTCTTTCTTCCTTCCTTCCTTCCTTCCTTCCTTCCTTCCTTCCTTCCTCCCTCCCTCCCTCCCTCCCTCCCTCCCTTCCTTCCTTCCTCCCTTCCTTCCTTCCTTTCTTCCTTTCTTCCTTTCTTCCTTTTTTTGACTGTTAGTTATGTTGTACCTATTTTCATATTCTAGTCCATGAGTTAGACTGCTGCCTGTTTTTATTCTGGGCCAATTAAGAAAAAAATCTATTATTTATATTTTACTAGTCCGTTTGTAGAAAGTAATAGCTATGGTAATATCAGTAATCTTTTGTTCAATATTCTTGTGTCTTTGGAAGGTCTTTCAAGACTTACTAATTAGATAACCCTTAATATTATACACAAAAGCTTAATTCCAACCAAAGAAATTGTCTAGATCAGTGTTGTCCAACAGAACTTTCTGCTGTGATGAAAAGGTTCTATATCCACACTGACCAATATGGTAGCCATGAGCCACATGTTACTGTAAGGTACTTGAAATGGAGCCAATGTGACTGAGGAACTACAGACTTAATTTTATTTTTTATTTATTTTTAAGATTTTATTTATTTCAGATAGAGTGAGAGCAAGAGAGAGGCCAAGCCGGGGGGTGGGCAGAGGGAGAAGCAGACTCCCTGCCAAGCAGGGAGCCCAGTGTGGGGCTTGATCCCAGGACCCTGGGATCATGACCTGAGCTGAAGGCAGACACTTAACCGACTGAACCACCCAGCCACCCTTATTTCATTTTAAATTCATTTATGTTTAAACTGAAATAGCCACATGAGCCTAGTGACTCTTTTAACGGAGAGGGTAGGCTACAGTTCTTTCATGTATTTAGAAATGATTCTCTGGGTGGGGGTGGGGGGAAGAAAGTGTGGTTTTTAAACTTGAGTTAAAAATATAGTAAAATGGTTATTTTTGTGTGAACAATGTACTATGTCCTACTGAAGAACTGCTTAGAGAGTGACTCAACACCATCAGTTACCTTGATCTATTTTGGCAGGTCAAGTCAATCAGCTCTCTTGGAATCACATTTAGCATTTAGATGCTTATCAGTCAAAAATAGCACATGATTGTGCTCTACTGTAATTTAATTGGTTAACTATGAGGAATTCATGCTTTCTGTTTTGTTGCTATTATGTATTAACATTTTATAAGCTATGCATTATTAATTTAATAATATGTATTTTTATGTGATGGATTGTAACATAACAACTTTCTTTCCTACTTTTTAGGAGAAAACAACGTTTTTCTTTTACCAAAATTCTGCCTCATGTGACTTTTCAACAGTGGAACCTTTTTAAAAGGTAAGTTTTATAAAAGTAAAGTATTCTATGCTTTCTGAATTTTTAATCTCCTATAATTAGCACTTGAAAAGAGTTTCTCTTCCCCCACCCTTATTTGATAACAGACTGTCTCATTGAATCATGAGATTTCAAAGTAACTACTTGGAAGGGGGCTTATTTTTTTTCTCCTATTATTTTTTTGCAGAAAGGGAAGTCAAGAAAAGATCTGTTTTCTGTTACTGGCACAAATCTGGGCTTAGTAGAACCATCCCAATTTCTAAACCCTACCAGTTTAATATGCAAATATCAATGGCTTGAGTAGCAGAGAATGTAATCCTATTATAGTCTCAAATTTATCAGAGTCCTTAGAAATCCTAATTAGCTTTAGTAATCACCTGGCTCTTTTCTTGGATATTATTAGTATCTCTGGGGGGTTTCACATTTTTCCATGTGAGAAAATATGATTTTGGCTACAGCTGCTTCCAGGGTTCTCTTCTGTCAGAGAAATATCATACATAGAGTTTGAGTTTTTGTATAGTAAAATATCTATCCAGATATATATTACATATCCACTAATTAAAAATGCTCCATCCATTTGAAAAGTGAACCCACATTGAAACTTGTTTATAATATTTGATCTTTCTATTTCATTTAGCAACCAAACCACTCTGTAATATAAACATAACCCTATTCCTGTTTTAACCTCAATTTTACGTATAGATTATGGAGTATATGAACTTTCCAAGTGCTCATATCCATTTAATATTTTTTATGGTGAACTGGGGACTCAAGTACATATAAATACCCAATCAAGATTATACCCCAATGCCATGAAGTACAAAAACTCTGAGTTTGGAGGCATACCTTTCCAGGTTTGGCTGTCATTCTCCCAACTTAGGCTACATTCTTTCATTGGTAAAAATCCAGCTAATTATACTTACTTAATACCAATTACTACTGTTACAACAGTTAAATCAAGTGTATTACTTACCGGTGGTTACTACATTTCTATCCGTATACCTAGCATTGAATCGCTGCTTATAAATAATACTTTTGTTTGTTTCCCCTTTCTTGTCAATTTCATTCTAAGATGATGTAGTCATACTATCTATGGTTTACTCATAAAATCACTTTAGAAATATTCAATAAACACAAGTAGTGGGGGGAAAAAAGCTTTTTAGGTTAAATTTAACTGAATTTGAGTCTTGATGATATCAAAACCCTACAATATAGCAATAGACAACAAAATCCGAAAAAGTGAATCTTAAGTAGGAAGTTTAAATAAAACTAAAGTGTATCTGATAGTTTGCAAACATAAAATAAAAAAGGCAGCTTTAGTGATAGTTCAACATGGCTAAGTTAGAGTGTCTTAAGACTAATATAAATTCCTATTAAACATTTATTAAGAAGGCTTAGAAATTCTAAATCAGAAGAATAAGGAAAAGAATGCAATTATTAAAGGTATTTGAATATAACCTTTTTGCTGATAATATATTGTGTAAGATTAAGGATAACTACAAAGACATTAACATTCCTCCTGTCAAACATTAGGGGTTACTTCCCCTTCTACCTACCCTAACAGAGTGTGGTAGCAATGACACTGCCAATTCTGGGCTTAGCCTTTAGCAGGACAGTCAGCTTCCTCCTAGGTCATCCTAGGAACCCATCCTAGGGTTCCAAGGTTGCCACATAAGAAGTCCAGTGACTCTGCTGAAAAGCACACATGAAGAGGCTTTGAGGCTACAGTGAGAAAAAAAGTGACCCAGTTGAGACCAACTTTCCCACCACCCATCTACCATTTGAATACCACAGAATGGCCCTGGTAAATACCATTTAAAGCAGAAGAATCTCCCATACAAGCCCGACTCAAATTCCTGACCCACCAAATTAGGAATTATAATAACATGGTTTTTTTGTTTTGTTTTGTTTTAGAATACTAAGTTGTAAGGTAGCTACTTACACTATAATAGACAACAAAAAAATGCAGAGGCGAAGGAAGAGTTCCTTGCTAGTTGCAGTTGGCATACACAACTGTTTCATTGGTTTTAAACATATTAACTGTTAAGATAGTAATCCGGGGCACCTGGGTGGCTCAGTCGTTAGGCGTCTGCCTTCGGCTCAGGTCATGATCCCAGGGTCCTGGGATCGAGTCCCACATCGGGCTCCCTGCTCAGCGGCAAGCCTGCTTCTCCCTCTTCCACTCCCCCTGCTTGTGTTCCTGCTCTCGCTGTCTCTCTCTGTCAAATAAATAAAATAAAATCTTTAAAAAAAAAAAAGATAGTAATCCTAAAATAATTTATCCAAACTTGGTTACCTGACCCAGAGTTTTATTAATGTGTGAATAATCTTTCCAATAATTATTGGTCTTTACTATCTTACTTTATAGAGCTAACCTATTGTAAAAATCATGAAAGGATGCAGGAAAATTGGATAGTTAAAGCCTCAGCATGTTGTATTTATAAAAGAGAATACTAGGTTTTCTATCAAAAAACCTGAGATAAGATATTTACTCTGCCACTCATTATCTTGGAGACTTTGATCAAGTCACTGCTTTTGTGGGTCTTGAATTCTTCATCTGTAAAATTAACTCCTCAGATTTCCCATCCATAGGTAGCTTACGGATCTCTTTGAAAAATCTCTAAGTTCCTATTTTATCGTTGTTTTGTATTCTTTAATGAGATGGTCGATCAGATGTATCCACAAGAGGGGACAAAGGAGAGGTACAAGAAAACAAAGTTTAATATACTCACAGAGTCATGAGGGGCCACATGGGGTGAGTGCAGAGGAAGTGGCCTCAAACAAGCAGGTGGGGAGCAGAGAGCGCAAGGACCCATGGGCACGTGGGGGTCAGGGTGGAGTATACAAGCAAAAGGCATGATGGGATATCCCTTGAGGATATGAGGTCACAGAAAAGGGAATATAAGAAAGAGAACTCGTGGCAGGGGCCGCCTCATCATATGGTGGGTACACCTGGTCACTTGGCTGGGGCGTTCACGGTCTATTTTGGGAGATGTGGAGGCAGCAGGAATATATGAAGTTTTAAAATTTATGGTACAGGGGTGCCTGGGTGGCTCAGTTGGTTAAGCGACCACCTTCGGCTCAGGTCATGATCCTGGAGTCCCGGGATCGAGTCCCGCATCGGGCTCCCTGCTCAGCGGGGAGTCTGCTTCTCCCTCTGACCGTCCCCCCTCTCATGTGCTCTCTCTCTCTCTCTCATTCTCTCTCTCAAGTAAATAAATAAAATCTTTAAAAAAAATTTATGGTACAGTTATTAGGTCATGCTATAATCTGAACGTTTGTGTCTCCCTAAAAGTCATGTGTCAAAATCTTAATGCCCATATGATGATATTAGCAGGAGGGGTCTTTGTGAGGTATATAGGTCATGTTGGTGGAGTCCTCATGAATGGGATTTGCTCCTATGAAAAAGACCTCACAGAGCTCCCTAGCTGCTTCCACCATGTGAAGATACAAGGAGAAGTCTGCCACCTGGAAGAGGGCCTCTATCCAACCATGCTGGCTGGCACTGTGATCTCAGACTTCCAGCTTCCAGAACTGTGAAAAAAAATGTCTGTTGTTTATAAGCTACCCAGTCTGTGGTGTTTGGTTTTAGCAGCCCAAACAGACTAAGATAGGTTGCAAGTATTTTAACGTGTCACAGCTAAATTTATGGTACCAAACCTCAGAGGTTTGAGAGCAGATGACTTCCTCCCTAACACCAAGTAGTATAGTATCTTCAACCTCCCTAACACCAAGTAGTATAGTATAGTATCTTGAAACAAGTATTTCATCCTCCTAAACTAACCCTTGATGATTTCCCAGTGAGAGCTACTTTTGTACAGGAAGGAGTCAATACATATTACTTGATTCTCATGTGTTGTCTTGTCAGATAACAGTTGTAGTTTGGAGAATGCTTACTTATATATTATTTATCACAGAAGCTATATTTTCTTATGCTTCATGTGAGCAATTCATTATATAAATAATTTGTAATTTTCTATTAACTTGATGCCTTCTCTGCAATTTCCATACTTTGAATTTACTTGTGATAGGTTTAAGTTATAAAATAATATTAGAGATAGTTTAAAATATATTGTTAGCTATAGGAATTTTCTAACTTAATTGGCTTCCCTCAGCATGTGAGTTTTGGGGAGAGCATTATTACTGCATGTGGGTTTTACCTTTAGATTCAGGTGGATTGGATACATTGTGGATTTCACAGTAGCATTTTCTGTCTTCTTGCCTTCATTTAAGGTGACACTTTGATCAAAGGTGGCAAAGCATGAAATTATGGCCAGCTGTAAAAATGTCACATGCTATTTCAAAATCCTCCTGCAGTTGGAGAATTTCCTGATTATCTGGATCCACCATGGGAATTAAAATTCAGTGTGCCTGACATTACAGCATGTTTTAACAAGAGCACAATTATATTCCTACCCTGTTCCAATATAATGTTGCCTAGTCAGAATTGTTAGACAAGTCCATGGAGGATTGGAACTGTCACCAAGTATCAGCTCACACAGGAGAGTAAAATGAAGTCAATGGTTTCTGCCTTTACAAAAATCACTAATTGTATTTTATTTAGAAATCTGTGCTTCCATGCCTGGAGCAAGCCCCAGGAATGTAAGAAAATCAATCTATTTTCAAATTTTATGGCAGAATACTTTATATAATAAGAGCAGTTAGCTATTTCTTCCTTTGTAAAAAAGAAAAAAAAAATTCTAGGACATATGCAGCAGCTGTCACAATCATAAAAAATAAGACATTTTGAAAATATGTCTGTAAATTACCAGCTTTATTTTTATGGAGGAAGGAAAAATGTCTTTTGTGGGCTTCAATTTTTATTGAAAAATATTGATTGAGCAGCTACTTCATATCAGACTTTTTGCTAGGCTCTGGGGTACAAGAAATGCATAAATACATTTTCTACCTTCATGGAATGCACAGGCTAGGAGAGTAGACAGAAATTCAAATAAAATTAATTACCTAGTCAGAAGGAAAAAAAGATGAGAAAGTAAATAATTACAATCCAAAGATGATAGGGCTGTCTGGTAACGAGTTCCAAACACAGGGCTCAGGCCTAACAACAGCTGCAGAAAACTTAAGTCTGCAAAAAATAGTGATCATTTCTAGGAAAATCATTGTTCTCAGAAGGTAAAGTGTGTACTCTTTGCCTGTTTATAGTAATTTATGAATCATGTATGTCTTTCATCTAAATTCAGGAATCATTTAAACTCATGAAACATGTGACATTGTCAGCAACAAGACAAAATTTTTTTTACTCTACTTTTAATAATGTTTGATGTTTGCACCTAAAAAAAAAATATATGTAAGAATTCTAGTGTAACTAGCAGATGCAACATAATTGGAAGGCTAAAGGAGCAGACAGGGGGTTTTATGAAGGTGTCGTAGCAGCTACGGGGGGAAAGGCAGAGGTAAGCCCAAGAGGTTTCTGTGCTTCTAATTCGTCTCTGTTTCTGTGAGAGCAGCTTCCCATTCTTCTCATCAAATACTGAACATCAACAAAGGACTTATTTGAAGACAGAGTCATACTGCTCAAAATATTCTGAGTTTTTAATTTATTTTTCTCACCACATTAGCACCCTAAGAAGGTGTTTCCAGTCCCATGGCAGGCAAGAGTGGTGAAATCCCATCACAGATTTGACTCACATCTGTAACTTTACTTGTTTTGAATCCTTGAGGCTCATGGTTCCCCTCATTTTTTGTGGTTAGGAAGAATACCATGTATTCTAAGTTTCTGCCTTTTCCCACTTTTTTCTCTTCCCATCGTCTGGCTGACCTGGAAAACATCTTCTGAATATATGAGCTTAAATCATTACTCTTAATTAAATTTGATACATGTCTTTCGTATTTAAGAAAATATACCTTCAATTCACTTTTTTGTTCATGAATACTTCTTACTCAGTAAATGCCACTGAATGGTGTGAGGCACGTTGAGATATCCCTTCTAAGGTGAAGGATAATTATTATATCTGGCCCCTTCTACAACCAAAAAAGAAAAAGGCACCAATGCCTAGTGTCCTCTTTGTATTTTGGAGGCAACATATTTTTTATTTGGGTGTGTTACTTTGGCTCATTTACTGAGTGACCTGAAATGCTGCTAGTTTTGAGTGGAGCCGCAAACCGAAGGCTCTACCGCTAGTCCAGGCTTGCACGCAAGCTGCTCTGCCTCTTGGGCCACATGACTCAGCAGATCCAATGGTGCTGGAAGTGTCAGTGGTGGATAAGGGTGCTGTGCGGGGCCTTTGTCAGGCTCAGGGGAATCTCACTAAAGTCTGATCAAGGACAGAGTCTGGGAAATGCGGTCAGCATAGCTACAATTTTGTCAATTTTGTTGATCATATCAAAGACTCAGCTTTTGGTTTCTTTGATTTTTCTTTGTTGTTTTCCTGTTTCCATTTAATTTATTTATGTTCACATTTTATTATGTTTTTCTGCAGGATTTATTTTTTTCTGTTTAATTATTTTCTAGTTTTTTAAGGTGGATATAAGATTAAGACCTCCTCCCCCAAAATAGGCATTTAAAATTACATATTTCCCTCCAAGAACTGATTTATCTATACTCATAAATTTTTTCTTTCTTTTTCTTTCTTTCTTTCTCTCTCTCTTTCTTTCTTTCTTTCTTTCTTTTCTTTCTCTTTCTTTCTTTTTTTAAGATTTTATTTATTTGAGAGAGAGTGCACGCACGCATGAGCAAGGGGTTAGCGATAGGAGAGGGAGAATCAGGCTCTCCACTGAGCGGGGAGCCCAATGAGTGGCTCAGTCCCAGGACCCTGGGATCATGACCTGAGCCGAAGACAGACACTTAACCACTGAGCCATCCACGTGCCCCTACGTTTGTAAATTTTCACATGTTGCATTTTTATTTTCATTTAATTAAAAATATATTTTTTATTTCCTTTGTAGTTTCTTCTTTGATGCGTGTATTATTTGTTGGAAGTATTTGGGAATTTTCCCTACCTTTTTCTATTATTTCTGATTCAATATTTTTAAATATTTTAATCCTTTAAAATTACTGACTTTTGATTTATGGTCTAGCCTAAGATTTATCTGCAAATTCATGTATACGTGAAAAGAATGTATATTCCTTTCTTGCTTGATAGTATAGTCTACAAATATGAGTTAGGTCAACTAAGGCTGTTAGTGTTGGTCAGATCATGTATATTCTTACTCATTTCCCACTTAATTTTTAAACAATCTATTTTTGGTAGGTACCAACATCTATACCTATGATTTTTAAGTTGCCTACTTATACTTTCAGTTTGCATAGATTTTGCTGCTTTGTCCCTTTTGACTCAGTTGTTAGGTTCATATATATATATTAATGGCAGTATATTTTCCTGATATATTAATCCCCTTGTCATCATGAACTGTCCCTCTTTGTTTCTAGTAATATCTTCTGTTTTATAGTCTGTTCTGTCTATATATTCACTGCAACTCTTTTATAGTAACTATTTGCATGATGCAACTTTTTCCGTCCTTTTAATTTCAATCTATCCGTATTTATGAATTTGTAGTGTAGATCTGCAGATAGGCTATACTTGAATATTGTCCTTAGTTCAGTCCAACAATCTCTATCTTTTGATTAGAGTTTTAATCTATCCATGCTTAAGATATTACTGATATTATTGGATTAACCTCTGCCACTTTGCTCTTTGTTTTATGTATGTGTCTTGTCTTTTTTGTTTCTATTTTTTTTACTACCTTGTTTTGTGATTATTACAAATTTTTATTCTACCATTTTAATTCCTCTATTGTTTTTTAGCACTTTTCTTTTTTAAGTTATTAGTGATCTAGAAATTACAATATGAATCTTAAATTATTATAATCAATTTCAGATTAATGTTTAGTTAAATTCAGGTTAATACATCAATAGCAGCTTTTCTCCAGTATGGTTACATTTTTATTCCTTCTTTGGTACTATTATTTTCTTGTATATCTCATTTATGTATATAATAAATCCAACAATATAGTCTTATACTTATTGGCTTTTTCAGTATTTTCTTTAACTATTTAAGGGGAGAGAAAAAATATATTTGCACTCATTTATATTCACATTTTCATCATTTATCCTGCTCTTTATTTATTTTTTTGTAGATTTGAGTTACCATCTGATGTCATATACTTTAAGACTGAAAGACTTCCTTTAATATATTTTAAAGCATATCAGCTAGCAATAAATTTACTTAATCTTTGTTTATTTGTGAATGTCCTATTTTCTTTTTTAATAATAGTTTTATTAGGTATACATTCTGAATTGACGGTTTTAATTTTTTCTTTCAGCACTTTGAAAAAGGCATCTCACTACCTTCTTGGATTTCACTGTTTCTGATGAGAAGTTAGCAGTTAATCATATTGTTGTTTCCTTGTACATGATTAGTCATCTTTCTTTTGCTGCCCTCACAATTTTTTAACCTTTATTTTTTAGCAGTTTGACTATGATGTGTCCAGATGTAGATATATCTTTGTCCCATATGAAATTTTTTGAGCTTGTTGGTTCTGTAAATTAATGTTTATCATCAAATTTGGGAAGTTGTAGGCCATTATAAAATAGTTTTCTCAGGGCACCTGGATGGATCAGTCGTAAAGTGTCTGCCTTTGGGTCGGGTCATGATCCCAGGGTCCTGGGATCAAGCCCCACATATCGGGCTCCCTGCTCAGCAGGAAGCCTGCTTCTCCCTTTCCCACTCCTCCTGCTTGTGTTCCCTCTCTCGCTGTGTCTCTCTCACAAAATAAATAAATAAAATCTTTAAAAAAATAAAAATAAATAAAATAGTTTTCTCTCCGTTACTTCTGGGACTCCTGTTACATGTAAGTTGGTATGTTCATGTTCTTCCATAGGTTTTGAGGCTCTATTCCTTTTTTTAAAATCTTCTTTCTGTCTGACTTCAGACTGGATAAATGAAATTGACCCATATTTGACTTTGATGCTTCTTTCTTCTGCCATCTAAAATATGTTGTTGGGCCAATCTATTTTTATTTTGGGTATGGTACTTTTCAACTTTAGAATATCCATTTTGTTCCTTTTAAATATATTCTGTTTCCTTATTGAGATTCTCTGTGTGTTGTTTATTGACTACATATGTTTCTGTAATCTTTAAACATGGCTCCTTTTAATTCTTGAATATATTTATAATTTCTGCTTTAAAGTCTTTGTTATAGTCAACATCTGTCCCCACTCAGGGATAGTTTTTATTGACTGCTTTATTTCTTGAGTGTAGGTCACATTTTCTGTTTCCTTGTTATATTTCATAGTTTTTTGTTGAAAATTGGCATGTTAGATAATATATTGTACCTAGTGTGGATTCTGCAGTAGCTAATGTCTCTGCTTGGTTTTGTTTTGCTTTTTTTTTTCTTCTTTTTGATATTTTAGCCCTACTTCCTGGGGTTCATGCCATCCACATACCTCACTGATCAGCTAGTGATTGGTTAGAAGTTGTGCTCAAACACTGGGAACCCATATGATTTCGGCCCTCTGCAGATAGATCTGTGTTTAGTTAGGTAGCACATGTAAAGTTCAGACAGCTTCAAGTCTCTTTTGACATTTGCTTTCCACTCTGTCCTCTTGGATCTCCTGTCCATGTACATGCAGCCTGCCAGTCAGCCAGAGTTTGTCTAACACTTCCAATGCTCTTTTGTTCCTTTAGTTTCCTTCTAAAATAGATAGCAGGTCGACTGATAGCCCCAAATGAAACTGCAGGCTGAGAACAGCAGAATCAAAGGCTTTCCCCATTCCTTGTTATTGAGTGTGCTATTTTGCTGAGAGTGCTGCTCAGCCTATGCTTTTGCCCTAGCCACAAGTCATGACAGCACCCCGCCCCCCCCCCCCCCCCCCACCGGGCTGTGAAGCTCATACTCCACATGGTCAACACACACTAACCAAGCTGCGGATAGCTCTGAAGACAGGTCCAGGCAAAAAAGCCACTGTCTCCTAAGGACCTTATCCAGTGTTCTGGCAACTTTTCATGAATACAGACTCTCTCCCACTTAGAGTTTGCCTTTAGTAGTTTCCAGAGCTATTTTTTGCATATTTTGCCCAATTTTATAGTTTTTTTTAGGAGGGGAAGGGATTTTTCATCCTCTCCTTTCTGTCACATACTTTTTTTTAAAAAAAAATGAGTATTGAGTGGAAACTTGAGATAATTATGTATTTTCAATTTACAATAAGGTAACTATGATTAATACAGTATGAATCTGGAATAGAAATAATTTACAGGTCTATAAGTAAAAATCCATAAAAGAGCCCAAATCCAATATGGAAAATGTGTAAAAACGATGTGTTGTTTAAAAAGAATGAGAAAAAGGTAGTTTCATAGTTTTTGCCTGGTAGTGGTATAACTGGTTATCCATCTGGAAGGAACAAAATGAAATAATTGTCTACCAAATATAAATTATATCATAAAATAATAAATTTCAATAAATCAAAGATTTTAATAATTTATAAGTAATAATATTAGAAAATTATATATTTTGGGGGCAAGTGAGATTTTTCTTAAGCAAGACTAGAAGCACAGAAGCTTTAAATGAAAACAAAATGCTTGGGGAAAAAAAATGAAAACATCGTACACAGAGCAGGAAGCCAAATGATAGTTGTGAGGGGAAAAAAATGTAATAAATAAAAAGACAAAAATTTGGCACTATTCAAAATGCAACCAAAGTCATAAAGTTGGTGAGGAAAAAAGGAATTGAGGAAAATGGTAAAAGAGATTGTGGTAGTCACTGAGGCATTGCCATTCAGATCTCTTTTCAAGAGAGAATCCTGCCACAAGGAGGTTACTTAGCTAACAACCTGTAGCTGAAGGTGCCTTCTTTTTAAAAAAAATTTTTTTAAGTTCAATTTAATTAACATATACTGCATTATTAGTTTCAGAGGTAGAATTTAGTGATTCATCAGTTGCATATAACACCCAGTGCTCATCACATCATGTGCCCTCCTTAAAGCCCATCACACAGTTAGCCCTTCCCCTACCCTACCTCCCCTCCAACAACCCTCAGTTTATTTCCTATAGTTAAGAGTCTCTTATGGTTTGTCTCCCTTTCTGTTTTCATCTTATTTTATTTTCCTTCCCTTCCCCTATGTTCATCTGTTTTCTTTCTTAAATTCCACATATGAGTGAAATCATATGGTATTTGTCTTTCTCTGACTGACTTATTTCACTTAGCATAATACCCTCTAGTTCCATCCATGTCATTGCAAATGGCAAGATTTCATTCTTTCTGAAGATGTTTTCTGGATCTATCTCTGCTACCAGGTACCTCCTCACAGTCCCAGGCAATGATTGAATGAGGTAATGTTATAAAGACTCACCACTTCTGCCCAGTACAGAAGCAATGTTTGTATCATCCTTCTCCAGCAGGCTAGTAGAGTCTTCCTCAGAGCTATTCTTCCTAAAAAATTCTTCTTCCTTCTGCCTACTTTCACAGTCTTCCAGGGCCATTTTGGTCTGAATGCTCCCTGCCTACCTTTACTCTCTCTCCCCTTTATCTTCATATGAATAACCCCCAATAAATCTTTTTATTTCTTCCAACTTTTTCATGTTCCCTTCCTTTGTTCCTAAAATAAACTTTTAAGAACTTTGAACTTAAAACTAGAATTATGACCACAAAAAAAGGTGCTTCTGAGACTCTTCTAATACAGTGAATTATCGCAACAAGGTGGGTCTGACATTAAAAGAGATCTGGGAAAGTAGGTTATAGGTTGTACCCTTGTGTAGTCAATAAACCAACTATGAATTAAGATTTGGGAGCCATTTTGTAGTTTTGATTGTAAAAGAACTTCAATTTCTCTTCCCTAAAAATAAAATGAAATAAGAATCAAACAATTACACAATACATTATAATAATAAATGTGAAAGAAACAAAAATCACAGCGGGTTGGATATAAAAATAGTTCCATGAACAAACCATGTGATTTCTATTGCATAGTGTTTGCCTGTGTAGTTTCTTCTGCCCAGTTACTTCCTATTCTTCTGTTTGTTAATTATTGCTGAAATGTCTAAAATCAGGCAAATGTGACTCCTAGAGTAGGTCAGGGGTCACTGTAACATGCTGTCATACACTTTTTCTTAGAAGAGATAACCATTTGTAATTTACTTATTCACTTTGTAATATCCTAACATCTTGCTTTTCTACCAGATTCTAAATTTTGTAACAGGAGACTGTCTTGATTGTTCATTGATGTGATTTCATTACCCAACATAGGAGGGACCTTGCACTAGGAAACTCTCTATAATTATTTGGTGAATAATGGCACAGATACATAGAATTTGAATACCATAACACCTTACATTTGTGTCTTTGCTCACAGTTTCCAAAGCACTTTCAGTACAAAAGCTTATTTAAACTTCACAATTATTGTGTACCAATGACCATACATATTTCATTATTTATAGATGAGCAAATTGTGCCTCTTAAAAACAGACTGGCACAAACTGATGATAGAAAGGGAGAAAATAGGTTTTGTTAATTAATATCATCCTCAGTTTTCTAGCCTGGCTACTCCAAGGGTCCTCCTCAGATTTACAATATCTGTGTCATCTGACCTTTTAGGAATGCAAAATCCCAGTTTGCTTCCCCAAACCACTGACTCATAATCAACATTTTAACAAGATTTCCAGGTGATGCATGTGCATTTTAAGCGTGGGAAGTATGTTTCAAGACATCTGGATCCTTTTGATGAGTGAGGTGAAGGATTTAGGAGTGGGGATAGAGCCAAGTTTCTCTGTTTATGTATGAGAGAGAGGGGCCAGGGTGAGGCAAGAGTTAAGGAGAGTAAGCCATGTGAGGGGAGAACAGACTGTGACTTCAAAACAGAAAATTGAAAATTGAAAAGATGTCTAATTAGGTTTTCTTAATTGAAAATTTCAGTCTCATGTGATGTAAATTTTCTCCATCTCTGCTATGAAAACTTCAGTAAAACATGTATTATTGATACTTCTGGGGAATACCTAAACAACCACCATGAGGGCATTTTTTATTTGATTGAGGTTTGTTTGTTGATGACTTTGTGGCCAGGTAATGTTCTTTCAACTATGTAATAACATAGTAGGTTACTTGAAAAGGAGGTACAGAGGGCAAATGAAATAATACAAATAAAGGTGCTTTACGCAGTGCGAAGATGCTAAGAAAAAGCTCAGTGTTTTGATAATGTTCATGAATTATTATAAGTATGAATGAAAATGCTCATTTATGTTTTTATGGAGTTTTCTTTGGAAGAATATAAATAGAAGAATTTAAGTTTGTGGACACTCCAATTGAATATCTAATTATTATTTTTCCAGTGTCAGCTATTATGGAGCCAGACAAGAACATGAGAACAAACGAAAACACTTAAAGGCAAAAATAAACTGCAGTGGGATAAGAAATAATTTACTCATGAGTTTAATAGGTACAAACTGTGTTCTCTGATGAATTCATATATAATATTTTATAGGCAGGGAATCCAGTATTCAATTAGAATCAAAAAGTCTTATGAACCCTATACTACTATGAGGAGATAAAAATTTGTGTATGATAGTGTCTTATCTCAAAGATCTGTGACTCTGCACACTATTGGTCCATTAGAGAAATTGTTCTGGGATGCTTTTTACTTAGTTTGATGTAAATATCTTTTCTCTTAAATGAATATACAGGTGATCCACCTCCCAAATGCAGATTTTTAGTGTATTAGTCAAGACACTCTTTTATTTTTTTTTAAAGACAGAATCCCTATAATTAAAGAAAAAAAATTAGTGGCTTATAATTGAAAAGTAAAATATCAGAGGTGCTTTTAAGCAAAGCAGGAGCCTGGCATGGAAACAGTGCCATCAGAAGTATGTCTGGCTTTTCCTCTCATTTTTGTCTCTGCTTTCTGTGTGTTCTTTTATTCTTGGGCAAGCTTTCACTATGTGGCTGCAATTGTCTAGCATGCTTTTAGTATCCAGGAGCATCAGGAGAGACACCTTCTCCCAACATCCATTCTAGTTCCAAAATTGATGCTGACTGCTCTGCTTGAGTTATATGCCCAACCCTGCACCAAGCACAGAATCCAAGTGCGTGTATTGTTGTTGGCCCTCTGAAGCCAGGTGAGTTAGAAACCATCTAATTGACAACTTTTGCATATGAGGGTCTGTACAGTTAGGGAAGCAAACTAGTAATCTCCTATTAGAAGAAAGGAGAAAGATGATTGGCAAGTGAAGGGGAGCAGCATTTACCATCTCCAAATACACTTTTTGGCATAAGGATTATTTTTGGCTCATTTTTGAGAGGCTGCAGACACAGGAAAAGCTCTGAAAACCAGGAGTGGAAGTTACCCTTTTGTAAGAGATATTTACTTTTATAAGGGAAATCTCCATTTCTAAGTATGTCTCCTTCTCCACACTAGGAAGAGGATGATGACTAAATCTCTAGAAACGGTCATCACTGGAGAAGACATGGACTTAAATCTACATAGCAGCAATGACCTCATTTACTGTGCCTTTCCTGGTAACCTTCTGTACCTGGCCTCCCTCAATCCAGCATCTTTTATCTTTATCTGGAAATGGTGGTGACTTGGGAGGCCTGGGTGGCTTGGTTGGTTAAGTGTCTGCCTTCCGCTCAGGTCATGGTCTCAGGATCCAGGGATGGAGCTCCGCACCTTGGGCTCCCTGCTCAGCAGGGAGTCTGCTTCTTCCTCTCCTCTGCCCTTCCTCCCTCTCGTGCTCTCTCTCTCTCAAATAAATAAATAAAATCTTTAAAAATTAAAATAAAAGTGGTGATTTGGGCCATTTTCGAGAGTTACTCACTTTTTCTGGGTATCTTCCTTGTATACAGGAGGTATACATGTTATTAAGCTTCTGTTTGTTGTTCTGTTCATCTGTCTTTTCTTACAGGGATTCTCAGCCAAGAGCCCAGAGAAGTAGAGGGAAAATTATTTTTCCTCACCTACATGAACAGGATAACAAGTCCTTAGGGGACATATTTGTATTTTGGTACAAGTTTTATAGTACCCCCTTTTTATCTGATAAGAGGTGTGAAATTTGAATTCACCTGTAGGTAGCAGTGTCTGTAAATGAGTAGGCACGTTATGTTTTTCTTGAAAAGTAAAACATGCTTTATGATGAGTGTGTTTGGCACCAAGGTTTCAAAGAATTAGTTCTGGAGAAACTCAAGTTGTGTTCAGCAGAAATTTTGTTCTTGGTTGAGATTAATTTTGTGTTTTCCCTTATTGAGAGCAATGGCAGAAAACCAATGAAGCTGCAAAGTAATCTTAAACCTTATTGTCAAAACCAGGCCTCATACCTGAATTGTCCTCCTTTATCTTTCTCAACGAAAAGTTGCTAAACTGCACTTTGCTGAATTTGAAGTCATCACATGACAGTTTAATCAACTCTTCCCTTTCCTTTGCCAAGAAGCCATCTGGCAGTGTGTCTTTTTCATTGAAAATGTGCCTCTGATCCAATTTTCATTTGTTATCCTGTCGAGAAAGCATTCATTCCAATGGGGGACCAGATTTGAGCACTGTTCTTTTCTGTAAGCACTAAGGATGGATTTTCATTTTATTTTCAATGAGGAAATTTCCTTAAGGTTATGGAATGATTGGCAATTCTTTTTTGCTGCTTTTGTATGTTCTGCTGATGTTGCTTTCTTGTTGCTTTTGTTTTGTCATGAACCTTCAAAGGCAGGCTTTTTAGTCCCAGTGTACTGGCATCCCTTTCTTTCATTATGGTGTGGGAACAACTCAGTTAAGTAGACTCAGCTTCACAGACATAATTCATCCAGCAAGAAACAACTACATTAAAATAAAAGAAATATGTACCTTAGCATAGACTTTCGAGGGGAGAATCAAGTGCTTTGGAAATATTATTTTAAAAAACAGATAAACTTTTTGCAGTGTCTTATTCTCTTTTCTTGCTTCCTCCCCAGTTTGAGGTATAAATGACAAATTAGAAGTATACATATAGAAGGTGTACAACATGATGTTTTGACATATGTATACATTGTAAATGATTGCAGCAATCAATCTAATTAACATGTCAATCACCGCACATAGTTACTGTGTTGGAAGGGAGGTGAAAACACTTAAAATTTACTCTCAGCAAATTTCAAGTATACAATACACCGTTATTAACTAGAGTCATCACGCTGTGTATCAGATCTCCAAAACTTCTCTGACATAACTGAAAGTCTGTACCTTGTGACTGACATCTTCCCATGTCCCCCAACTCTCAGCACCTGGCAAATACCAGTTCTACTCTGTGCTTTTATGAGTTTGACTTTTTTAAACTATACCTGTAAGGGAGATCATACAATATTTTTCTTTCTGTGACTGGCTTATTTAGCATAATATCCTCAAAATTCATTGATGTTGCAAATGACAAAATTTTTCTTCTTTTTAAAGGCTGAATAATATTCCATTATATATCTCTATAGACCTAGATATGTCTACATATCTCACATTTTTTAATAGATTTTATTTATTTATTTGACAGAGAGAGACACAGCAAGAGAGGGAACATAAGCAAGGGGAGTGGGAGAGGGTGAAGCAGACTCCCTGCCGAGCAGGGAGCTTGATGCGGGGCCCGATCCCAGGACCCTGGGACCATGACCTGAGCCGAAGGCAAATGCCCAATGACTGAGCCACCCAGGTGCCCCATAGCTCACATTTTCTAATTCACTCATCTGCAGTGGATATTTGGGTTATTCCCAAATCTTGGCTTTTGTGAACAGTGCTGCAATGAGCATGGAAGTACAAATATCTCTTTAAGATCCTACATTCATTTCCTTTGGCTATATATCCAGAAGTGAATGTGTGAATATATAATCCTATATATACCTTCTCTCAATCCCATAAAGCCAGTCTAGGTGCTGAGAACATCACATTTAATTTCCCTTGACCATTGTCCTGAAGTGTTCAAGGTTATGTGTTTTCTCCAAGTCCAGCAGAGTCAAACAGCTCTCTGCACATGCTTATGTATAATCTGTAGAGTTTGCAAATGCCTTCTGCTGGGGTATTGATTACAGCGTGGAGGGGCACATAGAGTGCTGGAGGCATGTGTGGGCTACCTGTAAAGAGGTCTGCCAATGATATGGGAAGCCCTGTTGGTGCAGTCCATAAGGCATTTAGTAGAAACCAGAACTGTTTTGTACCCCAGCTGCTGTGAGCTCCTACCCCTTTTCCCTGCTCCAGGCTACTCCTAGAGTGTCCAGCCTGCTGATTCCCCAGTTTTCTGGGTGGGGCAAGAAAGAAGTGGGTCTCTTGGGCGGTGTCCCATATGGCTGGAGAAGCTGGGCACTCACTACACTCTCACTTTCCCTATCGGAAAAGTCTTGGGTTGATGGAGTCTCTCTTCACACCTTTCACTTCTTGGAGAAGAGGTGAGGTGTATAAATTGAAATTGTTCTTCTTATCCTCTTCAATGCAACTATTCCCAGACTTTTTGATTCAACAGAGTGCTATGGCCCCTCTGCTAGATTCCCCAGCTACAAAAATGGCACTTTCATTTGTGAGTGGTTGTCAAAATCCCTTTTCTGTGAGGAATGAGCACTGACAATTCCTATTCCACCATATTGCTGACGTCACTCTCCCAATTTCTTTCCTTCTTTACACTACGTTGTCTACAACTATGGCCAAACTAAAGTCGATTCCTTTCTTTAAAACAAGTCGAACATCTTTCATGATTATCTTTGATATGGCAGGCATCTTTATGATATTCTGAGTTGGGTGATAAGAAATAAATTGAATAAATTCAACAAAATATATGAAATTCCTGACCATTTGTTTGAGTATAAGAAGATAGGCCACCAGAGAAATGGGCCAGAGCTGTTATAACAAACTACAAAGCAAGAGAGCAAGGCATTTAGAATATTACTTTAAAAGTTCGTAGTGTGCTATATGAAAAAAGCTAACACTAAGCAAATGTAGATTAGCTTGCCTGAACATTTTTCCTTCTATAGCCTGACAGACTTGTTTTTCAGAGGCAATGGCCTCCTCTACTGAGAAGCCTTTCTTGACCCTGTTGTTTTTCCCCTGTATGTATCTCTGTTGTAACATTTGCCACATAGACTTACTATTATAAAAGTTCCTGTGTTCTGTTAAGATGTGATCTCCCATAGTATAATGTCTGTTCCTCACTATCTTTTTGTACCTCTGTCTAGCATTTTGTGGTCAGGACAAAATATGTAATATAAGAATGGAAGGATGAATAAATTAACGAAAGACAGCTTTCTCAGAAACTTCCAAAGAACAGAAAGTCTGTGATGAAGGATGAAGAGGAAAAAATAAGAATCTTAAAATCTCAGAAAATGTCTACGTATATGAACAGCCTGTGGGATCTATGGTGTTTGTTAGTAAACAAGCACAAGTGTCATAAATACAAGCCATCAATTGTCTAAAGAAAAATATGCAGTAATTTGAGAAATGACATTCTACATTTGGCTGACTAGAAAGGATGAAAATTTAGTAAAGAAGATGGACAAAACAACAAAATCTGGAATTTAAAATGTTTTGAGAAATGTTCAACAGTTTTTAGATTAACAAGATACCCTGAAGAGAATGAGGAGAGAAACTAAAGACTGAAATTAAAACAAAAATGAGGTTCCATATATAGAACATTAAACTCAATCTTCAGAAGAAATAGTAACTAAATCATTTCAAACCCAGAAGAAAAGGAATGTTCACTGACACTAATGAGTAAGAAAAACCTGTTAGAGCTTTCTGGAGAAAAGAGTTGACTATTTTATGTAAAAATTTTTATAAGAATTATAGTTGACTTAAAACCAAGACTAGCAATTTAATTTAGAGGGGAGGAGCCCTCAGCTGATTGTAAAATAACATACTAGGTTTCAACAATTTGATTTCAGAAATCTCTTTACCAAAACAAAAACAACAAAAACGCAGGCGTATAAACAGAAGAAGAGCTAGGTTGGTGATAGAGGGTCTAGGAATTACATGAAGAACAGAAAATTTCATATCATTATAAAATTTGAATATCTAATAATTAAAACCAACCTATTAGAAAGCAGTATTATGAGGAAGTAATCTTGCCATCAATGGAAAAAATACTTCTCAGTGAAAGGATAATCATCTTTGTGAAGGTAAGGAAGGAATTTCTACACTGGTGACATATTTAATTGATGACTGGTCTCTTTGGTGTCTCCTACCCTTAAGATAGCATTTTGGGTGGGATGTTTTAATACATCTTTGCAAAATAGTTTATTGCTACCAAATATAAGAGTCGACAACTGTTCACCTGGCCACCCAAGTTAAAACTTGGAAGCCTTCATATTGCATCAATCCAACCTCTTTCTAAATATTGTTAGTTTCACCATTTTTTAAAAAAATATACCCCTTTCTTTTCATCCACTACTCTTACTGCTGTAGTAAAAGTTATCATTCCCTCGTAGTGATTTCCTTGGTTCTCTGGTCCCCATTCTCCACACTGTTCAGTAGTCATTTTTGTAGATAATGTAGAAATCAGCTTATTTCTTTCATCTACTTAAAACGTATTCAAGTAAAAGATGAATTTTGTTTGGTTTTGTTTTGTACTAAGATGATAATGTAGCCACAGCACCTGGAAATAACTAAGTCACCTTCTTCCTCATAAATTCCTTGAAGGAGATGTATGCAGGAGGAAAAATAGCAAATAACAAGAAGGTACTGCTTTATGGGTCTAGACTTCTGCCTGAGTTCCTAGTACAAGAGTCTCTAGGTTTGAACTTGTGGCTTGACCAAGATGTCTTTAACATTCTCCTCAGCTTAACAAAAGTTTAGACGTATTTCCTTCTGACTGTAAGTCCCTGACCTCCCTTTTTTTTTAAAGCATTTGAAAATTCATAATTGCAGATTTTTTCCTCTGTCCCTTTTAAACATATATTAATCTCTTAAAAAAAACAAAAACAAAAACAAAAACAAAAAACCTCTTTCTAGTTTTAAGACTCAGGGAATTCCAGGGAGAGTCCTTTGCAGAAAAGAACCTGGAAGCCATCCCCTTGAAATGTAATCATCAAAAAAGATAATGTCCCTGTTTCCCAGTCTCTGTGGGAGGGTAGGAGCCTAACTTCATTGGGTCCTTGCTCCACGTTGTAAAACTACCTCCTGTGATGAAAGAGAAAGTTTACTTTTCCTTTGGGTAAGCTCAATTAGCAAAATTACAGTCTCAGATGGCCTAAGACCCTAGATCTTAAAAACTCTTCCTGCCCTTTTTTTAAAGGGAGCTGAGGTCAGTCTCTCTCCTACCAAAGTCTTCCTTGCCTTTTTAACTTTGGTGCAATTTTATACTTTCATAGGCTTTTGCCTATGAAGGAAAAACACTCTCCTCTAAGATCAGATTTTAAAATCTTAACGTAAGCCATCTGTTGAGCCCCAAACATGGGCATGTTCAATGAATGATTAGGTAGAGGATGAATAAAATGGCATAGCCTGCTATTAGCCAGCTCTTCCTGGGTCAGTTTGTCAAGGAATAGAAGAGCATCAGAGGCTGTATGGTGGCTGGGCTAGACTGGAAAAGGTGTGGGTGACTGAGGGAGCCATGTCGTGTGTCTGCTAAAATACATACTGATGAATGGAGCTTAATCAGTGTCCTGAAAGAGGACCTCATCTGATTCTTAATCTTATCATTTAAAGCAGAAGCCAAGGCAAGAGAGGTGGTTCGGGAGGAAGAAAGACAAATACCTTCAAAAGTTTCCCATTTGATTGTATAATAAAGTCCAAGCTTAGACTGGAAGCCTACTTAAGAGTTTCCTTTCCGGGGAACCCTCCTACACTGTTGGTGGGAATGCAAGCTGGTGCAACCCCTCTGGAAAGCAGTATGGAGGTTCCTCAAACAGTTGAAATTAGAGCTACCATTCGATCCAGCAATTGCACTACTGGGTATTTACCCCAAAGATACAAATGTAGGGACCTGAAGGGGTACGTGCACCCCAATGTTTATAGCAGCAATGTCCACAATAGCCAAACTGTGGAAAGAGCCAAGATGTCCATCGACAGATGAATGGATAAAGAAGAAGTGGTATATATACACAATGGAATATTATGCAGCCATCAAAAGGAATGAGATCTTGCCCTTTGCAACGACGTGGATGGATCTGGAGGGTGTTATGCTTAGTGAAATAAGTCAATCAGAGAAAGACATGTATCATATGACCTCACTGATATGAGGAATTCTTAATCTCAGGAACAAACTGAGGGTTGCTGGAGTGGTCGGGGGTGGGAGGGATGGGGTGGCTGGGTGATAGACATTGTGGAGGGTATGTGCTACGGTGAGCACTGTGAATTATGTAAGACTGTTGAATCACAGATCTGTACTTCTGAAACAAATAACACAACATATTTTAAGAAAAAAGAAAAAGAAGAAGATAGCAGGAGAGGAAGAATGAAGGGGAGTAAGTCAGAGGGGGAGACGAACCAGGAGAGATGATGGACTCTGAAAAACAAACTGAGGTTTCTAGAGGGGAGGAGGGTAGGGGGATGGGTTAGCCTGGTGATGGGTATTAAAGAGGGCACATTCTGCATGGAGCACTGGGTGTTATGAACAAACAATGAATCATGGAACACTACACCAAAACAAATGATGTAATATATGGTGATTAACATAACAATAAAAAATTAAAAAAAAAAAAGAGTTTCCTTTCCTATATAGTGCAGTCGTGAGTTGAGTTGTTTGCCAGACATTTACTTGTCTCTGTCTCTCGTCCAAAGGGGTATGAGCAGATTTGAAGCAAACAAAAGTTTAAATGTACCTGCATAGTTTGGCTTGTTCTTTTGTACCAGTGTCATTCTCCATGAAAAGAAAATGCCCCATGTGGCCATTAGTAAAAAGAAGATGGGAGAAACACAGAACATGTGTTTAGAGACAGTTCATGGCTTAGAGACAGGCCCAGATGCTCCAAAGTCTGCAGCAGTGTCACCAAGCCCAGCCAAGGCTAGATCCACTGAATCTATGTGCAAGAAATAGTTTCTTACTTTTTAAGCCACTGAGAATCTAAAATTGTTTCTTATGTAGCCTAAATTAATACATGTGGTAACATACTGCATCATAAGTGTTGTATGTATCTATCTCCTGATTTAAACCATGTAATTAGAAGGCAAAGACTCTGTCTTATTCATTTTTATATCTAAGAGCCCAGTACATAGTAGATGTTCAGTTACTGAGTCAGATCAGATTATTCCCATCCAGTACATAATTAACTATTTTTTGAAAACATATTGTAGATTTTATTTTTTGCAGTATGCTTCAAACATTTTTAGAAGTAGGTAGAATACAAATTTAAAATTCTAGCTGTCTGAATTATTTAAATCCTTTGAAATTAGGTGAATATTTTAGCTATGAATACTTGCTGCTGTTGAAATCTAAGAAATGCAATGGAAAATATATCTTGTGGGCTTTAACCTTTATTTGTCAATCACTGATTCACCCAGCTATCTTAAGGGTAGGAGAGACCAAAGAGACCAAAGTCATCAATTAAATATGTCACCAGTGTAGAAATTCCTTCCTTACCTTCACAAAGATGATTATCCTTCCACTGAGAAGTATTTTTTCCATTGATGGCAAGATTACTTCCTCATAATACTGCTTTCTAATAGGTTGGTTTTAATTATTAGATATTCAAATTTTATAATGATATGAAATTTTCTGTTCTTCATGTAATTCCTAGACCCTCTATCACCAACCTAGCTCTTCTTCTGTTTATACGCCAGTGGTTTTTTTTTTTTTTTGTAAAGAGATTTCTGAAATCACATTGTTGAAACCTAATATGTTATTTTACAATCAGCTGAGGGCTCCTCCCCTCTAAATTAAATTGTTGGTCTTAGCTTTAAGTCAGCTATAATTTTTATAAAAATTTTTACATAAAAATTTCACCTTCTTTGTGATGCCATTAAAATAAGTAGAACTTGGAAGGTTGTGTGAAATAGTAACAGAGGAAACCAAGAGCTGAGGACAGAGTGGATATAAAAATTGAAAACATGAATGAATGTATGAACAGACTAATAGTACAAGTTCTCTTTGACACTAAGCAAAAACTTATTTAGCATCACTAATCTTTGGCAAGACATTTTTTTATTGCTACAAATTTCTTCAGTAAAAATTAGCCACATAAATCTAAACTACTAGAAATCTTCCAAGTTTTACTAAGGATTAAAAACAATAATTCCTAGCATGCAGGAAGCCCTAATTAACTATTTAGCATTCTTTCTGTCTGGTCTTTTCATCACTTATGGATCTATCATTTTGAATTATTGTCCAGTTCAGATTTATCTCTCACAAGGATGTGAAGTGAGAATGCCAATGCTTATTAAAACACAGCATATTTAGGAAGCTGTTACAAAAGTCCACATGAGAGAAAGCCAGAACTAGAATTGGACAGTAGCTGTGGATCTGAAAGAATAGTAGGTATAATTCACATTAATTATTATGGGCTTGCATGTAATTGAGTGCGCTGAAGTAAAGAAATAAACAAACACAAACCTGAGGTTTTAATCCCAAGTGACAAAAAGATTTTTATGCCAT
Organism: Callorhinus ursinus; assembly: GCF_003265705.2. Classification (NCBI taxonomy): domain Eukaryota; kingdom Metazoa; phylum Chordata; class Mammalia; order Carnivora; family Otariidae; genus Callorhinus; species Callorhinus ursinus. The sequence continues at coordinate 52,250,583 of NW_027397074.1, forward strand.
TACCCAGAAGTGGACAGTCAGAAAGAGGACCTAATTTGGAAAGAAAGATATTTTCATATATGCGAGTCAATGATGCACAGTATGCTTTTCATTATTCACTTGTTACTATTTATCCAGATGGGACTACTTAGTTTAATTAGGATTACCATTTCCTATCCAACTGGCACATGTAGAGACATTATGGTATGAATTAGAGTTTAATTTCTTCCTCCCACCCAAAATCCCAATTTGGTATGTTAGACTTTAGTAATAATATGGAGAAGGAAGACAGAAAGAGAAGAAAAGGGAGGAGGAGGAGAAGTTAAGGAGGAAGAAGGAAAAGAATCCCGCCCCCCCCATTTTGGTTGTCTGCCAACCATTATTCACGTACATTATGAATACTGTGAATATTAATTCAATTTAGAAAACATCACATTTCCTTATATACTTCTTAATTTTTCCATATTTGACTAATGCATAAACCAAGGTTAAACGAGGTTAATGATTGACCTTTGATGTAAAAAAATTGGAAAATATTTGTTCTGTGACTTGAGCTCCACATTGCCTCATATGTGACTCTCTTCTGTGTTTGAAATCAGTTATAAGTAAAATAATGGAAAATCGTAAGTATAATAATGGAAAAAATAAATGTCTATTTTTTCCCAATAAAGTGTTTACATATGTATATTAATTCATCTATTTGTCATAAGAACGAGAACACCTTAAGAAAAAAAAATGTTTTGGTGGAATTTTAACCCAAATTAAATTTGATGTCAAATCATTACACATTGTTTCATAGCCCCACATATTTTAGCCCATGAGTTATAAGAAGTCATGATTCCACATCAAGCAATCATTTCTGTATTCAGCAATTATTAAGCAGAAATATAATATAGGGGGAAAATGGAGAGACCGTGCCTACTACAGTCTACTGATTCTTGATATCCACTTGCATATATTTTTCTTTACCTTTCAGATTTTAAAAAACCTTACGAATTCTGTGACCTAAGAGTCCTAGCAACCGTTAGTATTTGAGAAAAGTTGGAAATCTATTCCAGTCTTCCTCAGTTAATGGTTTATCAAAAATGTATGTTTTCTCCTTCTACTATGAAAATCTAATATATTTCTTCCTTTTCTTGATTGTGTTTCCACTACCCATTCAAGAGTCACTGGGTTCATTAGCCATAATTACTGATAGGATTGTGTCAATGCCACAAACATGATAGCATTAAGAACTGATAACTGTGTAACCCCATTTACAAATGAGATTAGATAATGTGCCAAATGTTATACAATTAACTATTGACAAAGATATGAAAGACCTCATTGTGGGTAATCTAACCCCCAACTTAATATAATTTTTAAAATATTGATGATACTTATGCCAAAGGAGAATAGTACGTGTAACAATCAGTCTGTTAGGGAGTGATCAGTATTCCTTCTACTTCTTCCCTGGGTATGGGTGACTGAGCAGAGATGGTTTTCTTTTTATTTTTCCCAAGCTATTGGGATTGCTGAGAAGATGGCAATATCCAGCAGTCATTTTAAAGTACCCAGTGATGCAAGAATTTTTGATGTCAGTGAATCCTAAAATCATGTATTCTCTCCTTCCCATTATGCTTATGTCCTTAAAAGTTAAAGCAGAAACTTTTATTTTATTATTTTTATTTTTTTATTATGTTATATTAGTCACCATACAGTACATCATTAGTTTTAGGTGAGCAAATGATTCCACATGGTGCTACGGTAGAAATATGCCCATTTTCAGATAGATATGGTAATCTGAGAAAGATAAGAGTTTCCTCAAGATGTATTTTAGAGTCAATGAAGATATACCTTAAATTCAAGTTGTAGGTACAAGACATAATAGATCAGAACAAACCTTTTGTTGGGTAATAAGATAAACATACCTGATACTACTCATTAGACATTTAATGAAAAATTGTTAATCAGAACGGGAGTAGTTATTTGAATCTTAAAAAAAAAAAAACTTGTGGTAAATGCTAGTAATATATTTAAGAGAGGGTGCTTTAGCTGACATACTTCTCAACTGTCAGTTCCTTAAGCCAGAGAATCTTGCTTATAAAATGGACATATCATACTGTTGTAGAGCAAAGCTATTAAAGTTTGCTTCTTCTTTTCAAGGGCCACCAATCAACCTTCAGTTTAAGATTTGGTTTCCTGTATAGATCTACCTATAGGCAGAAAATGTAAAGATTATGGGATGAAGTGTCCCCTTTAAAATGAATAAATCAACATTCTGTCTTTTTCAAAGAAGTCTCATTATCTTGGTTAAAGGGAATTGGTTTCTGAGGAGATTGATGGCATTCAGTGTCTTGTAATATTTAGATTGCAGTCTTCACAGTTGACCATTGGGCCCTATATCAAAGGGAATTCACTAAGGCAATAAGGGCCCCTGTGAGGCCTCTTGGGAGTTAACCTCTAGGCCTCAATCTCTGGAGTAATAATACTGTCCAGTGACTGAGAGAAAAATAATTATATATGTTTTTACCTTTCATGTTTATTCATTTAACAAATATTTATTGTGTGCCTACTATGTGCCAAATACATAATTTTGATTCATATTTAAATCCTGTTAAGATGCTTTATAATCTGGCCATGTTTTGTTTACTTTCATTCTTTTATAGCATATTGATGCGGCAATTGGTTTTATGTGACTCAGTGAAATTATCTGTACACTGACATAGTTTTCTCCATAAAACCTAAAACCCTGTTGCATTTGATGATGTTAACTTCAGTATGCTTTAATTTTCTTCAAATTACACATTTATATTTGCAGTTGGACCTACTCTTCAATGCATTGTTTTACTGCTCTGCTTGTGATCTCTAGTGCTATCATTTTTACTGAACTGATATGAGATAGCATCCATTAAAATACTGTATTTTATGTGGAACAATGGGAATATTAAAAATGGCTGATCTTCCTGATGAGATTTGAAAACTCAGAATTATACTAATATAATAAATTCAAAATTATTCCATGTAATTTTGTATTGTGATGATGATTATATTATCCCTCAATGTATCATTTGGCCTCTTGCTTTGAAAGAGATAACATGGTTAGATAGGGAAAGAATGAATTCGACTAACTGGTGTCTACCAGCATAGGCTTCTAGTCTTTGATACCCTTTATTGTTTCTGAAATAAGTATGACAGTTTTATGGGATACACTCAGCATCCTTCAAAACCACTGCACAACTGGTGTTTAAAATTAATAGAATTAAAGTTGTATACTAGAGAGTGAATGGACTCAGATGTAAGAGCTCCTTCTTAATAGCACCCAGCTGTGTGATAAGAAGTACTTCAATTAAAACCAAGTTAAACATTAAACATGTAATTACCTCTGTTTTGGTTTCCTCTATAATATTAATTTTGTGAAGATGTTCTTATGTATTTTCTATAGGATACACTTAAGGAGAGATTTTTCAAAATCAAGAAATGTATTAACCCTTAATCATGGGTGGATTTGTAAAGGGAAGATAGGTAATCACTAAGAAAACACTGTTTCTGGGGGCGCCTGGGCGGTTCAGTCAGTTAGGCGGCTGCCTTCAGCTCAGGTCATGATCCCAGGGTCCTGGGATCGAGGCCTGCATCAGGCTCCCTGCTCGGTGGAGAGCCTGCTTCTCCCTCTTCCTCTGTCTGCTGCTCTGCCTACTTATGCTCTCTCTCTATCTCTGTTAAATAAATAAATACAAATCTTTTACAAAAAAAAAAGAAAGAAAACACTGTCTCTAATAGCTCAGAGTCCAAATATTTATTTAGGTAACAAACAACCTGAACAGTGAAAAAATTCAGCCTAATCTTCATTCATTAATCTTATTTATTCTAATAATTTATTTAATCTTCATTTATTAATCTTTAGACAGAAATAATATCCCTGATATCTTTGACCCAAATAAAATATATGCAGTTTTCTATGACAATACTCATTTTTATTTTTATAATCTATTAATTTAATATAATTATATCGTGATGAGCTTAGGACTTAGCTAATTCATCATCAAAGCAATTAGTTCATTACTGAAATAAATTGTATGTGTCTACTGAGAGTAACTTCTGTGCTCTCATGATGGAGATTCAAATGTTCACCAACCTTACCACCCAGGATCTCTGCCCTGTTTCACTGACAAGCAGCTTAGAATGCCAATTAGAAGCTTTGGCTCTAGAGTTCAGAGCACCAGGGTTTGTATCCTGTTACCGTACACTCTGATTTTTCTGACCATCAGCAAGTCATTTGTCCTCTTCAGCCTCAGTTTTCTCCTCTCTTAAATGGAGACAGTGATAGTATTACAACTCACATGGTAGCTGCGAAGATTTAATAAGACTCCTGGGCACGGTTGGAGAAAGGGGAACCCTCTTACACTGTTGGTGGGAATTGCAAGCTGGTGCAGCCACTCTGGAAAACAGTGTGGAGGTGCCTCAAAAAGTTAAAAACAGAACTACCCTATGATCCAGCAAGTGCACTATGAGGTATTACCCAAAGGATACAAAAATACTGATTTGAAGAGACACATGCACCCTGATGATTATAGCAACATTATCAGCAATACTCAAATTATGGAAAGAGCCCAGTGAGATTTGAAAGCAGAAGAATTATATATATATGTAATTCTAATGCTTTCAAATATATATATATTTATATCTCTCTATATTATATATATATATAATTATGCTAAGCAAAATAAATTAGAGAAAGACAAATACCATATGATTTCACTCATATGTGGAATTTAAGAAACAAAACAGATGGACCTAGTGGTTGAAAAAGAGAGAGGCAAACCATAAACCAGACTCTTAACTATAGAGAACAAACTGAGGGTTGTTGGAGGGGAGGTTGGTGGGTGATGGGGACGAAGGAGGGCACTTGTGTTGAGTACTGGGTGTTCAGTGTAAGTGACGAATCACTAAATTCTACTCCTGAAACTAATACTACATTATATGTTAACTAATGAATTTAAATAAACACCTGAAAGTTAAAAAAAAAAAAGAATCCTGGGCACTGTATTTAGGACAGTGCATTAACACCCAATAGATTTCTTAATCAAGGCAGACTAATAGTACCTATCATTTATAGTTGTCTTCTAAAAGATTTGGGTATTCAGTAGACTAAACAAAATAGATAAAAGCAACAAGTTGGGATAAAAACAGAATACAGAAAACAAGGAACTTCCTTCCATAAGACATCTGAGAATAGCTAATGACCATAATCAGGCAACTAATTTGACTTTGTTACTTGGTTCCTAAAACAATGTTCTGATAAAAAAAAATGTGAATAAATTGTTAGTAGGATTGTAGTCTAGAATAGCATTTATCAAAGTATTTTATAAAACCTTATTGGGTTAGTGATATTATGTAATCTGGGCTAATTATTGAGATACACTCATGTCACTGTAACAGATACTACAGATAGCAGTCAATTCTTCAAATGGGTCCAAAACATGACATTTTAAAGTTCACATAGATACTAAAAGTTGGGTCATCAGTGTGTTTTGTTCCAGTTTTTCAACTGCCTCTCTCTCTTTCTCTGTCTCTCATGAATAAATAAAAATTAAAAAGATTTTATTTATTAGAGAGAGAGAGAGAGAGAAAGCACAAGCAGGGGAAGCAGCAGGCAGAGGGAGAAGCAGGTTCCCCATTGAGCGAGGAGCCTGATGCGGGACTTGAGCCCAGGACCCTGAGATCATGACCTGAGCTCCAGGCAGACACTTAACCACTGAGCCACCCAGGCATCCCAGGTTTGTGCACTTTTAAAACAACAGTTTCCTCAGCACAGTAAGTTGCTGTTTTATTACTGAGGGCGGATTGTGCTTACATGTACTAATCCTGTGTGATTACTCTCTGAACTTCATGGTAATTTTCAGAAGGTTGGGCAGGTGTTTTGGAACTGCTACCTCTCCTTATGAAACTTCTACCACGCTTTTTAGCTGACAGTTCTTTTAGTAGTGTCTAGGTTGTTTAATTGAGTCAGTTTAAAACAATAAATTAATCTTTACAAAATTGTATTGGTTTTTGGCAAATGACTTTTGATTTGGCTTTTCTTTAAATGCTGTTTCATTTAAAGACATGGCTGCCTATCCTATTCACCTTAGATCTCCATGTATTAAATAGATATGGATCAATCTGGTTCTAAAAACTTACAAAATGCACTCAACACCATGTGAATGAGTAGGACATTAAGTGAAAATTATTTTAAAATAGCTATTGCACTTTATTTTGTGAATTTTTTATTTGGGGATTACCTTTCATCTTTAAAATATAAGATCTCCCTATGATCTCTTTCCAGAATTTCAAGTCTTTTCCATGGCTTATAATACTCCTCATGATCTTACCCTTGGCTACTGCTCTTACCTTGTTTTCTTCCTTTTTCTCTTTCTCTCTATGTTCTTGGATTATACTTACCTCCTTGCTACTCCTCAGACATGCTTCTCCTCACAGGGCCTCTTCTGCTTTTTCTGGAAGTCTTCCCAAATGGTAGCATGACTTCCTTTTAGCACATCTTTTAGATTTCTGCCAAAATACCGCCTTCTCAGAGAGGCCTTTCTTGACCATCTGTTAAAATTGCACCTCTTTTTATTCTCCTCTCCTTTGCTTTCTTTATTTTTCTTTGTAGCATTTATCATTACTTGAAATTTCATCTGTTGATTTGTCTGTTTACCATCTCTCTTGTCCAATGGAATGTAAGTGCTAGGTGATATGAATCTTATCTGTTTGTACTCCAGGATCTAGAAGAGTGCCTGGTGGACACCAGATGCATGTTATTAAATTAACAAATGGATTAATTCCTTCATATACTGTCATTTACCTTTTCAGATGAGGAAAAAAATGACAGCATAGTTTAAATCAGGTAGATCTCCTGATAATGTGATGTATCTTCCAATTTACATAAAATATTGCCATTTTAAAAACAAGTATCCTTTTACAAAATATATCTTTATAACTAATGCATTTAATAACAATAATGCTGTTATTCAAAAGTGGGAGTTACCATGATACTTTTATTATTATTGACGTATGTGCAAAAGGAAACAACCCCATAGCTTAGGAAAGGTTAAGGCACACTCAGATTTCAGAAGACTTCTGAGTGATTTTCCATCTCTTTTTATTGTGTGCATAGAATAAATATATATGCGTCCATTCTCATCATTGCTTAGTTTATCCACCAATTTAATCACTTATCAACTTTTTACCCACAAAAAGCATGGATGTTTAAATTCTTATCCCCTGACCATATTTTCTTTTATTTTTCGGAATTGTATTTTACTCCTCTAACAGTTTCTTAATAGTTGCGAATCTTACACAAATTCTATCTCAATTCCCCCTTGTTCCTGTAAGAGTAAGCAATGTCTGTCTTGATCACGTGTCTGTGTGTCTGCATATACACGACATAGAGTTAATAAAAAGCTGATGAGTAATTTATTTTTAGAGTCTAAAATATATTTAACTTGATGAACGCCTGTAAACCAACCTATGAATCAGATGGCAGCATAATCTTAATATTGGCAATAGTGGAAAGCAAATTTACGGTTTTGTGCTAATATTATGTATTTGATGGCTGCTCAAGGAAATAACTATTGTAAGATTAATCTGAAGAAAGCAAAAGCCAGTTCCTTTCAGTCAGTGATTCTGAACACAAAAATCCTTCTTTTCTGTGGGTAGAGAAAATAGCAGAATCCTTCAAAGTTGTGAAAAGCAAACTTTTTCTTTGAAAGTTCTATTAGAAACAAAATAGTGACTGTTAGCATAGAAAAGTCGGGAATTTTTCTTCTTTGGACAATTTTAAATTTATTCTTTGTAACATGCAATGTAAATATAAGTTGTTTAAAGTGGGCAACAATCTAGATCACTTAATTTAATATGTAATTGTTTCTCCAATTAAAGGTACTGGATTACATATTTTAATCTTGGCCTCATCTTGATACCATAAATAGAAAATGTTGCATGTTAATTATTTTTATGCATCCAATAATTTAAGATCTTTTGGAGATAGGGAGCTAGACAAAAATCTTAATTGAAAGAGTAATTACCAGATTATCTTATAAAAAAAGATATTATAATATCTAGAAATTGTCCATAGAATATATAAAAGAGTATTTCACATTTCCTTTGGATATTGGGCCGTAATCAAAAGTTCGAACACTGGCACTTTTCTATTGTGTAATATTTGACACTGAGATTAAGAGCTCCAAGATTTAACTTCATTCAAAAAATTTTGAAGTCTCAACTACCTTTAGTCTCCTAAGAAAAAGATGGAAAATAGAGTAAATTTGTAATTTAGACCATACGTCTTCATTTCAGGTGCTTTTCCTCGCTCTTTGGTCCTTCTCCCTTGCATTGTGGATACTCACAGTGAGATCACAACCCCATCAGAGCTCTGCCGTCTGCTAGGTAAGTAGCAGAGTGCTATTTGTTAAGATGCTAACAGTCATGCATTATCTAGTCGTACATTTTAAAATATTTTGTTAGATAATCTAATGCTTTAATACAGTGATCATCAAACTGTGTCATTGGATTTATGGTAAGTCATGCCACAGATTACATTAGTTGTAGACAGATTTTTATCAATTTCCCTATATGTTCTTTCCTAAAACTGCTCTACCTAAGAACACCTATGATGGAGATATCTTGACCATTCTCTTTTTCTGTCTTCCCTTTCATACTCTCTTTTCTCCCATGTTACAAAAAAAAAAAAGCATGCTTTCATCTGTCTTTAATATTAATGTGATGCAATTCCCAGAGTTGTATAAATTTCCATAGTACACAACAAAAAGATAACTCAAATTATCTATGTCACCTGAGCCTTTTATAACACGGTAGCGAGAAGCCAGGTTAGGGTTTTATGTCTTTCCTTATCTATTACGTATTCCCTAAAGACACCACTGTTACTCCATGGAGTCCATAAAAGTTTAGAAGTTGCATGACAGATGGTGACAAATTTGGAGGTACATAAAATATAGATCTTTTAGTTTGATCAGTTCATGGGTATTTCCTGTCACAGCCAGTTAGTCTTTTTTTTTTTTTTTTAAATACTATTCTCTATTTAAAGAGTTTCAAATCTATTACATGCTTTGAAAGACTTCCTGCAAACATGGTTGATGAGGGGATTTTCCAAACCTTGGATATTTTATCTCCAAAGGTGAGGATGCTACAATGATGAGGCCCTAAAGTAGCTTTTTTAAGATACTCACATTTTAAATTCTATTACAGTTTGGAAACTGGTTGGTTGCAAAAAAAGTAAGTCCAGATTAACATGAGTTTTGGATATTCCCTTAAAATGGCAAACGTGATTAAATATAAGACCTTAAACTTGCATCTTTACAATGTGCATTTAGAAATGAGATGGTGGAAAAGTGAATGAAAGTGAATGCTTTTAACATGTTTGGTTGACAAAGGAAGTAAAACTTTTTTTTTTCCTGACAGGAAGTATAATTTGACTGATTCTTTGAGAACTGGCCTTTACTATTATGTGATATATCAGACATTTTTTCACTTTTGCAGCAAAGTCTGGAGTCTGTTTACTTCCTTTACAGAGCTAGGGTGGATGGGTCTTGGGAATACAAAAAGCAGGTGAACCAGTCTGATTTCTCTCTGAACATACTGATAATAGACCTTGTTGCATACTAATTAAACATGGGGGTTGTTAACAGGAGAACTCTTAACTATGGAATGGTTTTCCAGAATATTCCTGGTTGTCTAGGGTTCCTTAGGACAAACCAGCAATCCATGGATTTACTGGACAAAACTGTCTAGAAAAATGGCACGATTAACTGTATGCACTATCTGAGTATAAAATGGAAATGTTGCATGAACCAAATAGTTATTTTTTTTTTTATGTAAGCAGAGTGACCATAAACCTTACGTACAAACCTCATACATTAATCTGTTCCAGAGAATGTGAGATCCAGGAGTCTGGGAAATTGTTCCATGGCTTCAGGACTTCCCCAGCTTTGTGTATGGGAACTGTTCTAGAAATTATGGGGAAAACTTGATATTGGATAAGACCTGTGATTCAGGTAACTCTAATTTGACAGTCCAGTTCTTTATATTATCTGGTTTCTAATTCTTTGTTTAACAACATTGAGAAAAGACTTGATTTATTAGCTGATTGATCATTAAAAATATTTTTTCATGAAAAATAATTTTTGGCATGCAGCTGAGAAGTTGTTGACAGTAATTGAATGACAATGCTATAACACTGTCTTCTGTTTTCAACTGCTAATTTTTGTGATCTGTGTTCTTCAGCATGCACATGTACACAAATAAAAACAGTCTATCAGCTTTAGATATGGAGATCTCTATCTGAGACTCTCTACACACTCCTCAGATACATGTTACAGATACAAATAAATAAAAACTGGTACACATTCAAGTAGGTGGTTGCTGTTTTTGTTTGTTTATTCTTGGAACCTGCTCCTGTTGGGAGTTTAGCCTTCAATTCTCAGAAGACTTTGAAATTAGCTTCTGTAAAAACCCAAGTTTAAACCTCTCCTGGAAAATTGTATAACTTTCCTTAATACAAAATAGACTTTCACTGACACAATTAATTTTCTTATCAAATGTTTACTTTTACTATTAAAAGTAATAAATTTATTTCCTAAATTTTAGGAAATAAAGTATACAAGAACCAAAAACCTCCTAACTCATTAGCCAAATATAAACACTGCTAGCAGTCAAACGTATTTCTTTTTATTTTCCTTATTGTTATTGTTTATAAAATGTTAGTGAATTTCCTTTTTAAAATTTGGAATCATAGGCCTTTATTCAGGTTCTTCACTTAAACTTATGTCATTAACATTTTCATGGACTACTGAATATACTTTGAATGCATGACTTTAATGGGTGAGTAATATACTACCAAAACATGAACTGAATCTCTTTCAGTATTCTGTGACTAATAATGCTATCCCAGTCATCTTTTGCAAAAATTGTTGCCTAAATCTCTGATTGGTTTCCAATAATGTATATGAAATGGCATCTCTGGATCAAGAGGTTAGTGTAGATTACTACAGTGGCAAGAAAAAAAAAATGCCCATCTCTGAACATTCTCCACATAGTTATTATGATTTTAATAGTGTTTTCCATTTTAATAGGTGAGAAATTTTAATTTGCCTTTCTGGTTATTTATTTTTTTTAAGGATTTATTTGTCTTAGAGAGAGAGCGTATGTGTGCGGGTTGGGGCAGAGGGAGACAATTCTCAAGCCGACTCCCCGCTGAGCCCCTCAAGGCGCTCAGTAGCACAATCCATGAGATAATGACCTGAGCTGAAACCGAGAGTCGGACTTTCAACCAACTGAGCCACCCAAGTGCCCCAACCTTTCTAATTATTTAGGGATTAAATGGTTTTTCATTTTTTTGGTATACGAAATTTTTTCTCCCATGAATTGTTAAGGAATATAATCTTGATAATTAAATGTGCCCTCCATTTTATTCATTTTCATGATATCCCCAATAATTGAAAATATAAAACTCTATTTTAATAAATAGGATTAAGGTCAGTCATTTCAGAACATGAACAAAGAACCTGCCCTTTATAAATGATATTTTTTTTCATGGAAACTTCATTTTCCATTGCATGGGAGAGGACTAATAATTCCTACTTTGGTACATCAAGATTTAAGGGGCCATTGTGGCAGACATGAATTTTCATTTGCCCTGAAAAATAATGTACAGTTCTCTCTCAGTTCTGTCCCTAACTGTTCTCTTTCAAAAAAACATAACAATTTATATACAAGTAGCAGGGAGTACAGTTTTTATTTCAAAACATTGGAAAAATAAAGAGTTTATCATTTCCCTAAGTGCAAAGGAACTTATTGGTCCTGGAATTGTATCATCCCATGAACTACATATGAAAAATTTCAAAGTGCATTTGTAGTGGAAGCCAAAAATCACACCTAAGAGCTGCTGAGGTGGTATTATTTGTTGTTGGATTATTTTTAGTTCTGCTAGCTGAGATCAAACACTCCATATTATTTGCATTTGCATCCCCCTTTTTTGTAATAATTAGCAATTCTCCTTCACAGGTAGCTGTACAGCCAATTTAATGACATCGACATTAATTTCCGACAAAGGTTAGGCTATTATGCAGAGTGAAACATTGTAGACTACACTTAGCAAAAGGAGATCTTTTAAAATCAAAATTTGAACTACAAGTATCTGAGGTTTTTTACTCTTAGCTTGCCTGAAATGTTGATGTCATTCAAAAGTTTACAGATAAACTTTGTTAAAGCAATATAGAACCATTTTATAGATATATTGTATCTGATAAACCAGTGTTTCAGGGCAAGAAGATTAAACGCTAGCAGAGAAAAACCGTTTGGTATTAAGATTTTTCTAAGCCATCCTGGTAAACAAAGATGGTAAGCAAAGTTAAAGCACCATTAGGCTGTTCTTTATACCAGGCCGACTGTCTAATTTGAAAGAAAGCATCCTAGGGGAATAAGATAAGTCCACACCTGATCAGAATGGAGCCTGAATATCTCAAAAGTAAAAATAAGTGACTCAGAAAAAGTGATGGCAAAAATCCATGAAAAAATTTGAAGAACTTCGACAACTATAAACTCACTTCTTCTGTACACATATTTTCTGATAAGTTTTCAAGTGTGGAAGTATTTCTGACTCTGTGGGCCCAGAATCGAACAGAATCAAACTCACGTTGAACTCGTGAATATATTCATTTGACCCAGGTACCTGCTTTCTTGAGCACAGGGATGAGTGAATGAAATAACTGGCAAGTCTCTATTTTTCTTGACTATTCCAACTGGTTGATAAACTTCAATTAAGTAATTATTGTACTTCACATTTGTGTGTTCCATAGGCCATATATTACTTACAAAAATAGATCATTTGGAGAACCACTAGGCTTTGTGAGGTATAAACACTTCAATATGAAAATTGGAACCATTGGAGGGAACACAGTAACTATGTATATATATAGGTTTTATTTCAGTCTGTTCTAGTCATTCTCAAACGGTGATTTTTCCTCCCTAGGGACATTTGGCAACATCTGGACACATTTTTTGCTTTCTACAACTGGGGGAGTCCTACTGACATCTAGTGATTGGAGATGCACCTCACTGCTTCAGAATGTGGATTTGGCTTGCTCATTTATACCTTTGTACTTCTACCTAGATCTTTTTAATTAAATAGGCAGTGCTTTCCATTTTTGTTTCAGAAGCTAAATCTCCCTTAGGTTTCCAGGGCTGTAGCAGTCCTCCGTTCTCCTGTAGGGCCTCTGACTCTTCCAGCTGTCGTCCTTGGTCTGCAGTTCTGTTTAAAACTTCATGTCAAAGTAAAAATTGCACCAAAGTTAAACAGGTAAGGAAGACTTTATTCAAGATTATTTAAATAAGAGAGAGAGACTAAGAGTTTTTAAGTGCTGGATGAGCTAGTGGAAAAATACTGGAGGCAGGGGAAATGGGAGACAGGAAGGGGAGGGTGGGGGTTGGGATGTGTAGAGCATGTTGAGTTGTTCCTGAGTTTGCAAATGTTTTTATCTGTGATTAGGTTTTCTATGTTAGGCAGTCAACACCCATTACTAGTGCACAGAGACTAGAGGAGAGGGGTGCTCTCTCCTTCATTGTTTACATTTTTATTTTTTTTTTAAGATTTTATTTATTTTGAGAGAGAGAAAGAGCAAGCACGGGGAGGGGAAGCGGCAGAGGGAGAGAGTCCCAAGCAGACTCCACACTGAGCACAGAGCCTGACTTGGAGCTCTGTCTTCCCTGATACCATGACCTGAGCTAAAATCAAGAGTCGTAATGGATGCTTGACTGACTGAGCCACCCAGGCGCCCCCAAAGTTTAAATTTTAAAGAGATGTTTCCCAGGTTCCTGACAAAGATATTTCATAGATTGTAAAACTGTCAAAAAGCTGGGTGAGGATTTACATATATTTCAGAGGGGCAGAAAAAGATGTCACAACTGCAAGTTTTATAAAGTAAATGCACTAAAAAAAGGGAAGTCAGGGGTCTGTAGTCCGGAAGAAACCTGTCTAAACTTTAGTCAAGCAGAGGGGAACATTAACACCATCCTGGTCAGTTGTTAAAGAGTTTGTTCACTACTTCTTTGTAAGAGTTACCTCTTTCTTCTAGTTAATGTGAAGATTTCTTATGTGAAAAAGTCTTTCATTCTTTTTAATCTAAGCAGAGTTGGTGGTTGTGGGTGTATGTATCAGTGTGTGGTCAACATGTAGAGTACAACATACCGAGATGGAATAAATCCTTTTAAAGTAATAGTGGTTATGTCTATCTTGGCACTAATAATTTTATTGAAATAGGCATAAATTCTCAGGTCAGATACTTAGCTATATAAAACCTGAGTTTTTATTCAAAACTTTATGATGAAAAGAAAATACTTAAGTGTAAACTTACAGACTGTAAACTATAGCATAAGGACTATATACGTTATACTATATAAGTTAACAATCATAATTACAAGCATTAAATTGTAGTCTAATTTATGGATGAAATTGTGGGCTTTGGAATCAAACATATATGGGGATCAAGTCCCAGACTAATCGCTTACTAATTCATGAACCTTAACAGAGCTTCAGTTTGTCAACTGCAAAATGAGTCTGATAAACCTACTTCATAGATTACCTTCAAGATGAAATAAAATTATATGACCTCTTTTACCCTATTTGCATCATCTCCTTGAGTGGTCTGGTCTACTCTCGTAATATCAAAAGTAATTTAAGAAATGATGAATTTCAAACCTCATATCCAAAAGTGCCTCCTGAGCTCAGGATCCACATACCAGCTGTCTACTGACTTCTCATTCAGCTTTCTCATAGAACGTCTACACAGCTACTCAAGACAGAACTATGGCAAGCCATCTTTTCTTTTTCTGTGCCATGGGGAACTATGACTAATCAATTCAGATATTTTCAGTTTTACCTCTTAGCCATCTCTTGAACTTGTTCACTTTCCTCCAACTCAACTGTTGTCTCCTACTCCATGCTACTGTTTGCTCTTAATGATGAAAATTTCTTCATGTTTTTTTCTGGCTTCATCCTGGCCTTTCTATAGTCTGGTTCCTACCAGATCTTTCTAAAGCACAATTCTGATTTAGCTGCCTGCTAATTCCCAGAGTTTGGAATGTAGTAGGCCTTCCAAAGTTGGTAACTAAGGTTGCTGTGACTACTAGTATTATTACAAAAGATAAAATGATGTGGGTCTCTGATAGAATTTTCCAAGTCTCCATTTCCTGAGATTACTGAAAAATCCTTACCCACATAAAGTGGTGGAATCATCTTTTTTTCTGATTTATTCTATAATTCTTATTTAGCTTTCTCTTAAATTCTGATATCTTTCTGTGTATACCACTCTGTTCTTTTTTCCTTACTAACTTGAGCTGGGTATTGTATAGAGCAGTTTGGATCATTAGATCATTGGCCCTCCTCCTGTTTTTTTGTTTGTTTGTTTTTTTAGCTTAAAAGCATTTGTGAGGTTTAAGGGAAACTTTTTCAAGTACAGCATGGCCAGGATACCTGGCAGTAAACTAAGTAGAATATTCAAATTAAAATCATCTAAATATGTTCCTATTGTAATCATTTCCTAAGCAAAGAAATCTAACCAGGCCTGCTGAGTTAGAAATACCTATTCCCAGTTGATATAACTATCCTTTAATTTACTGAACGTGCTGGACTATATAAACTTTTTTGGACAGAGATTGTACTTTGAAAATATTCTTTGTCTTCTTTAGCTTCTAAAACCATGCTGTGCATGTGGGAGATAATACTTAATTGATGATTGATTGTTACTCAGGGACTTGAAGTAATTAAAGCATATCCAAAGAGGACAACTCATATTTTAAAGAAAATAGCTTAAGTACTTGTGAGTAATCTAATTTGTTTGTTATACACTCTGATCAGAAGCTTTTGGATAGAGCCTTTCTCTTTATCCATTATACTCCCCCTTACTGTCAAGTACAAACTCTATTCTAGCACATATTATTCTGTCTTGCCATTATTTGTTAACATGTCTTCTCTACTCTTTGAATGCAGAGAAAGTGTCTTATTCATATTTTCCCTTCTCCTTGGTCTTCCAAGGAACTCAAATATTTGTTGAATTAATGAACTAATTAGTGTAGGATTTGCATTTTTAAAGGCAGAATCTGTGCAGAGGGGAATAAATATATTTTGTTGGAAACTTTTAAGATGATGGGAAACTTTATCCCTCAAAAAAAAGAGGACAGTGGTGTTACAGGTTAATATTGGTCTGTTAAACCCAAAGTCCTGATGCCTGATGTGTTTTGTTTATAATAATATGTGAATGTTTTTGAGAGGAGATATGTTTCTGGAAGCAGCAATCAATATCTCTCAGCCTTCATATGACACAGATTTAATAAAACCTAGGTGGAGCAAAGTCTCTTGAATATAATTTTTATAGATGCTATGACTCTATGATTGGGGTATTATTGGGGGGTTGCAGAGCTTGAAGCATGAATTATTAATAACTGAGTGAAGGGGAGTGCAAGAGGAGAAATGAACCCAGAAAGCAGATGTTTCTTTACTATGGGAATGCTCATGGTGCTCAGAAAATAGACATGAGAGGGAAGGAGCAGGGTTTTGGTTAAGTGACCTAGCACTTAAAAACCCTCTATTCACTCCCCCAATAGTTCAGCTTTTCCCAGTATAGCCTAGAGAGACCGACTCTTTGAAGCTAAATGGAATTGTGTCTTCAAATTACAACATACCCCATAGGGAAAAACACAGAGATGGAGAGCAGGACTAAAGGACATACTAGGCATTGGTCATATGGAAAAACACTTTAAGAAACTGAGGTTTGAAGAGAAGGTGAGATAATGTCCAAGGCCATGTAGAATCATATTCATTCAAATTACATCTTCTAAATACCTATTACTGAGCCCTCTGTGTGGTAAAGGCCCTCATATGCATTTCCTCATTTCTGTATCAATTTAACGAGGAGAATCCTAAGTATTAAGTTTAGGTAGAAGAGTAACAACATATCAGGACTGGTCTTTCTTATCTTCAGTTGGTTCTGGAAAAACTGTTTTACACGAACAGTTCTTCTTGGGTTAAGGAGGGTCTTCTTCTGCTGTCCAGAGGCAGCCTTCCTATTCAACCCTAGCTGAGTGAGAGGTGGTGCACATTTAAAAATCAGAGCTGCTCCAGAAAAGAACAGAGAGGGATATTGGTAAAACAAGTGGCATGTTAGTCTTCTGCATTCTCTTCCTTAATGTGCATTTGTGAAACTGTTATCCTAGGGCTATTGCAGTAAGAGACAAGGACTGAAATAATTACATCATAAGATCTTCCTCAAATCTAACAATATATAACATTTGATTAAACACTGCTATATCCCCTGGCTCAAAATCGAACTAATAATAGCCATATTCCTAGAAGGGGAACCTGTATCACAAAGCCTGTCTCTTGGTCAATAGCAGGTTGAACCAGAGGGACCAGGATGAACCTACCAGAGAGTTTCTCGGGGAGATGAATGGCTCTCAGCAGAGGCACAGTAGTTTATAATTTTTATGTTTTTATTTTTATTTATTTTATTTTTTTTTAAGATTTTATTTATTTATTTGACAGACACAGCGAGAGAGGGAACACAAGCAGGGGGAGTGGGAGAGGGAGAGGCAGGCTTCCCGCGGAGCGGAGAGCCCAATGCGGGGCTCGATCCCAGGACCCCGGGATCATGACCTGAGCCAAAGGCAGACGCTTAAGAGCTGAGCCACCCAGGCGCCCCAGAGGCACAGTAGTTTAATGTCCGCACCGGTGGTTACAGTGGTCCAGGTGCAAAGGGCAAAAAAAGACAGTTAATTGGATGAGCAAGAAGAGCAAGCACACACCTGAAAAGAGAATCAGAAATTCAAGTTATTATTTAGTTCTTTGGTACCAGGCTTGCCATGCCTCGGTTCCAGTTTTTCTGAAGCCCGGGTTCATCTCCTCCTGGGTTCCCTGAGATTCTGTCTTCAAACAAACAAACAAAACCAAAAACACTGCCCTACCCTTTTTGTTTTGTTTTGTTTGTTTTTTGTTTTCGTGCTGTTCTCCAACTTATCACTTCCATTTTTCTCAGCTTAACCACAAAGATAAGCTAAGAGCTATAAATATTTTTGAGATTTCACCCAGAATTCATAATTAATTTAACATGGAGGAAAGCACTAACGTCCAGGTATAAACTGTTCACAAGGCCTGCTGAGTACAAAAGAGAGGGTGATTGAAAACAGGTAATATACATGGCACTCAATACTCCTATGAACACTGTGGTCTTTGCTTTATGCACACGTTGAGCTTCCTGCACACAAGTTGCTCTTCTCTTTCTTCTCTGGTGATGTCTCTGATAATCTAAAGAGCCTGTAGAACCAGCCGGTGACTCACTGAGGTAGGGGGCAAGGTGGTCTGCACCTAAGTCTAACAGTCACACTAGCTGAGAAAGAAGGACATGGGTGACCATTCTTTGTTCCACTTTGGAGTAAAAAACCCTGAACTTGAAGTTGGGTGAGTTGAGTTGGAATGCTGTTTTTACCATTTGCCAGCCAAATGACTTTGGGCAGGTGAGTTCTTTTTTGTGGAACTGTTCTTTCAGTTGTAAAATGGTGATGATAACGTCTACTTGTTGTGATGATTATAGAAAGATATGTAGTATTGTGCAGCTTATTTATTTTTTATTATGTTATGTTAATCACCATACATTACATCGTTAGTTTTTGATGTAGTGTTCCATGATTCATTGTTTGCATATAACACCCAGTGCTCCATTCAATACGTGCCCTCTTTAATACCCATCACCAGGCTAGCCCATCCCCCTACCCCCCTCCCCTCTAGAACCTTTTTGAATGGCATTTCTTTTCCCTTCAAACCAAAGAGACCCTGGCTGAAACAGGCTCATTTATTAAAAATTTTTTCTATCTCATACCAGAATATGAACACATCAGTTTATCAAGTGTCTAATGTTTAAAAACCTTCAGTAGCAATTAGAAAATTGTTCTTCTCTTCATTTTCGCATCTGAAAACATATATCTGGGTCCAATTGTACTGATCTGTGTAGTTCTTCGCTAAGAAGTCTTTCGTTACTAAACTTCTGAGTTTTTTATTGTTAAATCCTTATTATAAGGCAAACCTTGTTTAATCTGTAACTGATCAACATTGATTTTTATTTTGCCTTCGGGGATGTAGTATTTGTTTTATATTTTTTCTGAACGTCAAGTTCAGAAGGCTGGTTGAATCTTGTACCATTTTCATCAGTGTAGTCCACCTAGAATTTGTGGCTGCTTTGAGGATATTTTGCTCAATTTAGATAGTCAAGCCCTCTACTAATTTTCCTAACATGTTCTTGTTTAATATTTGACATATCACAAGCCATGCATCTGAATTTCTTTCTCTCAACATTTATATAGGTCATTTCCTCTTGACAGCTTATTCTCAGGCCGAATGTGTAGTTTTCATTTTTGAATGTGAAGCTAATATATAACTCTGGACAATCTGTGAAGGATTTGGTATACCCAAATTAAAATTTAGATTTTCTTTCATAAGCCATTTACCTTTTCGGCTAAGTTGATATGAGTTATATCTTTGTATTAAGGAAAGTAAGGAAAGTTTCTCTTGATAATTGAGATACAAACAGTGTACTTGTGAAGGAGTTTTTCTGAGCCTTTAAAAATGTGAGTGTAAGAGAATGTCAAAACTAGAATTTCAACTTAGGCACCAGGAAGCAGTAATTGCCACTGAAGGCATCAAGTCAGTATTAACAAAGAGAACGAAAAAAGGTTTGGATCCAAGATTCTTAGGAGCCCCTCAGGCAAGGGCATAAAAAAGGTATCAGATTTGGAGAAGGCAAAAGATTTTGTAAGAAGTGTGTGTGTGTGTGTGTGTGTGTGTGTGTGTGTGTGTGTGTGTGTGAAAGAACTGTTGTCACGCTTTGAAAGAAGACTGAAATATTGATTAATATCTTACACTGAATACCTCTAACCTCTAAATTGAGGCTATGTTTTATAACTTGAGATAAATCTTGAACAATTTATTACTCTAGATTCAGCTTGAAAGTCATAGAGCACACATTTTCAACCAGTGGAAGGAAAAATAAGCCGCCCTACTGAATAAAATTTAAAAATAAAATTGTTTTGTTTGCATCCATAGGGTATACTTTTTCAACAAAATGGCTGCACCAATGTTTATTTAGATAGACTATGCTGTTGAAGAGTTATCTCTTGTGTTTCATGCATCAGTTGATCAGGAAAGGTCGTTAAAAATAAAAGAAAGCAAAATTTAGAAAGGACTGTAGCAGATGATCACTCTTCCGGGAAACCCCACTTTATTAGAATATTTTATTTTGCAATTGATAGAATAGTAAGAGATGTATTCCTTAAATATCAGTAATTTTTTGAAGTGACTTGTTCTTTTTTGGAAACATATGGTAGTTGAGTGGGATTGGGTATTTAAATGCAATACATTGGACCCTCGAAGCAACAGAGTTCAGACTGGGGTTGAGATATTTGAAGACAGCACAAGAAATAAGAGAAAAGCAGTACCTTAAAATTTAGCTCCATTAGTATCTAAGGATAAGACTTTTGAGTTAATCCTGACAGCAGTATCATCTTGTAAAATGACATTTGGTTGCAGTGAGGGGAGTCAAAACCTAGCCATCATTTGAGGGGAATTAAAACCTGGAGAGTTGAGTAAGAATTAGTTGGCTGGGATTTTTAAAAGAAAGCGCATCAAATGGAAGAGAGTGGCCTCTTTACATGCTCCAAAGTAGGAAAGATAACTATATTTATGAGGTACTGAAGAAAATAGAACCCTGGTATTTCTAATACATGCAAAAAGAGAATGAGAAACAAAGGACAGGGAATACCAGTAAGCACTGGGAAGTGAGGAAGAGAAGCCAGTGAGGGTAGATGAGTTAGCCCCTAGGTTCAGCCCAGTTAGTCAACAGAGTAAGAGACAGAAGGAGAGAGCAGCTACCACCACTAGAAAAGAATGTTCTGGTGCTAAGGGACAATTATCAGGACACTGTTTTCATTTCACTCAATATGCCACTCTCTTAAAAAGCCATTTTAACAGTCCATGGTTGATTTCATATGGGTCGGAATTGATATAAGTGAATTGATGGAAGATATAGGCAATAATAAAAACAGTATCCATTTATCAAGTTTGCCATCATTAAAACATCTTCATGCAGTATATTGCCATAATTGACAACAGGGATCTGAGAAGCTGTGGATAAATAGAGAACCGCCTTAGTAATAAAATGTAAGTGAGCTATTGGCATCTGCCTACCATCTATGTGAGCAATTGAGTCCCATAAATTCAGGACAATTAACGTTTTATAGTTCACTTTTGGGTTT
The DNA here is from genome assembly GCF_003265705.2 of Callorhinus ursinus. NCBI lineage: Eukaryota > Metazoa > Chordata > Mammalia > Carnivora > Otariidae > Callorhinus > Callorhinus ursinus. Next base: position 52,271,892 of record NW_027397074.1, read on the forward strand.
CATAGCTTGACGACATGGCCCTGGACTCCTAGAGCCCCCCCCTTCTCCTCCTCCTCTCTGTTGATGACTACGTTTCGCTCATTTCACTTCATGTCAGTAGGTCCATCACACTGCAGGAGGAGGAGGAGAGAGAGACTGTAAAACCTGAACCAGTTTGTATTTGTAATTGCTAATGCTACTGTTAAGAGCTTACATGGAGAGAAAGATTGAAAATACTACCTAAAATTACATGAGGGTATTCTCTGTGGCTTTTAATCATCCATGCAATTTTTGTCTGTCATTACCACATATAATTGAGAGGTGGCCATTCATGACAAGGCAATTATAAGCAAAAATTCTTGTCCTTTATAAACAGTAGAAACAAAAGGTATTAGCTAACACATGACCAGTTTTAGTTTGTAGATTATCCCCTTTCTACTACACTAATGAATATTTAAATGTAAAGAAACCCAACTGTTTCTGAAAAGCAAGACAATTTATTCCATTCCTTCCATGGGCATACAGTAGTTTTGAACTTTATGCAATTGAGTTTGTGATGTCATTTTCTATTAATCTGTAATTGTAAAATTAATGTATTTTATTATATTTTGTCATAAAACAATCTTACAATCTGAAAATAGAGAAGTTTCCCTTTACAATACCACTCTCTTCAATCTTGCTTCTTACAGATAACCAACCACCGTTAACAATTTAATATGTAACTTGCCAAGATATTTCACATGAACATAGAAACATGTAATCATTTTACCTTTGGGTAACCCATTTGTCGAAGAGTCCTAATTCATTTGATAAAACATAATGTGGTTTTAGTTTTGTGGCCTCTATCTTCATCAACAATGTGTTCACATCCCCTCTGTCAAGTACCTCTTCCCTTAAACCACTGGTGTACAGCTTATGAGTTTATAATGCATATGATTTCCTGAGAAGGGTTTTAACTTCACTTGCAGTCCTAGATGTCATGTAGGAACACCTGAGGGAGAACAACTTGGGTCCATTTTGGCCCTGACTGACATCCGTATCCTCTGTACGGGGCCTGGGCATGAACCGCTCTTACCCGACCTCAGGCTCCGTGCTTCTTTATGAAACCCTGTTTCTTCTCCAGGAAGTGCAGAGACTGATCATGGGAGCCTGTTGTCCCCCTCGCAGGCATACTATCCCAAAGATCTTTTTCATCCTGTTGGTGGCTACTCTCAAAAGCCTCTGCCTTCAGAAACCTCACACAAAATGTAGTCTCCAGTCTCAAAATTCATACTTACTCCCAAACTCCAGAAACAGAGGTCCAATTTTTACAGAAACTTCGTCACCACATTTTACTGTTTGGGCCACAGTAGAGAGGCCTGTGTCAGCAGCTAAACAAGCAGGCAGCGGGCGGGGGTGGGGGAAGATAGGTGCTCGTCTCGGGGGAAAACCACTCTCAATATCCACCAGCCAGTTTTCAGAGCTGTCCCCTCATTTGGCTGTGAGTGAAGCGGGACTCCAACACCCTCCCCTGCTGAGAGGGAAGAAAGTACCCTCTCACCCCTAAAACCTCCCATTACTAAAACCATCTTTCCCATAAAGCTCTGGTCCTCTTCTTATACAGCAAGTGTGGCAAGGGTCAGGGGAAGATTTTGGAGTGGAGATAATATTTTCAGAGTTATGTTCCCCTTTCCTCTTTGTAAGACTAAGAGGGATCTGGACCTAGCCATCATTTGGGGGACAGCAGGAAATGAGCCACCCAGTGCAGTGTTCCACAGATGTAGACACATTAACACACACACACACACACACACACACACACAGGCACGCACAAAGTGCAATGGCCTATTGCTGTGCTACGCACCTTGTACAAATTGATATTGTTTAACATTTTACAATTTCACTGTAAGTAAAGTGCCACCACATTCTATTAGCAGAATAAACATGTGCCACCTCCTGGCCAGGTTATTGATTGATTGATTGATTGATTGATTTTTTTTTTTTTAAAGATTTTATCTATTTCTTTGAGAGAGAAAGAGAGTGAGCACGAGCAGGGGGAGGGGCAGAGGGAGAGGGAGAAGCAGACTCCCTACTGAGCAGGGAGCCCAATGGGACCCTGGGATCATGACCTGAGCCAAAGGCAGATGCTTGACCCGCTGAGCCATCCAGGTGCCCCTGGCCAGGATATTTAATTGCTGGTGATAGATTCTCTAGGTCTGTTCCCTCTGCCTCAGCGACTAGCAGGTTTGAAAGAACAGCTGCTCCATCAGGCAAGGCCCTGAAGTGAGGCGATACGGAAACTTGAGGCATGAGTAAGAAATAAACCTTTGTGTTAAAAGCCACTAAGGTTTGGGGATGTTTATTACACTACAGCCTTTCCTATCCAGACACAATAAAAGCTGCAGTTGTTTATTAGGTCATTAGATTTTGTGTGTGCCATTTATTTCATTTCCAAATTTTTACTCTTTCACTGTTTCAGTGACTATCACTCTACATTTATCTTTGTACATATGAACTGCTGGGCCAAATATTTAAGGTGTGTGGAAAGTGTTAAATTTGTCTCAAAAAGACACGATTTGTGCACTCATCAACAGTATTTCAGGATACTCACCCTGAATATTATGACTCTCTTCACATGGCAAAGAACTTTCTCATTTTAATTCATATTTTCTGGATTATTCCTGAGATTTAGTGTTCATTGGGCATGTAACGTTTGATAAATTTTTCATTCAGGTCATTTGCTGTTTTTCTTTTAGATTGTTTTTCTTTTTGTATTTAAAATATTTAGAAATTATTTGAAGGTAAGGTCCTTGACCCTTTGTCTTTAAATATATATTTAATATTTTTAATTTCCATATATATATTTTTTTTCTTTTTTTAGAGAGGGGGAGAGGGGAAAAGGGCAGAGGGAAAGGAAGAGAGAGACCAAGCAGACTCCACACTCATCGTGGAGCTTGATGGGCTCAATCCCACAACCCTGAGATCATGTCCTGAGCCAAAATCAAGAGTTGGATGCTAAACTGACTGACCCACCCAGGAGCCCCTATCTTTAAAATTTTTTTCAACACTTTCTCCAGTGTAGATCACTGGAAATGTTTCCAGAATATTTTATCATATAGAACTTGACAGTTTTCATATGCTCATGTCCATTATTCTTTTTGTTATACATGTTATGTTTCAGAAGGCACCTTGTGGAAGTTTTTTATATTTTTCTTCCTTTGTCAGGAGCTCAACACTGACTACACATTAGAATTATTAGGAGAGGTTTTAAAAACACTGATATTCTGGTCCCATCCCCAGATATCCTGATTTAATTGGTCTAAGAGGATCTAGGAATCTACATTTTAAAAGTGCCACCACACCACACTCTCCAGGGCACTGCTGAATCACAGAGTGGGTGTCTGTTCCAGTGACAAATCCTCTCCTTTGTGGAGTGCAAATGGGGTAGGCCCTTGTCAATGGAGTAATCAGCTGGCAGCCTGGATCTGCGAGGCACTTTAGAGGTGTTCTGTGCAAAGACCAGCTAGCTGCCCAGCATATTTTGGCTGATGGAAAGTTGTGATAAGAAGAAACCACCCTCCTGTGGGAGGCTTGGAGGTCCATTCACCACCACATAGGCTACTCAGATCTCAGCTCGGTAGTTGTCCAGGCAACTCAGAATGTCATGACAAGACTGTTTTCAAACATTTATGGTCAGGTTACAAGAACTTATAATAAAAGAAAAAAAAAAGTAAAGGTAGAATTAAAAATAGATACTAATGTAGACAGGATCCTGCTAAGCAAAGATATGGATTTAATGGATTTAATGGATTTATTAGGTCCTAAGATTTTTAAAATATGATAATGGTTATTTGCTATTGTTAGAAAGAAAACCTGTGCAAAAATATCAAAGTTTAAAATGTAGAGAGTAGGGGCGCCTGGGTGGCTGAGTCGGTTAAGCATCAACTCCTGATTTTGGCTCTGGTCATGGTCTCAGGGTCATGAGATTGAGTCCTGTGTCATTGGGCTCTGCCCTCAGCTGGGAGTCTGAAGGAGATTCTCTCCCTCTACCTCTCCCCTGTGCTTGCTCTCTCTCTTTCTTTCTCTCTCTCTCTCAAATAAATCTTTAAAAAAAATTTAAAAATTAAATATGGAGAATAGTTTGTTATTGAAATAAATTTATCCTATGAATTTAAAGATAAACCTTATTATAATTACCACGTACACAAATAATGAGGTTGTTTTAATAAATCTAAACTTGAATGTTGTGGTCTTATTTTGGTCTTAACAACCTTTATATTTCTATAGTTAATTAAGTTGCACAAAACCCAAATAATACTAATTCACAAGTTGAAGAGTTGAAAATGGTTAAGACTTTTCAATGGCTTATCTTGTCATCTGAAATTAACCTTTCTTTTTTTCCTTTTTTTATTATTATGTTAATGTTAATCACCATACATTACGTCATTAGTTTTTGATGTAGTGTTCCATGATTCATTGTTTGTGTATAACACCCAGTGCTCCATGCAGAACGTGCCCTCCTCAATACCCATCACCAGGCTAACCCATCCCCCCACCCCACCCCCTCTAGAACCCTCAGTTTGTTTCTCAGAGTCCATTGTCTCTCATGGTTCATCTCCCTCTCCGATATCCCCCCCTTCATTCTTCCCCTCCTGCTATCTTCTTCTTTTTTTTTTTAAACATATAATGTATTATTTGTTTCAGAAGTACAGATCCGTGATTCAACAGTCTTACACAATTCACAGCGCTCACCATAACACATACCCTCCCCAATGTCTATCACCCAGCCACCCCATCCCTCCCACCCCCCACCACTCCAGCAACACTCAGTTTGTTTCCTGAGATTAAGAATTCCTCATATCAGTGAGGTCATATGATACATGTCTTTCTCTGATTGACTTAATTCGCTCAGCATAACACCCTCCAGTTCCATCCACGTCGTTGCAAATGGCAAGATCTCATTCCTTTTGATGGCTGCATAATATTCCATTGTGTATATATAACACATCTTCTTTATCCATTCATCTTTCGATGGACATCTTGGCTCTTTCCACAGTTTGGCTATTGTGGACATTGCTGCTATAAACATCGGGATGCACGTACCCCTTCGGATCCCTACGTTTGTATCTTTGGGGTAAATACCCACTAGTGCAATTGCCTTTCAATTTAAAGGTAATAACAAGAGATTCTAAATTTGGAGGTCGGAATGAAATGTTTATTAAGTAACATAGATTATTATAATAGAATTGCCAAATTAGTTAAAATTTAATATGAGACAGAATTATATGTGTATATTGCTTATTTTGTATTTTAAAATAACAAAATTAAATATACCAAGTACTACTATTGAAGTACAGTAGTTTGTTACTGTGCTACATGATATTATTCCTTATTTATAATACATGCAAAGGGTAATTGAATAATTTATTTCAACAAACTGTCATTGCATAACATTCATTGCTCTTTCTTAATTAATAGAACAATATATATTTGTTATATATGCAAGGGACTACTACCCAGAAATAAAAAAGAATGATATGCAGACATACATTCCAACATGTATAAATTGCAAAAGAATTATGCTAACTGAAAGAATCCAAAAACATAATTCTGCATAAAGTATGATTCCATTCATATGAAATTCTAGAAAAGGTAGAGCCATAATGACAGAAAGCAGACCAGTGATTACTGAAATTTTCAGGGAAATTTTTGGGTGATGGAACTGCTCTATGTCATGATTGTGGTGGTGGTTGCATGACTGTGTGTCAGAATTAGTTGAATTGTACAATTAAAATCAGTGAATTTTAATGTATATAAATTATGCCTCAGTAATACAGTTGTTCAAATTAAAAAATAAATTTTGATTTCTATAATTATGAATGAAATGGAAGATTAATCATATTAATTAGAATTTAATATTTTTTAATGAATTACTTTGTCATCTCTTTTGTCTGGACACTTTTCTTAATTATTTGAAAGAGTGACATTAAAAGTTATTTAAATTATTAGCTTTCTTGCTCAGCAAACATAGGATATACCTCTTCAAAACGTTTCTTATAAAATGATTATGTGGTCAAAAATTACTTCCAGGCATTATTCTCTTGCTTTATATTTTAGTTTTTTAAAATTCTGATTCATTTATAATGTCTGTTTTTTTTTAAATTGTCTCTATGTCTGCCAGATTTAGAAAATAAAAATATAAGACACTGTTAAATTAAATCTTCAGATAAAAAGTTGATAATTTTTAGAGTATTTTGCATAAGATATATTATATTGAAAACTTCTGTTGATTATCAGAAATTCTAATTAAATTGTGTGTACTGTATTTTATCAGGCAAACCTATTTCTGTTTTATTTTGGAATTATTTGCTTGGTCTTTGAGAAATGTGGATCTAATGATTTTTTTTCCAAAAATATTTGACCAAATGTGCCACCAATTACAGTTTTTAATAATAACTCTCTACTGATTTAAATTCCAACTTTATCAAAAAGAACTACAATGTCTTTAATGGCTATATTTTTGTTTCTGCATTTTGTTATTCTTTGTTTAAAACAAATTCTTTTATGTTTTAAAATATCTCAAAAATTATAACACTGCAACAGCTTTGATTATATGCATTAACTTGAAAAAATAACATCAATATTGAATTGCATATGAAAGGATGAAGGTTTTTTTTTTAATATTTATTCAGTTCTCCTTTATAATTCTTTTAAATTTATTGATTCTTTTATTCTGCAAATCAATGATCATTTTAAGTTTATTCCAATGTTTTTGAATGCTCTGATTTTTTTATGACTATTTTCAGTGTAATAGTATTATAACTATGTAAGAAAGCTATTTCTTACATAATAACAGTTTGAATTTTATAGCTTTAGAGGTTTCTTTTTTAGACCTTATTTTTCTCATGAAAAAATTATGCTCCATTTTTTTGTTTGTTTTAGAATTGCACACAGTATTTTCTTATAATATTACCTAGATACTTTGAATTTATATGTACTCATGTTATGTCATTTTTCATTGACTTTTGAATATTATTTGTCTAATTTATTCCTTAACAAAGACATAGCCCTTGGAGTTACTTACTCATTTTATTGTTTCCCTGCTTTTATAATTCATTAGTTTCTGTGTTTAACTTGATTGCTCATCTTCTTTTGTTTCCCAAAAGCTTTGTTTCAGAGTTTCTGACTTTCAGAGTTTACAGAAATTTTCTCTAAGGTCAGCCATATGATAATTTATTGTAAATGCTTAATGACATATAAAAAGCTTTATCCTTTCATTGGAAGGTGAAATTTTGAAATATAATTATTATATCATCTTTAACATTTAATTATTTAACTTAATTTATCTATGTCTTTGATACTGAGGAAACAGTATTAAAACTTTTTTTTAGATTTTTATTTATTTGAGAGAGAATGAGAGAGAGAGAGAGAGAGAGAGCATGAGAGGGGGGAGGGTCAGAGGGAGAAGCAGACTCCCCGCCGAGCAGGGAGCCCGATGTGGGACTCGATCCTAAGACTCCAGGATCATGACCTGAGCCAAAGGCAGTCGCTTAGCCAACTGAGCCACCCGGGTGTCCCAACAGTATTAAAATTTTTAATGTTTTCTATGAGTTAAATGACTCACTTGCATATGTTAATTACATATAACTATCCTTTATCATAACTTTTGTTTCTCAAGTAATAAAAGCTCCATTTGGTAGATTTATTTCAGAGTCTACTTTGATTTATATTTATATTTTGATTTCTGCTTTTTTTAAAAAAAACCTTTGGCTGGTGTAGATTTTATTCTGTTTTTACGTAATTCTTTTGGTCTTTGTGGAAATAGTATTTGTCTAAATTTTGGTGTTGTTTGTTTTAATGATGTATTTAAATAATTTAAATTTATTGCCAAAACTCATGATAATTATTGGTTTATTTTCTACTCTGTTGCCAGTTTCTTGAGGCCAGAATTGTGGTTCTTGTCTATATATACTCAAAAACTATAAAACTATAAAAATCCTGATCCAGGGGCCCCTGGCTGGCTCAGTTGGTAGAGCATGCAACTGTTGATCTCAGGGTCGTAAGTTCAAGCCCCACATTGGGCGTAGAGCTTGACTTAAAAAAAATAAAAATTCTGGTCCATAGACTGTATTAAATAAATAATTCTCAAATGAATGAGTGACCTTCTATCTTTTCATATTCCATTCCTCAACTTATCCTCAACTTATACTATGATCTCAATTAAAATGTCAAAATACTCCATTTTAGTCCTTAAAACTCCCAATTTCACAGTTTTTAATAACAACTAGTTTGTAAAACAAATAATTATTTAAACACATTTCTAGTTGTGTATAAATTCTTAAATTGGTAATGCCAACTTCTCAGAGTGTCTTATAGACTAGTGCAGAAAATTTACTTCTAGAAGTGTAATCTTTATATTTTTCTAAAATTGTTGATCAAATCACTGGAAACAATGCTTATTTGGAAAAAATAAAGGGATTTGTTACCATTTATCCAGAAAATGATCTCACTCAGCTGTTGAGAAGAATTTTGAGCAGGTAAATATCTTTTTGACTTAATATACAAAATATAATCAATTTTGTTAGAAAGCAATACTCTGGAAGTTTAGACACATACTTTAATAGACGAGTTATTTTGACCTTCATTTAAAATTGAATCCTTAAACTAAAATTATTTTCATAGTTGATTATAAGGTTACATGAGTTATTCTGCAGAAGTTTATTAAATGTGACTTTTCTAGGCACTTGATTAAAAGAGCAATGGGAGTTAAATATGAACTGTGGGATATTTTTCAATCGTGCAACGTTTGGAAATAGACCAATATATTGCCTGAAGACAGTGAGACCTTAGTGTGCTTTACTATTTTTTTTAAAGATTTTATTTATTTATTCGAGAGAGAGAATGAGAGATAGAGAGCACGAGAGGGAAGAGGGTCAGAGGGAGAAGCAGACTCCCTGCCGAGCAGGGAGCCCGATGTGGGACTCGATGCAGGGACTCCGGGATCATGACCTGAGCTGAAGGCAGTTGCTTAACCAACTGAGCCACCCAGGCACCCTGTGCTTTACTATTTTAAACAAATGACTATGTATCTACATCTGATGTTTTTAATATGTAAAATGAGGATAATACACATACTAACATAGTATATCAGTTAGTTGTGAGGTGAGAATGAAATTACGAATGTAAAAAAAAAAAACTAACATTTTTCTTGGACTTAATAAATATTATGACCAGCATTAAAGTCCAAGTCAGTCCTCAAAGCCTCAGGAAAGAAGGAAGAAATCATGTGTATTTCCACTCACACACACACTCAAATATCCTCAATGAACTGGCACAAAGAGCTCATGGAGAGACGGTGGTCCCCACCACCAGGCCCTTGTGATTCTGCCACGAGTTTAACATTCTCCTACTAGTGGCCTCCTCATGACTCTGACTTCTGATCTTTAGGGCTAATTTTTCCCTTCACTCTTTAGGGTTGGCCATGAATAAAAATGTCTTACTTCTTTTCCACTTAGTTTAGAGACAACAGGGAGAAATTAATCAAAAATTTTCAAAAAGACTTTATTCAGGAAATAATACAAAGAAAGGAAAGCTAACACAAAGATTATAAAATAAAACATAAATCTATAATGCTTTCTAAATTCTAATGAGAAAAGGGTTAATGTTGTTTGTAAATTTGAGTTCCATTCATTGCCTTTATGTAATCTGTCTCATGGTGTTTGCAAGAAAATTTTATTTTCAAAGGTGTGAATAATTATTGCTATTCATCTCATTTTCACCCCACATATTCTCCCGGAATGGGCTAATATATGAGTTAATTAGACTGCTGACTACAGTTGGCCATTCAACAACATGGGGGTTAGGGGTGCTGACCCCTGGCAGAGTTGAAAATTTGCATATAACTTTTGACTCCTCAAAAATTTAACACTACTAATAGTCTACTGTTGACCAGAAGCCTTCCCCGTTACACATATTTTGTTTTTTATGCATTACATACCTTATTTTTTACAATAAATAAAAAAAATTGTTAAGAAAATCAAAAGGAAGAAAAAAGACATTTACAATACTGTATCACGAAAAATTCGTGTATAAATGGATCACATGGTTCAAATCCATGTGTTCAAGAGTCAACTGTTTTTGGACGCCTGGGTGGCTCAGTTGGTTAAGCGACTGCCTTCGGCTCAGGTCATGATCCTGGAGTCCCGGGATCGAGTCCCACATCCGGCTCCCCGCTCAGCGGGGAGTCTGCCTCTCCCTCTGACCCTCCCCCCTCTCATGTGCTGTCTCTCTCTCATTCTCTCTCTCTCAAATAAATAAAATATTTAAAAAAAAAAAAAAAAAAAAGAGTCAACTGTTTTTTCAAGATGTCATAGGCCATACTATGTTATTCTTTAGTTCATGTCCAGAGGCTTTTATTAACTATCTTAGAGTGTGTATAAATTAGTGCATAAATGATGTATTAATGATGTGTGAAAATACTACTAGTGGATTATGTTTATCTAGAGTGAACAATATTTTGTGCTCTGAATGTGCAAGTTTATTACTCTATTATCTTACCCTTTCTACAAATTACAATTTGTATCCTTTCTAAATCTATATCAAAATCTAAAGGTATCATTTTACACCTGGGCCTTAATAACAGATAATTCATGATTTACATTGAGAATGTTTTAATATAACAACACATCCTTTTCCACCATCCAGTTTCAACAAAATAATGGAAACGTGAGTATTTGAGAAAAGTGTCCCAGTAATAAAAATGAAAAAAAAAATTTTTTTCACATGCCATCCCAGGTAAAATTTCCTCTCAGTAAAAAAAATGCTAATTTCAAAGCAGAGCTAGAGATATAAAATTAGTAATTCCAACAAACAGTGAAGATAATGAATCAGAAGTAATAGAGGTATTTTCCTAGTCATACCTCAAGGAATGGTTAGTAGAATGAACATCATATAGTTTATTGTGCATCATAATGTGGGAAAACGTAAAAGTATTTTTAAATGAAGTGATGGTAGTAATTTGAAGAGATAAAGAAAAGTCTTTTATAATGAAAGCAAAATGTTTATCATATTTATATGAAATTTAAATATTCTGAAAACATTATGAAATTAATATGCAAGTACTTTGAAAATCTTCCACACCTGAGTTTTTATGGACTTACAAACTATGCTTTTTTATTATCATCATCTCTGTTCTCTATTTAAACCTCTTTCAAGAACCAAGTTTTTTTTAGTTTTACAAAACTTTTCTCCTAAATTCCTCTGTAGCACAGTGTATTAGAAATGGGTAAGAGCTTCAAAAGACCCTCTCTTAGTACTCATTGTTTATTGTAGCTCCATTAACTCAGCAACCCACCCTTTTTCCTTAGAATAAGAGCGTAAAATGTTTATTCTGAACCTATTTTATTTTTCTTGTGTAAAGTTTGAGACAAAGCAGACTTTCCAGCTTCTGTTGTAATTAGTCTAGGAAAGTAATACAAAGCAGCAGCATGTTGGTTGTTATCATGCTCAAATCATTCCTGTGGGGTATTTTGAGAAGGCGCATCTGTTACAGAGAAGAAAATGGAAAAAAGAAAAAGAATTCTTATAGATATCTTTATTGGGGAGGTAGACAAAGGGTGTTTCCCCCATTATTGCAGAAAGAGTGCTTTGAATATGGATGAAGAAGCCGTTTAAGATTAGGTTACTGAGAAGCTTTGTATTCTTTATTCAGAAGGTAGTTTTTAAAATGGCTGAAATTATCTTTCTAAAATGCATTAAAATAGCAATGAGATGTTTTAATTTTATTTGGGCAATCAGTGTGAATTTATATATATGATGTGTTAATTTTTGACATTCTTTTTACAGTATTAATGAGCCTGATTAACTCTAATAGGAGAATCTTGTGTAAATCTAATAAATTATATACTCTTCTAAAAATATTTGCTCTTCATTTATTTTTTTTTTAAAGATTTTATTTATTTATTTGAGAGAGAGAATGAGAGATAGAAAGCACAAGAGGGAAGAGGGTCAGAGGGAGAAGCAGACTCCCTGCTGAGCAGGAAACCCGACGTGGGACTCGATCCCGGGACTCCAGAATCATGACCTGAGCCGAAGGCAGTCGCTTAACCAACTGAGCCACCCAGGCACCCCTGCTCTTCATTTAATGAATTCATTTATTCTTATTATTTGAAAACACCAACAGGACCTAAAGTAAACCCCACACAATCACATTTTCTTTAAAAAAAAAAAAATCTCCTCCTTTTATTCAGTTATTACTTAAAGCTTATAAGAGCACCAAGCAAAACAAATGATAAGTTTTGTTCTCTACGTATGTTCAGGATACTGGTAAAATACTGGGTATATTCTCTAACACTTTGTTAAAATTGTTTCAGAAATGCAGTTAAGTGGATGGCTCTTCTGCTCAAGTAAGCAATGATTCTCTTATTTGATTTACTCCCCTGTTATTACAACAGCCCATCCAAAAACTTCCTAAGAAACTGAATGTCTTAGGTAGATTATTGGGGTCTATCTCTTTATTTAGTTATTTATTTTGGTATTCCAACTTCAGACATAATAATATAGATTGTATAGAATGCTAGTGTGAAAATAATTTTCCTTCCAAATTTTGAAGATATTTCATCAGAGTCTTTTATATATTTCTGCTAAGAAATCTATTTCTGTGAAGAAGTTGATTCCATTCTGGTATTTATTCCCATGTTGAAATCCAATGTCTTGTTTGTTGTCAATGTGTGTGTGTGTTGGGGGGTCCTCTCCCTCTCAGGTAACTTTTATTACCTTCTATTTAACTCCCAAGTGTTCTTAAGTTTAGCAATGAAATATTGTAGTGCAAATTTTTTTTTGACATTGTATTAATTATGTTGGAAGATAAATGTAATATTTTAATCTCAGTGTTTGTGTTTGTCACAGGTGGGATTTTTTGGTGCTTCTTTTTCTTTTATTTTTCAAAGAATTTTTCATTTTAGTATAGGTTTAAACCTCTGAAGAGTTACAAAAATAGTAAAGAGAGTTCCCATATGCCACACACTCAGTCTTCCCTATTGTTAATGTTGTATATTAGTGTGGTGCATCTGTCACAATTCATGAGCAAATATTGATACATTATTATTAGTTAAAGTTCATATTATATTCAGATTTCCCTCATATTACCTAATGCCCCTTTTCTGTTCCAAGATTCCATATAGGACACAACATAAGGTTTAGTTGTCATGTCTCCTTTTGGCTCTAAAAGTTTTTCAGACTTCCTCTGTTTTGAATGTCTTGACAGTTTGCAGTAGTAATGGTCAAGTAGTTTTGCAGTGTACCTCAAATGGGATTTTTGTTATGTTTTTCTCATGACTAGACCTGGGGTTATTTTTCTTTTTGTCTTTTTAAGGAAGATCACTGTGGGAGCGCTTGGGTGGCTCAACTGGTTAAGTGTCGGACTTCTGCTCAGGTCACAATCTCAGGGTCTTGGGATCGAGCCCCACATTGGGCTCTGTGCTCAGTAAGGAGACTGCTTGTCCCTCTGCCTCTCTCACTGCTCCTCCTGCTGCCCCTCCCCATCTCCCTGCTCGTGTTCTCCTCTTCTCTCTCAAATAAATAAATAAAATCTTTTTTATTTAAAGGAAGACCACTGTGGTGAAGTGTCATTTTTGCTGCATCATATCAAAGCTATATATGCCAACATGACTGACTTATTACTGTTCAATTGTGATCACCTAAGGTAGTGTTTGTCACTGTAATTTTTTTTCTTTTATATTCCATACTATTTGAAAGAAAGTCAATATGAGTAGACCACAAAGAGTAGGGAGTGACTCTCCACCTCTGTGAGGGAAGAGTATCTACATAAATTATTTGGAATTTTTCTGCATAAACAGTTTCTCTATTCTCCTGATATATTTATTCAAAATGTTTTGGTATCTGTATGGGCTCAGGGATATATAGTTTATACTTGAGATTTTAATCTACTGTCTAATTCAATGTGTTGCTCAAGTTGTACCACTTTGGCATTGGGAAGCTCTTTTATGGATTCCTGTGTCCCTTTGATATACCCACATCACTGTAAAGTTTGTTGACTCCTTCCTAACTTTCTGCCACTACAAGATGCTTCACGCTCCTCTCATGTATTTCCTGCCACTTCTTCCAGACCCTGGTTCCTTTCGCAGGAGAATAGTATTAGAAGCCAGAATCTGAGCACTAAGTGCTATTGCTATTGGTGTATCATTGTTTCTAGGCCCTTTCAGCTGATAGAAAAGGAAATACATGTGTGTATACTAACCCATATATACACACTTACTTATAAATACTTCTATATACAATCGTATGTGTCTGTAGTAAGTTAAACAGGAGTTAATACTAATGTTTCAACCTATCCATTACCAGATAAATCAGTCTAGCCTTCTCCCCTTGTTTATCTGTAACCACCCCAACAGCTAGAAGCCTGGTGCTCACTATCCACCATTCATTTACTTCATTGTTCAATTCAGAGTATCCATGTACAGTGTTTTCAGAATTGTTAACCCTTGCCTATGTGAGAAACAGATTTATCAACTAGAATACAGAATATCCGTGGTTCTTTTTTCCTTTATTCTTCAGGAATCCATGTATCACCAAATAACTTAAGTCTCCACTTTTCACCTTCAGTGAGATTATTTCATACGTTTGCTCTACAGTTTTGGGTCACACTGCATTCCATTCTGGGATTCCCCGCCCTCCACAATGATTCTTGTTCTTTTTTGAAATTTATATACGTTGAGATTTGTTCTTTATGTTGTAAAGTTATGTGGATTTTGAAAATGCATAGGATCATGCATCTAACGCTGCAGTCTTATTCAGAATAGTCTTACTACCTTAAAATATCCTCTGTACTTCCCTTAGTCGGCCCTCCTCCTTAAACCCATAACATCCATTGATCTCCTTTCTGCCTCTATTATTTTACCTTTTCCAAAATGTCATATAAATGGACTAGTGCAGTTCGTAGCCCTTTCTGATCAGCTTTAATATTTAATATTTATGTATTTAATTTTATGTATTTGCTATTTATTTAATTTAATATTTAATATTATGTATTTGCTATTCATTTTCATCTTTTCAAAGCTTCTGGTTCATTCTTTTTTACCCTGAATCGTATCTCATTGTGTGGATGTATCAAAGTTTGTTTATCCAAACAGTGAAGGATTGTTGAAAGATCTTTTGGTTGTTTCCAGTTTTTAGTAATTATTAATAAAGCTGCTATACATATTCTTAATGCAGGTATTTTTATGGACACACATTTTCAAATAACTAGGGTAAAAACCTAGCCGTGGAATTAGTGAATCAAATGGTGTGACTCTGTTATCTTTGCAAAAAAAAAAAAACTACTCAGCCAGAACCACAATGGGATTTTTCTTGGATCCTTATGCTTAGAAACATTGGGTCTCCTGGAGGTATAAATCCCATAAAAGTAGAGGAGTCTCCCCTAAGGCTATGACCTGAGAATTTTTCACTTTCATACTAGTCCACATTTAGCCTGCAGTTTGTCAAAAGTAGACATTTAAGTGTTTTATACCAGTTTGTGACTCCATCAACTTCTGCTCCAGATAATCAGATCGTAGCTGCATCTCTCCGAGAAGCAGATGAAGTGTCTGTCTTCCCAGATTTCTGAGTGGCGATTTACCTTGGGTTTAATAAAAGTCGTTAATTTTCAGTTTGTACAGTTTTTTTTTTATGTAAGGATAGGAATAACAGCTTCTTTATATGTTGGAGCAGATAGACAAATGGATTTTTAAAAATTGTTCATAATTGTTTTTACCATTTGTGTTCTTTTCCTTCTATTATTTTCTACATCCTGTGAGAGTCCTCAATTTTTAATTTTCATGAATTTTCTTATTTTCTGATTATTCCTCTTTACTATATCTTTTTTTGATTATGAGTGTATAATTTTATTTTTAACTTTCTACAGTGTAAATTATAGGCAATTGAATCTGTCTTTTGCTCTCTGTACTATCTCTGTTTTTCACTTACTCTTGAGTTCTGATTTTATTTCCATTCATCTCTTGATTTTATTTCATGTCTTGTTATTTTTGATATCTGTTCAGAATTATGCGTAAAGCTTTAAAAATGTGATTTAATCTTCCACTTATGTGAGTAGTGCTTTGAAGTGCTTTGAAGGCGTCTGTGTGCCTGGATGCAGAGGCATACAAGGATATCCTACCTGGCATAGGGATAGTATCCAGGACATGGGAGGAGTGTTAGGGTGGTTTATGTTAGGGCTGGCTGATGCCCTTCTGGAAGGGAACAGAGAAAGTTGTTGAAAAGTCCTAAATTTAGAAAACAGACTTTCATTAAACCTCCTTTCTCAAGTCTTCTGCTCTCCTTCTGCCTTGGTGGCCCTGCATCCAGAGTTTTTTTGTTTGGTTATTCTGGAAATCAAACTCTTTCTTTCTCTCTTTCTTTCTTTCATTTATTTATTTGAAAATCTGTTTAAAATCTGTTATTCAATTATTCTCCCCCAATCTCTTATCCTTTTTTGGGAAATTCTTTTTTTTTCCGTCTATAATTTTAGTTAATATTTATTAGGGAGGGGCGCCTGGGTGGCTCAGTTGGTTAAGCGTCTGCCTTCGGCTCAGGTCAAGATCCTGGGGTCCTGGGATCAAGCCCCGCATTGGGCTCCCTTCTCAGCGGGGAGCATGCTTCTCCCTCTCCTTCTGCCTGCCGCTCCCCCTGCCTGTGCGCGCTCTCTCTCTTTCTCTGTCAAATAGTTAAATAAAATCTTTTAAAATTATATATTTATTTGTTAGGGAAAGGAGATAAACATATGGTATCCATGTGTTTAGATGTAAACACATATAGGGTGCTAGTCACACCCAGTATTGTGTTTTTTATTGATAAATATTTATGGATAATGTCTAATTTTATTTTGTTGTTTGAGCACATTTCTGCACTAGGAAAATTATTAACGATTTCTGCATTAGGGAAAGTATTACTAGTAATATGGAAGATTATGTGATTCTTAAAAAATATAATAGGGACTTAAAAAGTTAGTTTTCTTAGGATATAAAATTAAATATATATCTGATAGACCCCTATATTTGGCACTACACACACACACACACACACACATACACTCATTTTTTAAATCCATTTTGTTCACATAACTTTAAGTTTACCACTTCTAGAAAAGCATGAATTTTTTGTATTCTTAATGCAATTAGACCATCTTTGAATTTTAATAGGGAAATTTAATCCATTTATAATGGTTGTCATAAGTGTTATTTTGGTTGTCTATCATCTACTTTGTTTTCTATTTTTACTCTCTTCATTAGTATAGAGTATACTTTATAGGCTATTTTTTGAGAAATTGTAAAGGCATAAGTAATGTCTCTATTTATATTAGTAAATACCTTTAAGCTCAAAATACATTATATGATTACTAGGAATGAAAAAGTTGTTTATTTCATATCTCATATGTAAGATAAAGTTTATAAGTTTAATTTTACTTCTGTGTCACTTTTCCCACACCAGTTTTCTTATTTCATTTATGCATTTTGGAATTTTAGACCCAGATTAGCAATTTTATCTTTAATGTTGCATATTTTGATTGTAGAAATTATTTTGACATAAATATTTTTAATGTTTATAACAATTATTTAAGAATCTTTCTTTAATGGTTTTTGGACAGCAAATCTGTATTTTCTAATGTTACAATTTTTCTCTTTAATTTATGCCTTCATTAACTATTTCTTCTAAGTTACTTATACCTTCAGAAAGGATAAAGCTATGATACACTTCTTTGTTTGTAAAATTTATATCTGAATATTTTTTCATAATTTTATGACAATCTGCTCTTATATAATCAACTGTTAAAATTATCTTACTTTTTAAATTAGTCACTATATTTTTTCTTTTGTTATTTTAAAAATTCCAGTATAATTAACATACAGTGTTATATTAGCTTCAGGTGGACAATATAGTGATTCAACAATTCTGTACATTACATAGTCCTGATTGAGAAAAATGTTCTCTTAAGCCCCTTCACACATTTCACCCATCCCCGCACATACCTCCCCTTTGGTAACCACCAGTTTGTTCTCTATATTTCAGAGTCTGGCTTTTTTGTGAGTCTCTTTTTATTGTTCATTTGTTTTGTTTCTAAAATTCCACATATAAGTGATAGTGTTTGTCTTTCTCTGACTGACTTCTTTCACTTAGCATTATACCCTCTAGAGCCATACATATTTTTTCAAATGGCAAAATTTAATTCTTTTTTATGGCTGAGTAATATTCCATTGTATGTATATACCACATTTTCTTTCTCTATTTATCTGTTTATAGACACCTCTTGGGCTGCTCCCATATTTTTGCTATTGTAAATAATGCTGCAGTAAACATTGGGGTGCATGTATCTTTTCAAAATAATGTTTTCATGTTCTCTGGTTAAATACCCATTAGTGTAATTAATGGGTCCTTTTGTAGCATTTTGCAGCATTTTTCCATTTTTTTAATGTACCTTTGATCTTCTTCACCTAATATGTGCATCTCTTAACGACTAGAATGTTCCATTTTTCTGGAAATTCTCTAGACACAAAGACTTTAGCTTCTTTGAAAATGAAGGTGACTCAGTGCTTTTTTTGCTTCAACAAAATTGTCAACCCTGAATTTGCCAACTAACATACATTCAGTTCTTCCATTTGATACTCATATACTTGCTTATCAGCTTGTACATATATTCATTTTCCATACACTTATGTATACATTCCTTATCACCCTTACTCTCTCTTTATCTTTGTGTACAGTAGAGAAATCTGGATGAGTTAGAAAGACCAAGACGTCTTTGGGATTACATTGATTTGGGACTTCTATTAGCCAGGAGCATATAGACCACAGATAGGAACATGACATGGGTATGGGAATGATGAGGTAAGGGTCAGGGCAAAGAAAGCCCTGGAGTATTAGAACTATGCATTCAGTTTTAAGAACCAAGGCACACTGTTCCCTTTAGCCTTTTACCTGGTTATTTATTTTTCCCAGTCTGTCAAAATATAGGTTCTGGGCATTACCTTTGGCTTATAATAGAGCCTAAATCCCTGCTCTAGAAGTTGGCCTGGGCCTCCTGATTGCCTGGATTATCTTCTACTTTTGCAGCTGCAATAGAGTCAATTCCACAGGCCAGATGAGGTGTTCTGGCTCCCTGTAAAGTCTCTGGGGCCCCCAGAGTCCCTGGAGACCCTTATGGAGATCTCTCTGAAGAACTCAAAGAAAGAATAGTTTGGTGGAAATGCATGACGAAAACAGGGGGATTTCTTCCTGTGCTTACTAATAATTAATTAGAATAGTTGGATAGATAGATTGCTGCAATTGTTTGCTAGCAGTAATTTATTAAAATGATCATGTCAAGGACTTACTGAAGCAGTTCTCAAATGAATGGCAACTAACAGAAAATACCAAAGACTTATAGCATCAGGAAGATGTTCTCTGCTTGTGAAATACTGTGTCTCCATAGTTGAAACATATTTCTTATTTCCTAACCTTTAAAACAGACTCTTGATCAAGGGAATAGATCTTTATTTTATGAATAATCAGTTGACAACATGTTAGTTTGGAGAGATTATCACTTTTTGCCAAAGTCTACACCATCTGTTTCACACTCTAATTGCCAATAAAAGAGGGACCTAATTCACAATTGCATCATAAAAAAGTTAGATGTGATTTAAATGCATTTGTTTGTTTTTTATTTAAAGAAGTTTTAATGATGCATCTGTTACACATTTTTCAATATTTTGAGACAGATGATAAGAAAAAACTCAAATAGGTATATAGCAAGCAAATATGCAAAGTTTCCAAATGGACAATTCCTGTCAGTATATGGACCTAAAAATTGGTGTTATTAACCATTAGATTAATGATCAAATAAAGGGAATTTATTATAAAATTAATGCATATTTTGAAAGGGCATTTAAAAAATTTTAAATTCAGGTTACCTAAGAAATTATATCTGTAAATTTACAAAGTAGTATATTTCAAGAGGAATCAATTAATTTACATTAGGATGTGTGGCATTTGGAAGGTGATTAGGGTTAGATGAAGTCCTGAGGGTGGAGTTCTCATGAATGGAATTAGTGCCTGTATAAGAGTCAGAGAGAGGTTGTCTCCTCTCTCTGCTCTCCACCATATGAAGATGCAAGAAATCAGGAGTCTGCAACCCAAAAGAGAGCTCACCAGAACTCAACCGTGCTGGCTCGTGATCTGGGACATCCAGGCTCCAGAACTGTGAGAAATAAATTTCTGTTGTTTATAAGCTACCCAACTTACGGTACTTTGTTATAGCAGTCAGAACTAAGTGTGTGAGTTTGGGCCATCCTGGAGCCACCTTGAGGCTCTGTGAGGAAAATGGAGCCAGGAGGTGGAGAGAACAGATTCCTGATTCCATTTCAACTGTTGGATCAAGCCGTGTTGAAAAACAAGTAATACCTGGATTTATCAATTATATAATCCAGTAATTTTATGAATTATGCAGGCTTTATTTTAGTCTCTTAGCTTGCACCTGAATGAGTCCTCATTAATCCTTGATTAAGAGCTCCTCAATTTAGAAACAAAAAGAATTCAAGCCTTTTACACAAATCATTTACATAAAGTTAGTTATGTATCACTAGGAGTTCTGAAGAAATGTAAAAGACTTTTATATTAGTTTACTGTTCTTGATTATCATATGGATTCATAAGAGAATAATATTATTGGAACTGTCATGTGATTATGTCCTTGGCAATCAATATATGGTAGGTTCTGAAGAAGGTGCTTTTCATATATTATTTAATTTCTTTCATACAAAGAAGTTCTTAATTTTATTTTTTAAATTTGTTTTTCATTAGTTTACTTATTCAAAAATATTTTAAATGTAGATATAAAAATATACTGAAAACTCCGTAAGTACTTCCAGTTTTATAACATTTTTGCTTCTAATATTTTAAAACATAAGCATAAATTACACATCACAGAAAAAACTGAGGGCTCTCTCTCTAGTCTCACTTCTGTTCATCTCTACCCAGAGATTGCCATCCCCATCAGTGTTTATCCTTTCTATGTATGGTTTTATACTTTATTTATTTATTATTATTATTTATTTTTTTGTAGAGAGAGCACAAGAGCAAATGGGGGAGGGGCAAAAGGAGAGGGAGGGAGAGAGAAAATCTTAAGCAGACTCCACACCCAGTGCGGAGCCCAACATGGGGGTCCATCTCACAACCCTGAGATCATGACCCAAGCTGAAATCAAGAGTGGGATGCTCAACTGACTGAGCCACCTAGTCACCCCTGGTTTTATACTTTAATCACATGTTTATATTTAATAACCTTTCCATAATTGGATTATTTGTATTTTTAAACACTAGAAAATTGTGTCATGTTTTGTGGACCCTTCTACAGCTTAGCTTTTCTTTTTTTACTCTTGATTATATTTTGGAGACTTGTCCCCTACATCTTAGTTTATTCCATAGAGATGTCTATTTTATACATGTGCCAGAGTTTATTTTTTTGATGTCAGCATTACCTGTGTGCTGAAAATTGAAAAGATTATACAAAAAAGTAAAATTACAAGTCAAACTCATTAAATACCTAGCTACAAAAAATCCTAAAGAAAATATTAGGAAACCACATTTACCAGTACATGAATAGGACAAATTATTCTGGAAAAGTTGGATTAATTCTAGGAATACAAGGTTCTCTTAATATTTTCTAAAAAACAAAGTAATTCACATTTTAGCAAAATAAAGAAAAAATCAGATCATCTCAGTAGATGAATAAAAAGCATTATATGAGTTTTGTTATCCATTTTAGGGAAAAAAAAAACTTTGCCTTTGGTTCTGAAATGAGACAAATATGCCTGCTATTACCAATTCTTTATAATATTTTGTTTCCTGCCTTTGAGACATGCAAAATACAGAAACAAATATTATAAGGATTTTCATGCAAGAAATAACAAGTTATTTTCAGAAGATATTATTTTGTTTAGAAGGTTTTAAAAGAAAATAAAAATCAATGAATAGGATTATAGTGACTTAAAAAGTTGCTAGATACCAGATCAACATACAAAACTCCTCTACATTTCTCTATACCATCAACAAACATACAATAAAATAAATATATATGTGCCATCTAAAATGACTCCATCAAAATCAAGTATATATGAACAAATCAAGTAATACCTAAGACATCTTCAGAAAACTATGAAGTATTAATAAAAGGAAAGTAAAAAGATGAGGTAAATGAAAGGAGATTCCTTGTACATGAACTAGAAGATAATACCATAAAGATGTTGGTCTCTGTAAATTGAATTATAGATCCAGTGATATAATTCCATTAAAAATCTGTAGGTTTTATATGGAGATATGAGTGTAACTTGAAAGCTAATTGTCAAATATGCATAGAAACTCAAAGAGCCACATATAGCAAAGACACTCTCGAAGAAGAAAAAAGGGTACTGGTATAAGTCTGACAGATCAGTGTAACAGAATAAAAAACTATGAAACAGCTCTGGACACATGCAGACCCTTGATTTAAAACAAAATATTACTGCTGACAGTAAAACATTGTCAATGAAGTATTGAACAATGAGATATTGGATAATCAGAAAAAGAAAAAACAGAAACCAAAAAGTTGATCCTTCCTAGATACCAAACATAAAATCATATCAAGTTGGAGGAGGGGAAGGTGAGCTAAATGCAAAAAGTAAAGCTATTAAGATTCTGTAAAATAATATCAGAGATCATTTTCATGAGCTCTGGGTAGAGAGGACTTCTTAAGTAAGGTGCAGAAAACTCTTACCAGAAACGGAAAGGTGGATAAATTGGACTATATTGAAATTAAAAACTTATTTTCTTTAAAAGAATCACTCAAGGGGGATGCCTGGGTGGCTCGTTTAAGCATCTATCTTCAGCTCAGGTCATGATCTCAGAGTCCTGGGATCAAGTCCCACATAGGGCTCCTTGCTTAGCGGGGAGCCTGCTTCTCCCTCTGCCTTCCTCTCCCCCTGCTTGTGCTCTCTCTCTCTCTGACAAATAAAGAAACAAAATCTTAAAAAAAAAAGAATAATTTTAAAAAATCACTTTTTTAAGGAATGGAAAGAGAAACCAAGAAATGGAAAGATATATTTACAACACATATATCCATGATATATACATTACTACTACTATGTTTTTGTTAAGAAATACAAAAAAGAGGGGTGCCTGGGTGGCTCAGATGGTTAAGTGTTTGCCTTTTGCTCAGTTCATGATCCCAGCATCCTGGGATCAAGCCCCATATCGGGCTCCTGGCTCAGTGGAGAGTCTGCTTCTCCCTCTCTGCCTCTTTCCCCTGCTCATGCTCTCTCTCTCTCTCTCTCTCTCTCTGTATCTCTCTGTCTCAAATAAATAAATAAAATCCTAAAAAAACTGTTAAAAAAAAGAAATACAAAAAAATGGGTTAGAGACATAATGGTTACTTTACAAAAGAAGATATCCAATGGTCACAAGCTTATGAAAAGACAATCAACTTCATTAGTAAGAAGGAAAATGAAAATTAAAACTGTAATGAGATACACCTCTACAACACTTACCAGACTCATTACATTTAAAAGTCTGATGAATGTCAAATGTGGGTAAGGGTGGATAGCCTAAGGAGCTCACATAAACTACTGGTATGTGAGAAAAGTTTAGCACTCTCTACTATAGTTGAAGCTGCACATGTTGTAAGAGCCAAAATCATACCCTAGATATATCACTAACAGCAATTCGTGCACCTATGCACCAAGAGGTATATAAAAACTGTCCAATAGCAGCTGTATGCATAATTGGCATAAATTGGATTGTCCATCAATTTTTAAAATGAATAAACAGATTTTTTGTAAAATGGAATAATACTCAGCAATGACAATGAAGAAACAAGTACTGCTACATGCAACAACATAGTTAAATCTCATAAAACAATGCTGAACAAAAGAAACCAGACAAAAAATATAAATATTATGTATTCTATATATTTAACATTCAAAATGAGGAGAAACTCAACTACAGTGTTTGGACACAGACTTGGTTGGCATCTAAAGAACCAACAGGGTTTATGAAGAAAAGTCAAGAGCTCTTCCTTAAATGTCGGGTTAGTGGTTATCTTAGGATGCGAAGGGAGGGTAAAGTGGTTTAGATAGGGCAATATGAGGAGTGGGTTTTTGAGGGTTCCATTTGCTGTTTTTCTTCTTGATATGGCTAACTGTTACATGAGATTCATTTTGTGATAAAGCAATGAATAAAACAAAACAAAACAAGAAGTACACAATCTTAAACCTTATTCCACACCAGAATATCGTTTAGGTTTTCTGGATTGTAGGGTGTCATTCGGCTAGGAATGGGATAGGTATTTCAGGTAAGAGTTCTCATGATCTAATACAATTTAGTTTTTAAATTTTATTTTTTCGAATATAGATACACACATATGATTGAAGTGATGGTCTAAATGTCCCTTTCATTTACAACTTGTTAATAACCTGCTGAGCAGCAACCTTAGGCAATCTTTTGCTTTTTCTAAGTCAGTCATTAAGAGAGGAAACTGTAAATGACCAGCAAGAAGTAAATTGCCCTTAGTTAAATGAAAATGTGTTAACCTCATTTGACTAATAAAATTACTCTTGGCACTAAGCCACAAAATAGGAATTCTTATTCCTATTCCTACTAGGAACTTGAAGTAAAAAAAAAAAAAAAGAAAAAAAAGAAAAAAGATATACTTTGATGCTTCTGAATTTGAAATATCTTAATTATATTTAAATAATTACATTTCAAAAGGCTAGAAATTCCTTTGTCATTGGCAAGTAATAAATAATTTTGAAAAACAGGAGCTGTAAAACATACATTTTGAACTCCTTTTGTTAAGCAAAATTTAAAATAATTATAAAAACAAATTTTATTCAGGAAGATATGTCTCAGTTTATTGGCATCTCTTCTTAAGGCAAAATATTGACATTAAATCCTGTGTTTTCAAATGTACACATATTTATATGCACTACAAATTCAAACAATGTGCTGGTATTCTTGAACATTCTTGCTTGCCTCTCTGCCTTTGAGCCTTATGTTTTCTTTAGTTGTAAAGACAGCACTTCTCTCTCGCTTTTCTGTTTTTTCTTACCTATTCATGGGGTAGCCTGCTTCCAATGCCATCTATTTCGGGCATCATCCCCTTTTGTTCTCAGTCTAAATGAATAATACCATCCTTTGTTGCTGTATCCTTGTGTTTACACTTCCACTATATAAAAGATAATCAGCCAATTTTTTAATTTATCCAGGTATGTTTCTATGGCACTAGATTATAAAGTTCTTTAAGAACAGGGACAGGTCTTGTCTATCCTTGTGTATCTATAGGACACCAACTTGGTACCTTAAAAGCTTATTTATTGAATTGCTTATTTATTGAACTGAACTAAATTTAACAAGATAAAGAAGACTAAGGTTTAAGATGGAGTGCAAATTCCGTGTTTTCTCCTCTCAAAATCATTTTCAGCTAACGTGAGACTGCATCCCTGCTTAGTGACAAAGTTAGCTATACCATTTTTCAGTGGTCCATGTTTAGAGATTTATTATTTGGACAATATTAAGTTCAAGCCAGTGCTTTAAGATGGCTTTAAGGAGCCACATTACCAAGGATACATGATTAAATTCATATTTATTATTTATCAGATGCCTCTGCCATTTTAATAGCTAACATTTATTAAACACTATGTGTCAGGTAGTCCGATAAGCACTTTAGTTGATTTATCTTTTTCAGTCATATCACAGACCTGAAGTTGTACTCTTTTATCTCCATTTTATAAATGGGGAAATGGAAACTCTGAGGCAGTAATAACAGGCACAAAGTAGCTGAGCTAGTAATGGACAGGATAAAGCAATAGGTAAGGTCATGACCCAGCGTTTGACATCCTAAGATAGAAACCCGTTCTACTACTAATACCCTGAGTAGTGTGAAGGCTTTCAAATGTTATGATAATCTCTTCTTACAAATGCACGTTGGAAAACCTCCAAAATGCATGGACATCAAGATTTCTAATTTTTTTCACCTTGATAATATTACTAGTATCAAGAGGTTTTATTTAAAAACAAATCAGTATATTGGAAATAGATGAAGGTAAAACAAAAAGTGCCAAAAGCAAAGTGGATGTTGATAGTTCAAGAAGGTATATAATCGTAAATGAAATCATAATTAAGTTTTATAACATAATGTGGTGAGTTTAAAGTTATCAGTAGCTTCAGTTTTGCCCTATTATAAACTTTAGAATGAATTACTTGATGGATACTGTTGAGGCTATGATATTTCAGGTTATATTTATAGGATTTATGAATTAATATTTGAAAATGTCTTTAAAAAACCTGTGAGTTAAGGGAATATATTAAGTTATTTCAGTATGTTCCTCCTGTCTACAGCAACTTTTATGATGGAAAAATTTATCAGGTCTGTTTATTAACGTGTCCTCTACTTAGGAGTGGAGGAGTTTCCTTAAACCATCAATTAGAAAAAGAGCTGGCATAGTGTTTGCTGTCAAATGTTTTACTTATTCAAGTCTCTTTAGACAGGTTGATAAGAGATCTATCATCCTGACAGGGCTGTTGGTAGCAGCATGTCTTTTCATTTCAATTCAGATGACATTTATTGAGACATGGGTCTGTATCATTTAATAGCTAGGCTTACTTGGCTTAACTTTAGTTGCTCTTAAGCAGATTATTTACAAACTAGCTACTTTTTGAAGGAATGGTTATATACAATGTCCAATACATAGTAAAGACTCAGTGTTATAGAGTGATTCTTTGGATAAGGAATGAGTTGGGGAAAGTATAATCACTGTGACGTAGAACTAGGATAAACAGAGATCCAGAGAAGACTGTGAGAAATCAATTCTTCTCCTTCCCCCAAGAAATCAGTCTGAAGCCAAGTGGCCATGGCAATGTGTGAATGCCATGATAGTCTTTGCACTGAGACTGCTGTGTTCTGAGGTGAAATAGCTTAGTGTTTATGGGTTTGTAATCTTGCCTATTTCTCATAGAGCTCCATAGTCCAGGATTGGACTTTTTATAAGCAAACTCAGAGCACAGTACAATATTTTATGAACTACTGTTTCAGCAGCTTAGTCTAGATAGAGCAACTAGCAAACCAGTTCAAATCAGTAGGATCTAGGAGGATCCTACATCCTCAGGAATTGTTCAGATAGAACAATAGTTCTAGTTCTGGTCTACCCAAAAAAAGAACATGTAGTTCCTGCTTAAATAGGTAGATCTACTTAAGTCCTATTGTGGCTGAAATTGTGGAATAATTGGTATGGTCCTTTAATAGTGCAAGATTGACAGTTCTACCTAGTTGGTGTTCTATTTGAAAGTGGAAAATATATTTTCACAAATTTGCAAAGCATAAGCAGGTGGCCTGCCTATCTTCAGCCACATCTTCCCCCATTTATCACTGTGATGCAGTAAGACAAATCCTATTTCTCAGAGTAATCTGGACATTCCAGGGTCTTTAATGCTACTAAAACTTTTTACTTGTGCCTCTCCTAGAATGTCCTTCATTGCACAGTACACACCTTTTACAACTCAAAAAAGACTAGAAGGTCAAAATGGCATCACTCAGCTGTCCTGTCCCAATTTCTCACTAAAATAAAGTGAAGATACAGAACAAGATTTTAAAGGTCACAAATGAAGACAGGTAAAATAAAATCCAGGCAATAGAAAATGAATGGAACTTTTTCTGATTATAAGACAGATGATAAATATGTTTTGGGGGGAGTGACTGGGAGAACGGTATGTGACAGGCTCCTGCTATAGGTATACCTGGCTTCTTTTTACAGAATAAAGATAAGAGACTGCCTAAGCAAAGATGAGGAGAGCACTGTGTAACACGTCTCCACCTTGTGCCATTATCATTGGAATCTTGAATCAGAAACCCAGAGCTCAATAATAGATCTTGACCTCTGTCTCTCCCTTTTGGATGTGTTGTGTAGGGGGCAAAATATAGCCTTTCTTCACTCCCCTGTCCTTAACTCTGAAGTCATTACTGTGCAGGAAGAGATTTCAAATCCGCGCTACAATCAAACAAGCAAACAAAAAATATGTCGGGAAACTGGGAGAAGTAACAGACTCTTGGTGATGCTCTGCAGGATTGGAGTTATAATTCCCATTAAAAAGTTAGAGTTTTCAGGGGCGCCTGGGTGGCTCAGTCGTTAGGCGTCTGCCTTTGGCTCGGGTCATGATCCCAGAGTCCTGGGATCGAGCCCCGCATCGGGCTCCCTGCTCAGTGGGGAGCCTGCTTCTCCCTCTCCCACTCCCCCTGCTTGTGTTCCCTCTCTCGCTGTGTCTCTCTCTGTCAAATAAATAAAATCTTAAAAAAAAAATTAGAGTTTTCCGGGATAAATATAGAAAAAAACTATAGGAGACATACCATAAAGGTTCATCCAAAAAAGAATGACAAGAAGGTAGTTCTGATATTAAAATGTTTTCTAGATTTTCTTTCTTAAAAAAGAAATGTGTGGTGGGGTGCCCTGAGCGGCTCAGTCCGTTAAAGTGTTGGACTCTTGATTTCGGCTCAGGTCATGATCTCGGGGTTGTGAGATTGAGCCCCAGGTCCAGCTCTGTGCTGAGCATGAAACCTGCTTAAGATTCTCTTTGTCTCCCTCTCTTTCTGTGCCCCCCCCCATGTGTGTGCTTGTACGCTCTGTCAGTTAAAAAAAAAAAACAAACTTTGTGAAGGATATATGGTTATATTTAAAGTTCATGGATTATGGATAAGCATTATTTTAAAAATTGTCCTTCCACCACCCATAGAAGACCTTTAAGGGTTTTTAAGTTTTGGAATTAAATTTCAGCATTTCAACTCTTGATTTCTAGTTTGTATTGGCCCTAAAATATATACTATACTATTCTTATATTACACATTTATACTATTCTTATCTTACACATACTAATTTAGAAAAAGTTTTAATCTCAGTTTATGGGAATCAGGTTCTCTTTTTATGTCTACTTGATTACATCAAGACTAAAAATCATAAATTAAATTGTTCTAATATTATAATTCTATTAATTTTTCTCCTATGCTTTGAGGCTTACATGTAAACATTTAAGGGATATAGGCTTATTATAAATTGAACTCTTTATTAATATAAATGATACTGTTTTTCATTCAATAACTCTATTTATCATATTTTACCTAGTGTTATTTTGTAACTGCTGCTGTCTTTTCATCATCCATAGTTGTGCGATTAACCACAAAATCTCAGTTTTAACTCTCAGGTCTTTTTTCTACATGATCTTCCTGGTGATCTTATCTATTCTCACGCCTTAAACGCCAACTTTATGATGATAACTCCCTTATTTATATATGTCATCTGTCCTCTGAGTTCCAGATTCACATCTTCACGTGCCTTTTTGACATCTCCATTTTGAGGTATCACAGACATCTCAAATATAAGCATTCCTGATATTTTCCCACCCAATTCCTCCCCCTACCTCTCTACTTCCTTTCCAATATGTCTTCTGTTATGTCAGTAGATAGAACCAATATTCACCGAGATGATAAAAACAAAAGAAAAAAAAGTTTCTGGTATATCAGGCTAGCAGCAGGAACCAGAAAGTGCATTCAAATTGGGTAAATTTGAAGGAGTTAAGTAAAGTTTTACAAGTATATGAGCAGGGTTAGGAAAACCACAAAGGATAGTGCAGTATCCCAGGACTGGCAAAGGTGGGAACATCCCCCTGGATGGGCCTGTGGAAGAACAGTTGTCAAAATATGGGCAATATAGCTTTTTGGAGAGAGCGACCCTTCACAGAAGACGTGGTTTCAATAGAGGGTCACATCATCCCATCATGAGTCATGGAAAGAAACATGAGGAAATAAACACTGTGCCGTTGATCTCTTCCACTCTGACCTCCTGCTTGTACCTGTGATTGACTGATCCCAATAGGAAGCCAGATTCTGTTGATGGTCCATGAAAGTCAGGCTTTCAAGTGCACAAAGCAGGATGGAGTAGAATGGAGGTGAATTTCACTGGACAGTTTAGAAAGTATGAATATTAGGTTTAGGGTTCAGATATAATTATCTCTAAAATATAATATGAAATGAAAAAATAAAGTCTTAGAAAAAAATATAATTACATTTGTGTAAATCAAAATTATACAAAAAAGACTGAATATTACTCAGAAATATGTGAAGTAACTTAAAAATGTTAAACCAAATTCCTGCTTATGGGGATTTCAAGGGAAGTGGGGATAGTGTCATAACTGTCCTTATGAAAGGAAAACTCAGAGGTTATTTCCTCTTTTCTCAAAAAATAACAACAAACAAAGTCAATGTGATGAAATATGTTACCTTTCTTTTAGTTTTGTATTTCTATTAAGAGGTTTCATTCTTAAATAATTTTCTTCAAAAGAAAAAAGTGTATATCAAATATTATACTGTAGCAATGAAACTCTATATTCATTATAGTCACACCTTTCTTTCCCCTGCCCTCTGCCACTGACAGCCATTAACCTACTTTCTGTCTTTAGAGATTTATCTATTCTTGACATTTCATATAAATGAAATCAAATAATAAGAGAATTCTTGTGTTTGGCATTTTTCAACCTTAGCATGATGTTTTCAAGTTTCATTCATATTGTCCTATAACTTCATTTCTTTTTTGAGCTGAATAATATTCCATTGTATGGATATAACACATTGTTTATTCATTCATCAGTTGATGGAAATTTGGGTTATTTCCACTATATGTCTATTATTAATAACACTTCTAAACATTTATGTGAAATCTTTTGTGTGTCTTTGATTCTCTTGGGTATATACTGATAAGTATAGTTGTTGGACCATATGGTAACTCTGTGTTTAAGATTTTGAGGAACTTCAGAATATTTACCAAGGTGGCTACACCATTTTACATATCTACCAGCAATATGAAGTTTCTAGTTTCTTCTTATCTTGGCAACATGTGTTAGTTTCTGACTTTTTTTTATTATAGTCATTGTACTGGGTGTGAAGTGGTAGCTCATTGTGGTTTTGACAATGGCCAAATGATGTAGTGTATCTTTTCATGTGCTTATTGGTCATCTGTATATCTTCTTTGAAGAAATATTGATTTAAACCCTTGCGCATTCTTCGGATATTCTTTGTTGTCTCTCCTCTTGGACTCCTATTATGCATGAACTGGTATTGTTGATGGCATCCAAAAGTTCTCTAAGACTCTGTTCATTATTCATTATTATTATTTTTTTTAAGATCTCAGACTGAAAAATCTCAGTTGACTTTCTTCAATATCATTGATTTTTTTTCTTGTCCAATTAAAATTAAAATCTTCTTTTGAAATCCCCACTCCAGTGTCATTTTCATTTCAGCTGTACTTTTCAACTCCAGAATGTCTCTTTGTTTGTTTGCTTGCTTTTAATTATTCTTACCTCTTTATTAATACTCCCTGTAGTGAGACATCGTTCTCAGACTTTCTCTTGACTTTCAAGGCATGGATTTCTTTACTTTAAAAATTTAGTCTTTGTCTAGTAAGTCTAGGATCTGGTGTTCCTTCCTAGAGACAGTTTTTATTAATAGCTTTTTTTTTTCCTGTATGGGCCACACTATTCTGTTTAATTGTTGTATCTCATAACTTTTTGTTTAAAACTGGATAATTTAAATATATATCATGTCAGCTCTGGAAATCAGATTTATATCCCCTGCCCCATATTTGTTATTATTGCTTGTCACTCTTGTGCTGCTACTGGTGTTTGTTTAGTTATTTTCCTGGATTAAATCATTAAATTCTATATTCTTTATTGTATCCCATTACTGAAGTCTCTGCACTGTTAACTTAATAGTTAACAATGATCAGACAGAATTTCCTTAAATGCCTTAAACTCATAAGTCTCCCAGCCTTTGCTAAGAAACTTAGTGAATGTTTTTGGGCAAGCCTTCAAAACTTCAATGGGCAAGGTACAACTCTGCCTTATCCTTCACTTCCTGCTTGTGTAGAGCCTCAAGGTCAGCCAGAGGTGAGATCTTAGGACCCTTTCAGGACTGTTATCCTTCACTTTCTGCTTGTGCAGAGCCTTAAGGTCAGCCAGAGGTATGAAGTTACCACCCTCTCAGGACTGTTTTGGGCATGTGCACAACCTTGCACATATGCATAGGTTTATAGATTCCCAATAATATCAGAGATTTTTTTACAAGACCCTATGGACATCTCATTACTCACTATGTCCTTTTATGTTTTTTAGTAAGTTTCTTGTTTAGTTTCAATTTTTAACACTGCCTTAGCAGTCACCATGTTAAACAGTTTTTCCTGATTTTTTTTTTTTTTAACCATTACTCTATGGTTAGGGCTGTTCACATAAAGTGAGTCCTGAGTTAGTTCAACTAAAGAGAATGGAAATTTTCAGAGTTTTCAGACAGGTCAAATGATGAGCATTCTCTAAGGATGGGGCTTTTAGGAACTCCAGGCCCATTCTGCTCTATCCAGGCTGCCAAGTTGCTGTTTTTCATAGCTACCTGTTTGCAAGTCTTTTGGTTTGTAAGGTTGCCACAGAGCTGGGGAGAGATCAATGGAATTACAGCAAATTAAAATGCAGCATTGCTTACAGCTCATACTGAGATTTAGCCATATTTCTTGAATAAACTTTCCTCAAATTGTTGTAATTCTTTAGGTAATGTCCAGAGTTCTAAAAAGTTGATTTGACAGTTTTTGCCAAATGTCATTGACTTTATGAAGGACTGAATTTTCAGAGCTCCTTAGTACACTGTTCAGGAAGTCAGGTCTTGACTCTCCTTAAATATTACTGAATTGAAATCAGTTCTCTGAATGTTGTAGACATTCCTAAGAACATATGTAGTTTGATACTTGAAGGATGTCACACACAAAGCAAATGATTTATGAACCATTTTATCCTGACATTGGGTTTAGGTATATAAAAGATAACTGGGATGTTCTCCAGTGAGTTATGAAATTAAAAAAAAAACTTAAATGTAAATTTGTATGTTATTTCCAATTAGCATCATCTAACATTCCCGTCATTTATAATATAGAGAGCAAGTTTTGCAGAAAATGCAAGCAAAAGTTCAGAGATAGCATTATCTTAGCTTGAGTCTAAATAGATTTTTATATAATAGTAATAATTGCAGGATGACTGAAGCAGCTTATTAAATAAAGTAGACAAGCCCAAAAAATAAATTATTCAATATGAAATCAGAAAATGTGACTGTACTTCTTGAAGAGCATCTAGACTTTAGAATTTTAGAGCTCCTTATTTCATAAGTTCTAGACTTGTATAAAGTACATTTTTTTAAAAAAATTGAGCTTAAATTATTAACAAATACATAATATATGGTCAATTATGCCATCATATTTACTTTAGTGGTAAAGAAACAAGGATACACAGTTTTCCAGTATAATGAGAAGGATTTTGAATATAGTACGTGAAGAATATGTGTAAATCAAGTTGGTGTGACTTGATATAAACAAAATGATTGCATGGCTGAAGGAAGAGTCCTGGGAAATATATCAACAAAAATTTAATTAGTTCACAAAATCATCAAGTTGAAGATGTCACAAAAAGAGAGATATTCTAATTGTAATGCCTCTACCATATCGATCCATTTATTCATAATTAATTTATTTATTCATTTCATTTCATTAATTTTACAGTGATTCTTTCTCCTCTGTCGAATCCCGGTTAGCCACAGAATACATTTCAGACCCTTGCATTCGTTGGTATAAAGGGCTCTTCTTCAGTTGATCGCCATATACTTTTCTAGGCTCATCTCTTGTCAATTTTCATCTCTGAAAGCCCACAGTAAGTTATACTGACCACATTTGCAGTCCAAATGCATCTGAGCTTCTCTTTCCAATTCTTTCGGCATGCTCTTTTTGGTTTTGGACCTACCTTCTGACCCATTGCCTTGAGTACCCAGTTTAAATATTACTATGTGCAGCCTGTCCTAACTTTAGGGAAATCTTATAGTACAGTGATTAAGGATAAAGATCCTTAAGTCACTGAAATTCTAGCTGCTCCAAGTTTCTTATCTGATAAAAGGAGATAATAATAGTACCAGCCTCACAGATTTTTGTGAGGATTAGTTGTGTTAATACATGTAAAATTTTTAGTCAACACCGTAAGCTGCTACTGCTACCACCAGCAACACTTTTAGAATGTAACAGGCATAGAAAGAGTTGTGAAAGATGAAACTGGAGTGGAAAGGAAGTGATAATTTCTCAATGGAGTCTGAAGAAAGGAATTAAGAGACAGTAACATGGGGGGAGGGCCTGGAGAAGGATTTGACCAGAATATTGAGAAGGATCCTCTCAGGGCTTGAATTTCTGCTGCTACTAGTTCTCTGCACACTGACCAAAATTTATGATTATGTTGCCTCTAAAAGCATGTGCAGTCTCATGTTCCTATTACATCCAATTTAGCTTTATTTGAACAGGAAGTACAGAAAATGTTTCTATCTAGGAAAGAAAAAATGAGTGTGCTGGCAGCATTTTTCATGATATATTCCTTAGAGACCTGGTCCCTTGAGATGTTCCTTGAGGAAAAATATTATATGAGAGACTATGTTTGGGAAATATTGCATCCTCTCAAACTATATTCCTTTCTTGGTAGTTCACACATTATATTTGGCTATTGAAGAATCTGTAAGCCTGTAGTACGGTATCCTGCCTAATTCCATTTAACATAGTGTTTCACAAATTATTAACCATTGAAATTACACTCACTCTTCATTTATTTTTTGGTTATTATTTAACACCAATTAACACTTTGTGAAAAGAAATTTTGCAATTTATTAACTTCCACAAAGATTTAAGGAGAATTTCTAGTATAGATCTTCATCTATCTCACAATAAGGCCCTCTTTTGGGTGGAGTATCGGCAAATGCCACATTGTAATACAACTTGATGTCTTTAGTTATCTAAATTAATGAAAACCTGCAGGCCTTAACATACATACAAATGGACACAGCTAGAGTATAGTGCTTAAATGCAAATTAACTACTAATCTTAAAGCTTGAGAAATCGGGCCATAAAATATAAATCTGAAATATTACCTTACATGTACCAACCTTTAAACTCAAACTTTAAATCCCCCAATAAAGATCAATGACCAATTCACTTAGCCAAAAATAAAAGAGGACTTCACAATTCTATCTCCAGGGCAGCCTGAAGTAATAGAACATATTCCATGGTCCTTACTGAGCCATTATACCTACTAGAAATGTCTCGTTTCCTTCTCTTACCAGTCAATGCAGATGGAGTTTAAAGGACACCACCTACCCCTCCCTGTCCCCCTCTCCTTCTTCCTCTTAGCTCCCACTGCTGCCACCTTCATCCTTATTGGTTCCAGGCAGATTTGGAGTCAGCCCTCAAGTATATGTTTCTCATATGCTGTGTTCTTTATTTAAAGAGACACACTTCGCACACACTTTATAGAGACACACTTGAAATTAGGAATTTAGTAGCTAATCAATATCATGTTTTTAATTTTTTCATGAAATTCTACTCTTTAGAATAATATGACATTTTGAGTGTGTAATATCACCTAAAAGATGAAAGAAATTGTTGTTAGAATTGAATGTACATTATCATGCCCAGCAAAGACTTAAGTTCCCAGTGTGAGAACATGGATAATGATCTGAAGGATGAAAGTCACACCTCAAAGGCTTCAGAAAATAGTGAGAGATGTAACTGCTCTGCGTCAGATGAATGTAATCCCATAAATTGTCGCTAGAGATTCAGTATGCGGGGAAATAGAAAGTCTTAGGCCGAGAGGCAGAAGAAGGTCTGGGGCTCAGTCCTGAGTATAACGTTTACAAGTCAAGCAGACTGTGTTGTATGAGATTTGAATGACAGATTACATCTTCTTTGTGCCTCAGTTTCTTCCTTAGCACAATAACCAGTTATATTATTTCTGCCTACCCCATAGGGTTGTTAAGGGGAACAGAACATTTGGTATTTGGGGATGTCACGTCAGCAGGACAAATAGTTCCCTAATTCCTCTCCTCTGTCTCTACCAGTCATTACTTTTCATTCTGTCCTTTAGATCTTCCTATGATCCATCTCTGCAATGTTTTGTAAGTGGCCTCGGTTGCCTGTCCTCTGAATCCACTGTTCACGCTCGCTGTTAAATCCTCAGCTCTGGGTTAGTTCAGCTATTGCCCTTCCTTCTTCCTTAGTTGTGACTGTGGAGCCCTGCTGGAGAAAAATAACATATTGGTGCTGCTATAAATCTGTGTCTTCCACCCTCAGCTGGGCTCCAACACTGTCCAGTAATCTCTCTCTATTTCCTGGGTGGGGAATTGTCCAAGCTATGTCTACTTTTCTCAAACAACCCCTTTATTCCTCATTTTTGTCTCTTCGTTAACAAAAAGTTGGAACATCCACAAAGGAAGTCCCCAAAGTTTTATCTTTATAAACATTTTACAGCTACAAAAGTCCTTACAACATAGCTCATCCGTTTCCCCAGTTTTATCTGACATAGCGGGAAAGTTGACGTTACTCTTTACCTGTGCCTCGAGTCTCCTCATCTCCTGCTTCCTCAGTGACCTGAACCTATAGATTCCCTCTTCTGTTTTATAGCTTCATCCTCTTCATGTCTTAAAATAGAATTTATTCTTTAAAGAAGTCTGGGGTTCACTGCTCGAAAACAATGTGAGCAGAAAGTATAGAGATTTCCCATATACCCTCTGCCTCCACACCCACACAGCCTCCCCCACCACCAATATTCTGCATCAGAGGGGTACATTTGTTATAAACAATGAACTTACATTGACACAACATTATCATCTAAACTTCATGGTTTACAATAGGGTTTATTCGTGGTGTTGCACAATCTATGGGTTTTGGCAAATGTGTCCACTAATATATTACCATATAGAATAGTATCTCTGCCTTAAAAATCCTGTATGATCTGCCTATTCATCTGTCCCTGTCCCCAGCCTCTGGCAACCACTAATCTTTTTACCATCTGTATAGTTTTGCCTTTTCCAGAATGTCATATAGTTAGAAACATACAGTATGAAACCTTTCCAGACTGGCTTTCTTTCACTTAGTAATATGCATTTAAGTTTCCTCCCTGTCTTTCTATGGCTTGAAAACTCATTTCTTTTTAAGGCAATCCTCTTTATTTTCTCTGTTTTCTTTCTTCCTAGGAAGGTAAATACTCGTTTATTTAAGTACTTTAAAATCTCATCCGTCTTTAATCCAAACAAACCAATAAACTAACACAAAATGTTCCTACAAACCCATTGTCCTTCACAGGTCATTCTTTCTTTCCCTTTCTCTAATAACCCGGATTCTTATGTTATTTACAGTCACTCTTTATTTTCTCTTTTTCAATTTACTTCCCACCCCTACACTGAAATCTAACTTCCACTTACATATATCCACAGTTTTTTTCCATACTGGCATCACCTCTAAAACCTTTTTTCTTTTGATTTCCATAAGAACAATATCCTGATTATCTCTCTACTCTTCTTCATTCTCCTTTACCTCCTCTTCCCTTTGATCTTCTTTTTGAATAGGAGATAGATAGAAGATAGATAGATAGATAGATGATAGATAGATAGATAGATAGATAGATAGATAGATAGATAGATGATTGATTGATTTCACTCTGCACATTCTCCTTGGACAATCTTATCCACATCCATGCATTTTATGTTACAGTATAAATTATAGGCAGTCTGCTTTTCATGGTACCATGTTGACTGAAACATGTGCACACTGGAACCATGTCTGCACTTCACATGGTTACCATGCAAAGACATGTTTCTTATATGCATGGATTTTAGTTAACACAATATCATGCAAAGTGAGGATTACCTATATATACTCATCTTTATCCAGAGCCCTGCACATGAATATATTGTTTTCTTCCAGTTATCTCCACTGGCTTTCCCAAGGGCTCCTAAATATTTGTAGTTCCAAATCTGAATTTTTCATTCTCTATGCACACTCCCCCCTTGCCATGTTCTCTATTACAGGCAATCAGTCAGTAAACAGTTTGATATTTATTAGCACATGTTATTGCCAGGCACTGTGCTAGATACCAGTGATACAATGATGGTAATATTTCAAAATGTCCTCTGCCCTAATGTAATACACAGTCCAGTAGAGAAGGCAACTTCCCAGTATAATAAACAACTAATAATGATTATAGTTATCCAGTGTCCTGTAAAAGAGGTTATTACTGAAAGAGAAGATGAATATGTAGGTTTCTCTGAGGAACTGATAAATAAGCTGAGATGTGAACGTTAAATTGAAATTAGGTAAAAAAAAAAAAAGAGCAAAAGAGTATATAAGGATGGGAAACCACATATGTAAAAACTCAAAGTAGGGGGGAAAATGGGCTTCTCCAGGAATTGATACTGTAGTTGTCCATTTAGTTGATATGATAAAAGTCAGAGGAAGATTAAGACACAGCAAATCTGGAGAGATGAATAGGAAATGGGCATGAAGGTATTTGTGATTACCATTTTCTTTTGTACTGCTCGTCAAAATCTGCAAGTCATTCTCATTTCTCCCTATCATTCGCTCTATGTAAGTATTCTATTACCAAATTCCATCATCTCTATCTCCTGAATACCTATCAAACATGCCTTTCTATCCCATTTCCTCACACAGAGTTCTAACCAACAACAGACCTACTGTACTGTTATTTTACTATCTGGCATCTGATTATCTTGTCTCTGTTCCCTCCTATGTCCTAAAACCCAGTCATACATTGACTGACTTATCCATTGATTAATTTTTGACAAACACTTATAGGAGGCCCCGCTCCATATATAAACTCTTCTAATTCTCACTATTACTATATTTAGAAAGTGCTGTTATTGTGTCCATTTTACAAATAAGGGCATCAAAGTACAGAAAACCTATTACCATTCCTAGTAGCATTTCTGGTTAGGGGCCTTGCATATGCTGTTTCTTCTTCATGGAAGCTCCACTTCCTTAGTACTCTTTCTCAAGCTAACTTCTAATCATCCTATAGGTGTCTCTTCATTCAGGAGGATTTCCCTTATCTTTGAGACTTGATTTTATTTCCTTGCCATATGCCCTATACTGCATCACTCAGTATTATAATAATCTGCATGTCCATTTTCTTCTCTGGACTCTAAGCTTGTTGTAACTATGTTTGTAATTGCAATTCTGTAATTATTTTTTAATGAATCAGTTAATTGAATCATCATATGAGAAATTTAAATGCAAAAGTGCTTTGAAAATTATAAATGACCATAAATGTGTTGTTTATAAATAATGAGAGTACCAATAATGACAATTATGTTAATTCAACTAACAATTACCTACACTTTACAAGACGCTCTATTATGAAGAGGGAATAAATAAAGATGAATAAGAAATAACTACTGCCCTCAGGGAACTTACATTAAAAATAATTATATCTCATTACCTAAAGTAGCTTTTTGAAATGAGTGCATTTTTAAGTTATTTGTGTGCCTTGAAAGATAAAGGCTTAGAAATAATATATTCAATGTTATTTATATCACTTTACTTTCTCTTTTTTATGTTTGTGAAATGTTGGGACTCATAAAATAAAGCACTACTGCATAAACATTAAACAGACCTCTCACATGGTTAAGAGGCATGATCTGTTTGGTTACTTGAATTTTTTTTTTTAACTTTTTGAGTGTGAATGGACTAAAAACAGACATTACTTAGAGCTCCACATATTCATTTATTTGTCATTCCATTTATCTAACATTTTGTAAAAATACATAATTTTTATGCACAGTATTGTAAAGCCTGGACATACAATTTTAATGTAACAGTAAACCAGAAACCATAAGATTTTATGGTCATTTGTTGTGAGACTGGCTCTAGGGATAGGAAACTGTGCTGAAACTCTGCTGGGAGATGGAGACAAACCGTTTCAGAGAAAGAAAAAAAAAAAAAAGGAAGCATTATATGAAAGTTCTTCCTACCAGCAACATTGCTGAAGGTTTAGGGTTATTGTAGCTCAGAGAATAGTAGGCGAGGCAGATGATGGCCAATGTGCACTCTATGGATTACTGAAAAGTTGGGAAGTAAATCTGCCATAATACAAGAGGCTTACTGGTTGCCTCCAAGACTTAATGCAGATTTCAGAGAAAGAATAAGTCTCTTATCCTAATGGCGACTTGTTCATCATAATCTTGGTAGGGACAGAGGTCAGTAAATGCAGCAGAGTCTTGGGAAACCTACAAAATACAACATAAAAGTAAGTATCCCCCAAGGAAATTATCCCCATAATCTTCATCTTATGGTATTCTGAGAATAAAGTATTTGGATCTGATGAGCTAATAAAGACATGTTACATCAATGTAGAGAGAATATTCTAGACCTAAAATCCTTAAACAAGGACAATTTAACATCCCACAGTTATGAGAAAAAAAACTAGTCAGTAAATTTTGAACATTTTACATCACTAGAAAAAATGACTATGACTCATCTGACTAGCAAATTAGCAAAAGAGATTCTGTTAAAGCAAGAGTAAAATTTTTCATCTCCAAAAGGTCCTAGTTTTTCTTGCTCAGGCTGGTTATGAAAATGTTATGTATAAAATGAAAAATAAATCTAAGAGGTTTGATAGATTATATAACTATTTTATACTGACTACTTAAATAGATGAGTGGAAGCAATTTCTTAATTGTGGCTGGTCAAAGATACATCTTTGCCTTATGTTTGAGTCTGTTATATGTATTCAAAACTATTATTCTGTTTTTTAACTTAAATTTTGTTTTTATTAAGAAAAAAATAGGGTGGAGAAACCTATAGTAATGAATAAAAAATTAAAGATTGTATGTAAAGTAACTCGTACAATGCCCACAATATTGGCAATAATGATATATTATTTCCATTGTTTAAAAACAGTATTTACCGGGGCGCCTGGGTGGCTCAGTCGTTAAGAGTCTGCCTTCAGCTCGGGTCATGATCCCGGGGTCCTGGGATCAAGCCCTGCATGGGGATCCCTGCTCAGCGGGAAGCCTGCTTCTCCCTCCCCTCCCCGCTAGTGCTCTCTCTCTCACTATCTCTGCCTCTCTTTCAAATAAAATAAATAAAATATAAAAAAACCAGTATTTACCTATTTATACAAAATAAGAAATGATTTTTTTGTTATTTTATTGCACTAAAATTACTTACAGTAATGTAAATCTCAAATGTGGATTGTTGAGTCCTGACAAGTGCATATACCTGTGTAACTGACATCTCAAATAAGATACAGAACACTTTATCACCCTAGAAAATTCCCCCATTCCCTTTCCAGTCCTTCTGCCTAGCCTGCTCTACCGTAGGCAACCAGTGTCCTGCTTGATAGTTGATAGCCTCATGGATTAAGTAAGAAATTCCTTTTTCAAAAATGTCTCATAGTTGGGTGGAAATTAGGGTGAACACCTTTTTATAAAACGTTATCCATACAAAGTCCTTCTAAATTAAAAGGCAAAAATAAAAATATTTCAGGTAGGAGGAAGATCCTCTGTTGGATTAGAAGAAGAGGGAATTTGATATAATTAAAAATACATGTCAATTAAACAACCAAGATTTGTTCTTACAAAGGTGATATGAATAGTAATGGGCTTATACAGTTAATACAAGGACCTTTATCCCATAAGACCTCCAATAAAACAAAGATAATATTGGACAGAACAAGAGACTTTTTTAATTGAATGTTGAAAAGGTAGGAATATAAAGTATCTCCCCTCAATAGATCTTGAATTCCAAAACCAGAAATAATGTCTCATTCAATTTTTGAACGTCCTACAGTACCCATAGAAACTACCCATAGAAACTAACTGGTTGTAAAAAGTATTTGTTGCCTGAATATTTATCTTAAACACTCATTGGTAAGAACTCTTTTAACGCTTCCACAGACTAAACAAACAGAAAAAGGTTTTATTTTGGAACTCTATAGTAGGATGGATTGACAAGGTTAATTATATGTGCTAGAATTAGAGAGTTCGTATCATCTAAAGCAAGAGTTGCATACTCAAATGTAAGTAAGGACCAGACAAATAGTGTATCAGAATGAAACATGCCTTATGGGAACTAATGAATGCATGACTATCTAAATGGGGCAGTCTCTAATCCACTGTGGTCAGTAGTAACCATCAGAAGTTGTTACCATGCAAACCAACTTGCCGTGGAGGAGAAATTGCACTAAATTGCAATTTAGATAAAGAAAGAAAGGAGATTTAGAAATTGTAGTCATTTAGGAATTCAACAACTACCAAAGGAGGGTCCCAAAACAAGGAGGAAGGAGAACAGTAATACTCTTAATCTCCCTTTCTTCCTATCCTTTGATGTCTTGTGGTACTTCCCATTGGCCAGATCACATAACAAACCAGCCAGTAATCTGCAGGGGCCAGCCACTGTGGACTCAGAGCAGAGCAGAGAAAGGTAAAGAGCAGATTTCTGGTGCCAAGTAAAATATAACCAGCACAAGGAGTAAGTGTTTTCCTTGTAAAAATGAGAGGAAAACTATACCTCACTGTTAATGCTTATACATTTCTCTATCTCATTTCTATAATGCTGCTATGCTTTATTTTAGATAAAAAGGATGTGTAATATTTAGCACTGTGTCAACACATTGAAATGGGTATATATGATATTCAAATAAAGAGGCACTACTTTCAATTTACTCAGTATTTACTGTTTGACTGCTATGTACAAAGCCTGCATGATTGGATATTCTCTACAGTCAAGGACAGAACAAGGAATAGACTTAAAGTGCTAGATGAAGAATTTATCATTAGTATTAGTAAGACCATGGCCTTGTTTTAAATATTTACCTGTCTGAGCTAACTTAGATTAGCACAACCTGCAGACAGAGCTATGAAATCTGCTTTCTTTATACCTAGGTGTTATAATTTTTTTTGTTAATGGAGGAATGATATTCACCTAGAAATAGAAAGGCTAGGATTTAGTAATTCCTGCTCAGAGGTCCAAAGAAATTTAATCTACTCATAATGCCAATTTATGTGAACAAATGTCATACAAAAAAAATTGCTTTAGAATTTTTTTCCAGTAAACACAAGCAAATAAATGGCAATCGGCACCGCTTCTACATGCCAGTATAGAATCACTCTGTAGGATTTTTTTATGAGCTCCAGTGTCAAAACTACATTCCAGAATTGAGGCAACTTCCAGAAAAATGTTT
Organism: Callorhinus ursinus; assembly: GCF_003265705.2. Taxonomy (NCBI): domain Eukaryota; kingdom Metazoa; phylum Chordata; class Mammalia; order Carnivora; family Otariidae; genus Callorhinus; species Callorhinus ursinus. Next base: position 52,314,982 of record NW_027397074.1, read on the forward strand.
AAATATTATGTTCTTGTTTACTATATTTTACCATATGTGACTATACTACAAATAAAATGGACTAGTCTCTGCTCAAGTTATTTGAGAAACACCCTACAAAGAAATCCTTTCTACTCACATGAGAAGTATATTAGTTTCCTAGGGCTGCTGTAACAAAGTACCACAAACTGAGTGTCTGAAAAGAACAGACACTTCTGCTGTCATAATTCTGGAGGCTAAAAGTCCAAAATTAAGGTGTTTTCAGGGCCATCCTCCCTCTGAAATCTGTAGGGCAATCGTTCCTGGCCTTTTCCTAGCTTCTGGTGGTTTCCAAGTAATCTTTGGTGTTCCCAGGCTTGCAACTACATATCTTCAATCTCTGCCTTTGTCATCCCATGTTATTCTCTCTGTAAATCTCTGTCTTCATATGACTGTCTTATGAGGACATCAGTCATATTAGATTAAGGTCCCACTCTACTCCATTATGACCTCATTTTAACTAATTATATCTACATTTGGAGGTACTGGGAAGTAGGACTATAACATATCTTTTAGGAGGAACAATCCATAACAAAGAATAAACAGTAACATTTTAAGTGCACATCTAGAAATGGGAACTAAGGAGGTTCTTGTAAAATCATTCTGTTATTATTCTATTTTTCTAACAAAAAAATTCTGGTATTTACTTAAGTATCTTTTGGTGGTATTCAGTTGATTCAGATACAGCCAGTTGAAATGTAAACAAAATAAGCATTTTTTTGAATTTGTTCAATAATCAAAAGCACATTAATTTTCTATTACCCATCCCATTCTATTGATAAGTTGTCTTGGTGTTAGAAATACTTTTATTTAGAGTTTTAATAAAATAAATTAGAGGATAAATTAGGGTAGGATTATATTGGAGAAAAAAAGTATTAGTATTAGAGTATTGCTGTGTTCAGGCTAGAGATAATAGGGCCTGATTTAGAACTGAAGAGAAATGGAAAGGAGATAACAGGGTATGGTGTGGGACACTTTGGTGTTGATATCTTCTAGCTATGTTAAAATATTGTATCAGTTAAGGATCTTCTTTGAAAATACCAAATTCCACTCTTGATAGGAAAGAAGAAAAGGATTTTAGCATAAGAGGTAACTCAAAGAATCCCTAAGATGAGTAAGTGGAAAGATTAGACTTGGAAACCTAGAGAGAACCTTTCTAAGAAATGGGAAATAAAACAAGGCTCTGGATGGAAAACATGCCTTGCAGGTTCAAGGAACAGCAAAGAGGCCATTGTGGTTAGAACACCGTAGGCAAGAAAAGATGTGCTGTTGAATGACATTGGAGAGATAAAACAGAGGCTGTATCTTATGTGGGTCTTATAGAAGATGTAAGGATCTTGGTTTTTACACAACCCCAATGAAGCAGCATTCCTTAAAAGGTGCCGGTGCTATTGCTGTCATGATTGAAAGGAAACACTGCAGGTCACTGAGACAATTATGAAAATAAAACCTTCAGTCAGGATGTCTACCATGACTGCTTCTGAAAGCTCAGTTTCTCTGCCACCCTTACCAGAATCAATTCATTCTATTATGTCCATTTTCACTTTATTCTTTTCCAAACCAAAGTCTCTGATGGCTGAGTCTGGTTGTCAGAGTTTAGGTGAGAAGCCTTTAAAAGGGTTGGGTAAAAGTTTCCTGTTTCTGCCCTAAAGTAGGTCCCACAGAGCAGAAATTTCCAAATGCAGGAAAGGTTTTCAAAGCTTGACAAATATCCAGTAGAGATTGAAGGATGTGAGAAGGGTGAGAAAGAAGGAAATGTAAAGTTAACCTTGAGTATTCAAGTCAGAGACAAAGGGAGATAATGTTAACTTGAAAAAAGTTGTCAGAGGAAGAGTAAATTTGTGGAAAAGGAGAATTTCATGTAAAACAAAGGAAATTTAAGTTAGAACACATCATGTAGAATTATTCACTAAGAAGAGAATGAATGTGGACATGGATGAAACTGAGGCTACAGACGAAGTTCATGGGTTGCCCATGGGCATGAAGCAAATATATATTCTTTTTGGAAATTAAGCAGTGAAAGTTTAACAAGAACTGGAGATGAGAATGCTCATGCATTTTGTTGTCAGTGGGGGATAGGAGTAGCAAGAAAACAAGATGGATGTGAATATGTTAAGGAGGAAAAAAGTGTTTGGTAGAAAGATTGATAAATAGTGAGAGTGATAGAGTATGGTAGAGAATTTAAACATGCAAAGGAAAGAAACAATAGTTGAAAAGGAGATCAAGTCAAACAGCATTGTGTTTTATTTTTGTTTAAAAAAAAGAAATATCTTTTCCTATCGGGCAGGTACAAAGAAATAAAGTAATTTTTTCCCTGTGTTTTCTTCTAGGAGTTTTATGGTTTCAGGTCCCTCATTTAGGTCTTTAGTATGTTTTGAGTTTATTTTTGTCTGTGGTATAAGAAAGTGGTCTAGTTTCATTGTTTTGCATATAGCTGTCCAGTTTTCCCAATACCATTTGTTGAAGAGACTGTCTTTTCCCCATTGCATATTCCTCCCTCCTTTGTCATAGATTAATTGACCATATAACTGTGGGTTTATTTTTGGGCTCTCTGTTCTGTTCCATTGATCTATGTGTCTGTTTTTGAAACAGTACCATACTGTTTTGATTACTACAGTAGTAGTAGAATCTCTTGAAATCTGGGATTGTGATACCTCCAGCTTTGTTCTTCTTTTTCAACATTTGGCTATTTGAAGTCCTATGTGATTCCATACAAATTTTAGGTTTATTTGTTCTGGTTTTGTAAAAAATTCTGTTGATATTTTGATAGGGATTGCATTAAATGTGTAGATTGCTTTGGGTAGTATGGACATTTTAACAATATTTGTTCTCCCAATCCAAGAGCATGGAATATCTTTCCATTTGTTTGTGTCATCTTCCATTTCTTCCATCAGTGTTTTATAGTTTTCAGAATACAGGTCTTTCATCTCCTTGGTTAAGTTTATTCGTAGGTATTTTATTACTTTTGTCCATTTTTATAGCTAACAATGAAGTAGCAGAAGGAGAAATTAAGAAAACAATCCCATTTACAATTGCACCAGAAGTAATTTTTTTAAAGCAAAAAGGAAACAAAATTTGAGCTGAGGTCTGGGAATTTTAGGGAATATACATTCTTATTTTTTTAGTTTGTTTTTATTATAAAATCATAAATGACCCTGCTTTTAAAAATGCAAATTATATATGAGGTTTTAAGTATTAAAAAAAAGGGAAATGCCCTCATTACATCCCCTTTATGTATACTACCCTAGCCTACTCCCTAGACTAACCACACTGTTAAAATTTCACTCTGTATTGGTGAGGTTGTGTACATGTGTATATATGTGTAACACATACATGATGAAACTTACATCTGTGTTTCCTTTGAGAAATAATTTAATTAGAATTACTGTGTTTGTGACAAATGGCTCAGGAAATACTAAAACAATGGATATTATTTTTTTCAAACTATTTTAATCCTGTTAGATTATCTCAGGCTGTGATAAGAACATATTCCCCAAATTTCAGTGGATTAATAAGACAGAGGTTTACTTCTCACTTAGGTTATAGGTATAATTCAAATTAGTGGAAACTCTGCTCCATAAAGTCACTCGAGGGCCCCAGCTGATAAGCACTCAAGTTCTGTAGTTGTACCATCTGGGAACAAGTAGGCTGTTTTTAAAGCTACAATCTGGAAGTGGCACACTTCACTTCCTTCTATAGCATGCTGGCCAGCACTGATTAAGGTGCTATGCCTTACAATAAATGGGGCTGGGATATTTTGAAAAGCACAGTGCTAGTCACCTAGCAGTAAATGACTCTGCCATGCTAACTCACAGACACATCAAATTACTGATATAATCCTGGGGTTTCAGGTTAAAGACAGTGCAGTAATAGATAATTATCACAGGATTGGTAGGTAAATATCAACTTTCTGTGACCACATAATTGTGTGACTTCAAGTGATTAACTTTTTAAAAAAAGTATTTAAACATAGATTCCTATTATAATACACTAACAATTTTTCTTTAAAATCCAAGCATGTGTAACATAACCTCCTTGATTAATAGCTACATTCCACAGGAAATAACACTAACTTTTAAAGGCTGACTACCTCGCAGTTATAGGTCAAAAATAGAATACAGTAGTTAAAACAAAACTTTTAATACTTCAGAAAGATCCTGGCCCTTATTAGCATACAGATGTTGATAGTAATTTACCTTTATACAAAATCTATATGGTGTCATATAAATATTCAGTAAACCTTTTCTTGTCTGCATATTAAAGCAATGTTATAATCACTTTAGCATATATTAACCCATTTAGTTATATCAACAATGTGATGAATTAGTTGCCGTTTTTGTTCCTGTATTTAGTAAGACAACTGTAAGAGGCAGAGAAGTGCTTAATATTCTTTAACACCAACATCAACAGTTTCACATTTGTCAAATATTCCTCATTAGACTGCTAACTGAGATTTATGACTTCTGTGTTTTCCTTTGTTTTTCTAATCGTTTCTGAATTAAAGAAAATAGGCCTTCTTATTTTCTGTTTTCACAAACATACATGTATATTTACTTTTACATAAATAAGATGACAAATATTGCATATACTACCATTTTTATATCCCTCAATTTTTGATTACTGAATAGAATGATATTAACCAGTGCTCTATTGATAGTCAATTGAGTATTGCTCCAATTTGTTCAGTTGCAAATAATGTTCTGTGAATAGCTTAGTCAAAGCATATGTGTATTTCTTTGCCCAAATCTCCAAAATTGCTGAACTTATACTTACCACCTACAGCGTTTCTGTGTGCCTTATTACTTAAAAAAATTTTTTTATTGTTATGTTAATCACCATACATTACAACATTAGTTTTTGATGTAGTGTTCCATGATTCATTGTTTGTGCATAACACCCAGTGCTCCATGCAGAACGTGCCCTCTTTAATACCCATCACCAGGCTAACCCATCCCCCCACCCCCCTCCCCTCTAGAACCCTCAGTTTGTTTCTCAGAGTCCATCGTCTCTCATGGTTCGTCTCCCCCTTCAATTTCCCCCCCTTCATTCTTCCCCTCCTGCTATCTTCTTCTTTTTTTTTTCTTAACATATTATTGCGTTATTTGTTTCAGAGGTACAGATCTGTGATTCAACAGTCTTGCACAATTCACAGCACATACGCTTCTCAATGTATATCGCCCAACCAATGCATCCCTCCCCTCCCTAACTCCAGCAACCCTCAGTTTGTTTCCCGAGATTAAGAATTCCTCATATCAGTCATATGATACATGTCTTTCTCTGATTGACTTATTTCGCTCAGCATAACACCCTCCAGTTCCATCCACGTCGTTGCAAATGGCAAGATCTCATTCCTTTGGATGGCTGCATAATATTCCGTTGTGTATATATACCACATCTTCTCTATCCATTCATCTGTCGATGGACATCTTGGCTCTTTCCACAGTTTGGCTATTGTGGACACTGCTGCTATAAACATCAGGGTGCACGTACCCCTTTGAATCCCTACCACACCATTGCCAACATGTGGTATTATGTGATAGAAAAACGTAATACCTGGAATTTTTCACTTATGAGTGAACATCAACAGCCTATATACATCTTGTCTTATAAACTGTTTCTCATCTTCTTATACTTATATGCAGTTGTTTCATTTTCTTATTGATGTAAAGGAGTCCTTAACATATATGGTATGCAAGGAAATCACCCCCCACAAAGATGTCTGCATCCTAACCCTCAGAATCTGTAAATGTGGTACCTCGCATGGCAAACGAGACTTTGCAGATATGATTAAGTTAAAGATTATGGAAAAATTCTGTTGGATTATCTAGGTGGGTCCGTTGTAATCACCAAAGTCCTAAAAAAGGAAGACAAGAGTCAGAGGAGACATGATGCCAGAAGCAGAGGTCTGAGTGAAAGAGAGCTCTAAGCCAAAGAATGTGGGCAGCTTCTAGAAGCTGGAAAAGGCAATGAATGGGTTCTCTCCTAGAGCTTCCAGAAAGAATGTGGCCCAACTGGCATCTTGATTTTAACCTGTAAGGTCCGTATTTGTACTTAATGCCAAAAGTATAAGATGAATAACGTGTTGTTTTAAACCACCAAGTTTGTGGTAATTTGTCTTGCAGCAAAAATAAACTACTACAAAATATTAAGGCATTTGGTCCAATGCCAGTTGATATGTGTAATTACTTTAACTCTGTCCTTTAGTCCTTGCTTCTAATGTTGGGTTTTGGCCACAGTATATTTTAAAAGTACTCAACATTGATATTCAAATCAAATTTTTTCAAGGAATTTTACAGTTTTGTATTTTTTATACAAAACTTTGATCTATCAATTTATTTTGATGATGCAGTTAAAGTGGAAATCTAACATTATTGTTTTTCTCCAGAACAAATGACAAGAGATCACAACTTCCTAAACATAGATGATATGTTTTATAACTGTGATTACTCCAGAAGTCTATTTCTTGAACCAAATTGCCACTCAAAAATTATTGCTTTGGAAGATAATAGTGATTTTTTTGTGTATGATTTAGTTTGATGACAGTTACGATTTTGACTAATTTCTCTTCAACCTGAATAAGTACATAGCAGTGCAAAGGAGATGTGAAAATATGCACAGAAACCAGGTTAAGTGAGCTTTCCCCAATCCTTCATTTTTCGATGTCTAGAAAAAGAGCATAAACTGAAAGTCAGAATATGAAATATTCATAGTAGAATAATAGTGGCTTTAGTGACAGGAAAGTAAGTGATTGATTTGGTTGCTTAATTCATGAGGTACCATATCACTTGGGGCAACAAAGGTAAAACCGGGCTAACTGATTTTTTTTGTCATTTCTAACTCAGTGGATTCTTGGGGAGTCCTCTGGAGAAAAGCTGCCCAAATGATGAATGGGGATTCCTAGCCCCTGGATCATACGCATGGATTTTAGTATTCAAGCCCTCTCTAATTATTTCCTTTCTATTCTCTGTTCATTTATAAATCTCTAAGAAAAATATAAAGAGACAATCTTCTTGGTGAACATTAAAAAAAATAAGGAAACCAACACAAAGCAGGTACCACTAGCTTTTTATTAAGTTGCTGAAAATAAAAGAACACGTGGAAAGCTTTATAGCCTCTTCATCAAGATACAAGGAGGTGTATTGAACTCTAGGCATGATAGTGACTTGGAATTAATATGTTTAGTGCAATTTCAATAGAATTAAAGGAGAGAAATGCAAAATGTGAAAATGCTAGTTTCTGCTTCTCAAAATATTTCCCCACAGTTTAGAGAAAATGGTTAGTAAGGAATCCTCATCATTACTATTTAAAAGTTCTGTGTCTTAAAATTAATTACATTGTCTTCACAACTTACTGTGAACTCCTTTCCAACAACACAGATATTCAATAGGAGGCTTTTTTTCTGATGAACATTTGGAAACATTAGAATGACAAATTCTGGTATGTAATTAATTTGTAAATTCAAACTAGCATAAGTACGAATCACAAAGAAATAATTTAGTTTTAAGCAAGATGCAAAACCTTGCCTGCATCAGTAATGGTCACTGAAAGTTAACAGTAAATACATTGTTCAGATTTGGGATATTGGTGCGTTTGGGAATCTGGATCTATTTTTGTAACAGGAATTAACACTGCTAGCTAAGGAACTTCCGGTGCCTCCAAAAACCCATTATAGCCTATCTCTTCCACTGTTTACAACTAAAACTCTGAACAAAATAAAAAACCACCTCTCAAGGACTCTGAACTGTTGACAGTAGTTGGCAGAATAAACCTAACCAAAGAGGTAAATGATCTGTACTTGAAAACTATAGAACACTCAGGAAAGAAATTGAAGACACAAAGAAATGGGAAAATGTTCCATGCTCATAGATTGGAAGAACAAATATTGTTAAAATGTCTATGCTACCTAGATCAATCTATACATTCAATGCAATCCCTATCAAAATACCATCAACTTTTTTCACAGAGCTGGAACAAATAATCCTAAAATCTGTATGGAACCAGAAAAGACCCCAACTAGCCAAAGGAATGTTGAAAAAGAAAACCAAAGCTGGCGGCATCACGATTCTGGACTTCAAGCTCTGTTACAAAGCTGTAATTGTCAAGACAATATGGTACTACTGGCACAAAAACAGACAAATAGATCAATGTAATGGAACAGAGAACCCAGAAATGGACCCTCAATTCTATGGTCAACTAATCTCCGACAAAGCAGGAAAGAATGTCCAATGGAAAAAAGACAGTCTCTTCAACAAATGGTGTTGGGAAAATTGGACAGCCACATGCAGAAGAATGAAACTGGACCATTTCTTTACACCACACACAAAAAGAGACTCAAAATGGATGAAAGACCTCAGTGTGAGACAGGAGTCCATCAAAATCCTAAAGGAGAACACAGGCAGCAACTTCTGTGACCTCGGCCACAGCAACTTCTACCTAGACACGTCTCTAAAGGCAAGGGAAACAAAGGCAAAAATGAACTATTGGGACTTCATCAGGATTAAAAGCTTTTGCATAGCAAAGGAAATAGTTGACAAAACAAAAAGACAACCAACAGAATGGGAGAAGATATTTACAAATGTCTTATTATATATAGGGCTAGTATCCAAAATCTATAAAGAACTTATCAAACTCAACTCCCAAAGAACAAAAAATCCAATCAAGAAATGGGCAAAAGACATGAACAGGCATTTCTCCAAAGAAGACATACAAATGGCCAACAGACACATGAAAAAGTGCTCAACATCACTTGGCATCAGGGAAATACAAATCAAAACCACAATGAGATACCACCTCACACCAGTCAGAATTGCTAAAATTAACCAGGAAACGACAGATGTTGGTGAGGATGCGGAGAAAGGGGAACCCTCCTACACTGTTGGTGGGAATGCAAGCTGGTGCAGCCACTCTGGAAAACAGTATGGAGGTTCCTCAAAAAGTTGAAAACAGAGTTACCCTACGACCCAGTAATTGCACTCCTAGGTATTTACCCCAAAGATACAAATGTAGTGATCTGAAAGGGCACCTGCACCCCAGTGTTTACAGTAGCAATGTCCACAATAGCCAAACTATGGAAAGAGCCCAGATGTCCATCGACAGATGAATGGATAAAAAAGACGTGGTATATATATACACACACACACACAATGGAATACTAGGCAGCCATCAAAAAAATAAAATCTTGCCATTTGCAATGATGTAGATTGAACTAGAGGGTATTATGCTAAGTGAAATAAGTCAATCAGAGAAAGACAATTGTATGATCTCACTCATATGTGGAATTTAAGAAACAAAATAGAATCATAGGGGAAGGGAGGGAAAAATAAAACAAGATGAAATCAGAGAGGAAGACAAACTGTAAGTGACTTTTTTTTTTTAAGATTTTATTTATTTATTTGACAGAGAGAGACACAGTGAGAGAGGGAACACAAGCAGAGGGAGTGGGAGAGGGAGAAGCAGGCCTCCTGCGGAGCAGGGAGCCCGATGTGGGGCTCAATCCCAGGTCCCTGGGATCATGACCCGAGCTGAAGGCAGACGCTTAACAACTGAGCCACCCAGGCGCCCCCGTAAGAGACTCTTAATCACAGGAAACAGACTGAGGGTTGCTGGAGGGGAGAGGCAGGGGGATGGGGTAACTGGGTGATGACATTAAGGAGGGCATATGATGTAATGAGCACTAGGTATTATATAAGACTGATGAATCACTGAACTCTTCCTCTGAAACTAATAATACATTATTATGTTAATTAAAAAATAGTAGGCAGATTAGTGAAGAGAACCACAACCTGAAGAATAACCTGTAACCAGACTGAGTTTTCTTCTTTTTTTTTTTTCTTTTCTCTTTTATCTCTCAGCTTTATCTTAGGGTGTTTCTAGTATGGAACTGCAAAGCAAGTGTGGGAAGAGAAATTCTATAATAACCCCTGTGTTTCTGGCCAGAAAATAGGGATAAGGAACCTCTGCAAGCTGTCACCAGCAGTAGGGGATAGGATCACTGTGTTTTCTTCGTATTTTCCTCCTCCAGCTCTGCTGCAAGGTAAGCCTCAGCCATAGATCGACAATGTAGTAGTGGCCACAGATCTAAAATCCTAAGAGAAAACGCATCTTCCTGACCAGAGAAAAGGGGACCATGATGTCCAAAGAGTGGTCGGACAGGGACTTCTTTTTTTTTTCTTTTTTCTGTCACTGTTTTGCCCCAGGAAGATCCAGTCATACAGAAATGAGCAGCAGAGCCGGTGGCTGAAACTCTGAGAGAAGGTCTGTCTTTCTGTCTGAAGGATAGGTAAAAGGGGCCCCTGGAATCTTTTGAGTGTGTGAGAAATCCACTTAGAAAAGGTAGCCAAAGAAGAGGATTCCCTGACTCTGTGTATGAAATAACAAGTTCCAGATTCACCCCTGAAATGCAGTGCATGGAACAGATCAAAAGTATCAGAGGCTGTGGGAATTAAACTATTATATAAACTGAAATCCAATCTCGGGCTGACACACAAAAGGTACATGTATGAGATGGACCCAAAACAGTGGAGCAAAGTCTTTGAAAATTGAGCTTACATTGGAACCACAGCTAGAAAGTGAGACAGAGTCTATCTAGATTGTATGCAAAAACAAAATAAAACAAAATGTAGTTTCTTCAGAAGATTTCAACAGAAACTGAGTTTCACAAGATAATATACAGAATGGCTGTGGTACAATCTAAAATTACTCAACATTCAGAGGGCCAGGAAAATATGAGCAATTCACAAGGGAAAAGAAGCCACAAATAAAAATCCCTAAATGTTGGAGTTATTGAAGACTTTAAAGCAACCATTGAGGTAATATTAAATTGCCTTGGAACTAATGAAAAATTAATATTTTCAATGAAAAATAGAAGTTATATTAAGAATCAAATGGAAATGTTCAAAGTTAAAAAGTAAAATATCTGAAATTTAAAAACTCACTAGGTGGACATAATAACAGAATAGAGATGACAGAGGAAAGATTCAAAGAACTTAAACACAGATAAGTAGAAATAATCCATTTGTATAGGAGAGAGGAAAAACATATTGAACACAATAAACTTTTCAGGGACCTATGACAATATCAAATTTGGGAAGTTTTGTTCATTATAACTAATTTTTAAAAAAAAATTTTCCTCTCCTTTTAGGAGACTTTTGATACTGTATTTTGATTTTGATTTTACATTTCATTTCATAAATTCACAGGGCTTTAACTACCATGTAAACATAAAAGTTCATTTTAAGAACTTTATCATGTCTTTATAATTCAAGAAATCAAACTGAATCATTTTAATGAATAGAATTTGAAATCCTCTTAGGTCGTAAGCATTATTCAGAGAAAGAAAATATAAAAACAGAGTTTAGTTTCTGGCAGTGGCATCTCAGCTACTTGGGAGAAAAAAAACCCTCTGGGAATTCTGGATAAAATAAAGAGAAGTTTCTTTCAAATGTTGTTACTTGTACTGAATTAAGGAAATCTCCAGGGATTGAAAAAAGAAGTTGCTTAAAATAAGAGTGCTTTGTTAGTCATATTGAATGAATTTGCCAACCTTGGTCATAAATAGACCTTCGGTATTGACAATTAATCATTATTAACTGTTAATTACTAACCCAGGAACAGCAGTAAAGACCTTGGCCAGCATGAACTAGAGAGTTGGAACAACGGCTTAACGTTGGTATCCTCAAATAATGAGAGACTAAATTAGAAAAAAAATCCACAATCATAAAGATGAGATAACAATTTTTGTTTTGTTTTGTTGTTTTGTTTTTGTTTTTATTTTTCTGTCTCAAATTGAACTCTGGCTGGGAAACAATAATGTCTCATTAGAAACCAAAACCACAGACCTGCCCTCAATACACTACTGAGTGTCTAAATTTACACTCCTTGTATTATTATGGTAAATGAAAATAAGAACCAAATCTTTTATAGTAACTTTCCCTGCTACCTGGTAGAAAAAAAGATTAAATTTTATATTGAGAAACTTACCTTCAATTAATGCATTATGAGATTCTGATATATGAAGTTCTACCAAACTTTAGTAAACAATCCAAAATTATAAGGATATATGAGGAAATATAGGGATTGTCAGTATAAGTTAAAGAGAGCAACATTAGACAGCAAGACATTTAGGAAGTAGTAAAGGAAGCATCCGATATAAGAAGCAACAAAATGCCAAGTATGATTCTAACTAATTAACCTACACCACATTGTAGTGATTCGGCCGAACACTGAAGACAAAGCAAAGATCTTAAAAGAAACCAGAAGGGAAAAAAAAAAAAAGAATGCCATGACAAAGAATGTCAATTAGACTGAGGATAGAATTTCAGCAAAACAAAAATATAAGAGTTGAGAAAAATAACTGAAAATGCATGATTTTCTATCAAGATAAAATAATCAAAGAAGATTAGAAATAGAGACATTTTCAGATCATCAGAATTCAGAAGGATTATTGCTAACATTATCAAACTAAAGAAACTTGCATCGATATCTCCAAAAAATGGAGGAAATTTTAAATAACAAATAATATCGGTAAGTGGTAATCAGATTAAATCATCAGAATATTAGAGGCATTATGTATCATTGCCAGATCATCAAGACAAAAAAGAAAAAACCCTTTATCAATTTAAAGCAATGTACAAAAAGGTGAAAAAAGACAAATAAAAAAAGTCAAAGTAAATAAAAATTACAGATATATGTTGTCGAAAAAGTTCCAAACATATAGTGTCCATAATGAAATAAAGTTGCCTGTATAGATGACAGTTGTTGTCAGAATGTATTTGTGAAAAAGAAATCTTCCATCCATGTGTTGTTTATATATACACCTAAAAAATAATGGGAAAGGGAATTTGAAAGTATGGAAAAATATGTACTGGGTATATAAAAACCAAAATAAAACCTGCATGTTTCTGTTAATGTCAAATAAAAATCTTAATCACCTTAAATATTAATAAACATGATAAGGAACAACTACATTATGGAATATCCACACAACGGAATGCTATAGAGCTGTGGAAAGAAATGAACTAGAGCTATAAGTCGAATAACAATATAAGTTACTAAAGGACAAATATGGTATTATTTACATATGTATGTGTATATGTGTGTAAAACATTAAAAATAACTTTAATATGGTATAATGGGGCATAAATAGTTGCTTTAATAAGTTCTTTACCTGGATGAGAGTAGTTTTTCTGTACTTTGTATTTGTATACCTATGAAAGATCAGAATAAAATAATATAAAGAAAAAGAAAAACATAGATTCTCTAGTGCCAAGAGTTCCTCTGTCTTGCATAAGCCTTTTCTGGGAATGATAATATTACCTGGCTTTCATTGTATAATGAAAGAATAAATCATTAGAGTCATCTCAAGACTGATTTGGCAACAGTATTTTTTTTCCTTCAACCCAACTGCCTGAACTGTGTCTAATTTGTAAATCCCAGGATGTATTGCTGTCCTTTTGAAGGAGTCACATTATTTATTTTCTACAGACATTAATTTTATTCCAGTTTCTTTCTGTAGGTAATTAGAGTATTTTCAAGTCCAACCCATTATTCATTTGGGGGTTGACAAATTCTTCTGTAGCTTGCACTGTCTTTCTAGATTTGAATCTGCTTTTCAGGCTCTTTAGTCTCTCTTCCACCGTGACTCTCAGGACATGTAGTTGATAAAAAGCATAAATCTTTATTTAGCAAATACAGATCCCAGTTTTATTATCATGTCCATAAGCAGAGTGGTTCTGATAATATAGAAAATACGAGTAGTGCATATTCTATTTGTACTATATATAGACACACATATAATGATAATATATATTATTGTTGTATTATTGTATGCATGTGTTTTATGAATGTATATATTATTGTATGCATGTATATATTATTGTATGCATATATGTTATATATGTATATGTACACGTACATATGTATACACATATATAGCAATATACTATGTATTATTATATATGTCTGTATGTACATATATACGTATAAAATATGCATGGAACAATCATGACCTAGGTTTAGTTCAGTTTTGTTTTGTTTTAGTTTTATTTCACCATGCTGATATTGTAGGCTGCATTTGAGGCTCCAGAAACCATATTTCCTTTCTCTCTAACCTTCCTGCCCCAGCTCAATACCACTTAGAGAGTTTTACCTTAATATCACGATGATTGATGAATATAGTTGATATACTTACCTGGCAGGCTCGGAGATACCATGATCACGAATATAGTTGATATACTTCTTCTGTGTGTGTGTGTCCTTGTTCATTTTTTTTCCTGATACTAATTTGATTCTTTCCTATGATAAACTCACTGTGATGTCAAATTGTCAGGCCTATCTTCACGCCCCTAGCTGCAAATGCAGGTATATGATCATGGATGGTGAATAAAAGAACCTCATCATCCTCATCGATTATTTCAGTGAGGATATGTGACTGAAGCTAGTCTTTGTTGTGACTTACCAGTCAAATAACAGAATAGACAATCACTCTAACCCAAAGTATTTAAGTTTGTGTTATATAAATATGGGGCCACTGATAGCCATGTGGCCTGCTAAGAGAAGAGAGACTGTCATTTAAGAGTTGGAGAGAGAAAGAAATAGAGAAAAGAGAGAGAGAGAGAGAGAGAGGAGGCCCTTGTGACAACATACCAGCACCTGGACCCAGTAAGGAAAGCAGAGGCCAGTAACCTGGAAATACAGAGCCTGGACAATGCCATTTGGTCCAGATTTATCTGAACCCTGCTGTGTCCTAGGACTTATCAACCATGTGAGTAATTTTTCTTTATGTAGGATTGGGTTTCTGTTACTTGCTATGAAAGGATTCAGAATAATACTGATCTTTTTTAACTTTTTGTTGGAATAGAGCATACATGCAGATGCAATTAAACATCATACATATGCAGTTTGCTAAGTTTTTACAAAGTAAACACCTCTAGCAACCAGCAGCCAGATCAAGAAACAGAATACTCTTAGTATTCCCCTAGCCCTCTTGTTCCTCTTCCAGTCAATGTCCTCTCTAAGAGTAACTATAATGCCATTTTTAATGTTTTCAACATATTATGAAAATTTTCAAACATACAGCAACTTTGAAAAACTTTTACAGTGGACACTTCAATAACCACCATATACATTTTATAATTAACATTTTGCTGTAGTTTCTTGATTGCATATCTAGCCATCTATTCCTCTTTCTTTCCATCTTTTAATCCGTCTCACTTTTTCAATGCATTCAAGGTAAGCTGCTGACATCATTACGCTTCCTTGCAAGTTCTTCATCACATAAAGTCTTCAGTAGAATCTTTATCTTCTTTTTAGGAAAAACTTACATGAAATGTGCAGTCAGACCTAGTCAATCCTTGAACTCTCTCATAAGCAAACATGCTTATGCTTTGTTTTCATGGTATTTGGTTGCGTTGTTTGAAATCAAAAAACATGACATCAGAGGGGTGATACGTCTGGTGTATTTTGGCTAGATCATCTAAGCACTTCATAGCACTATTTCATGTAATGATTATACTGTCTTTGTTCCTCTTTGAATAATCTAAGAAGTGTATAAGGATGTATAAGAATACTTATATTATTACCCAATCATATTTAATTGTGTTAGGTATAGACTAAATTAACCTGAATCTTCCATTTTTAGGCAATAGTTCTCTCTAGAAAAGCTTTCTCTGGGTGACTAATTTCAAAGCTATAGTAGAGACCCAACATGCTCAGTGATCAGTCTTCATTCTGTTAATGGTTCCACTTTCTGTTGATATCAGTTCACTCCAAAGATGACCAGGAAAGCAGTAGGTCTTTTGAGAAATTAAAAATATAGTCTGCAGTCCTTGGTATAATATTTGGAAGGAGTCAGAAAAACCAATACTCCATACATTAAATCAATCTTTGATTTATTGGGTTAATGATTAAGTTCAAATTGTTAATGTGTTTATTCTCACCTCAAATTTCTAAGAGGTTCAATATATTTATAACAGAAATGTTCTGAAAACAGAATGTGTTGATAAATGTAGCACTTTTTTGAACCAGAAAATAACCTATTTCACTTATGTCATCCGTAAAAAGTTTATCAGATGTTAAATGCTAGAATCTATATTTAGGTCTCATGGTTTGTTGCTGTTTTTGGTGGAGACACCACTGAAGGGTAGGGTGCTCTCATTCTCTAATATACCTGACAGGATTCTTAAAGTATGGAACTGGGTACCACTTCCTAATGGTACTCTTCCATTGAGCGCACACAGTGGAATCTATTGTACCGTAGAATCCATGTTCTCTGTGGGCCACTTTGCATTTCCAGCCTCTTCTCTGACTTCCATTGCACCTTCTGCCTCCAACCACGGTGGTTTCTTGGCGTCTCCAACTTTCACCATCTTCAGGCACCAGGATGCTTGTTTGTTATGTACTACACAATATGATTATTTGTCTGTGCTTGCATTCTTGTTTTGCCTATATGCAGTCTTTAATAGTACTTAACTCTTAATAGGATTGTGTTTACTGCTTAGTGAGTAAAGTGAGATTTCACCAACAAACTTGAGCATAAAGAAATACAATTTTCAAGTGAGGGTTGAACTGTAATATCTATTCATAATTAAAATAGCCAAAATAATTCAAAGTTATGATAAAAAAGATCAATGATTGACTGGCTCCAAAGATAGCAAATTTTGATTGTAATGCTTTTGAATTCATTCACTCATTTATTTATTCAGGCACTCATTTATTCAGTCAACAAACCTTATTAAGCACCTTCTATGTGTTCAGCACTGTTCAGAGTACTGAGGGTACAGAAATGAAAATGGGATAAAAATCTTTGCCCTCATGGAACCCACGTAGAAAGAGAGAACAACTAGTATGAAAGGCCCAGGAATAGAATGAGCTTGGCATGTTTATGGAGCATAAAAAAAGCCAGTGTAATGAGAATTTAAAGAACAAATGGGAAAATGGAAGGAGATGAGGACAGTGACTCCTCCTGGGCCCCATGGGCATGATGTTATGGATTGCATGTATATGTCAGACCAAAATTCATATCTTGAAACTCTAATCCCCAGTGTGGTGGAATTTGGAGATGTGGCCTTTGCAAGGTAATTAGTACATGAGGGTGGAGCCCTCATGACTGGATTACTGTCCTTAGGAAAAGATAGGCAAGGCACCTGGGTGGCAGTCGGTTAAGGGTCGGACTCTTGGTTTCTGATAAGGTCAGGATTGTGAGATCAAGCCCTGTGTTGGGCTCTGCAATCAGCGTGAAGTCTGCCTAAGATTCTCTCCCTCTATCCCTCCCCACCAACGTGATCTCTCTCTCTCTCAATTAAATAAGTAAATCTTTAAAAAGAAAGAAAGAAAAAAAGAAGAGATAGGAAAGTGTGCTTGTCTCTCTGTTCTCTGTCATACAAGGACACAGCAAGAAGGTGGCTGTCGACAAGCCAGGAAGTGAGTTCTCACTGCAGCCCCACCATGCTGGCACTCAGATCAGCCTTCCAGCCTTCAGAAATGTGAGAAATAAATGTTTGTTGTTTAAGCCAGCCAATCTGGTCTTTAGTTACAGCAGCCTAAGCAGACTAAAGCATATAGTAAGTATTTTGAATTGAATTTAAAGTAAGATGAGAAGCCACTGGGCAATTTCATCAGGGGAGTAACAAATTGATCAAATTGGTCTTAACTATCCCTATCCCTTCAACTTGACCAAACTTAGGATTCTTCCTGTCTCCAGGCCCCTGACCTCCCTTTTCTTAGAGCTTTACTTTGAAAACTTGTGATGGTAATTTCTTTCTCTCCCCTTTGTTATGTAAATCTTTTAAAAAGCCTCTTTCTAGTTTTACAGCCAAGGAATGCCTTTCTAATAAGTAATTAATTTCAGGTGAGTGTGTGTGGGGGCAGCTGGCTCCTACAGAATGTAAGGTAGCCTGTGACTAAAGGAATCATGGCCACTGAGGGAGAAGGAGGTGGTCAGTGAGGCTAGGGCCCTGGAGAAAAGAGGAGCAAAGTGCAATCTGCAATGGGAGTACCAAGTAGGGACCAGCCCATGCAAAATGTTATAGGCTACCTTAAATGTTTGCATTTATCCAAAAGCAAATGAAGCCATCAAAGTGTCTGGACAAAGAGAAAGGTGGGTCTTGACATGGTTCAGTTTCTTTGGGGAAAAATATGACACTCCAGTGGTGGTGTAAAATAGAGAGGGATAGAGTATGTATGAGGGTTTAGTTAGCAGGACAGCGTGGTAATTTAGATAAGACAGTAGCGGTCAGAGGTAGTAGAGATGAAAAAGTGAACATACTTCAACTATTTATGAAGCGAAGTATACAACCTTGGGATAAATTAAATGGAGGAGATGAGAGAGAAAGAGCAAAGGTGACTCTCAGGCTTGCAACTGAAAATGAATAGAGAAACAGAATATGCAACAGCACCAGTGTTGGGCAGGAGGAGGGGCTGCGTTGGGAGAAGTATATATAAAGTTTATATAAAGAATGCAGCAGTCCAAAGGGAAGTCAGTACATCCTGAAGCTGCAAGAAGAAAATCAGAGAGGCATTTGTAGGGGATGAAAATAATTTTCCCTCTACCCTTCTAGGTTTTTGGTTGAGACACCCATGAATAAAAAACAGATTAACAGGAGAGTAAGAAGCAGGAGTTTAATAACCTGTATACCTCCTGCATACATGGGAGATACCCAGGAAAACAGAGTAACTCCCTGAAATGGGCCAAGCTGTCATCTAACTACCATCTCCAGCTAAAGATAAAAGAAGATGCTGGGAGGGGGGCAGTAATGGGAGTAATACATTTTTTCAGGCAAAGAATGGTAAATGAGGTTATGGTTCCTGTGCAGTTAGAATTTCTAGGGTTAGTCATCCTTCCTGGTACAGAGAAGGAGACACCCTTACAAATGGAGATTTCCCTTATAAATGTAAATGTCTCTTACAAAAGAGTGACTTCTACTATATTTTCAGAGCTTTTTCTATGTCTGCTGCTTAAAAATAACCAGCTCAAGATAATCTTTATACCAAAAAAGGGCATATTTTGGGGTAGCAAATTCTGCTCCCCTTCATGTGTATGGATAATGACTTTGAAATTACTTTCCAGGGAAAAGTGTCCTATTTTTGTTCATTACCTGACTGATGGGGAATCCATGTGGCCAAACAAAACAAAAAACAAACCACAGCAGAAAACAGACTATTTTAGTGTCTTTCATTCATTCATTCATTTATTCATTCAACCAAGAAGTTTATTGTGCAACATGTGCCAGGAAGTTTTAAGTCTAGGCTTTAGAATCATCTAATGCTACCTATTTTCTGATACCATGCTTACTCACTGTCTTTTTATTCCTAATTTGGATTTCATGTAGCCTTCCCATGGAGAAAAATGGGCCAGCCAAAGAACATGCGTCTGCAGGAGCCATTTTGACATTTAAATTTCCATTGCAACATATTTAATTTGCATTCAAGTTTTATATATCAGTATCCTCAGCTTAGATATATGGGGCCACTCTGAGTAGGCTAACAAACTACTGAGTTCTCTGAGCCTGCAAGACTAAGATTTGTATACACCAGGCATTTTTATCACTCAAAAATATACAGAAAATCCTTTCCATTGGCCAGATTCACAGAATGGTCACATATACATTAAGTGTAATGTCTTGAATGGAAAGCCAGATCAACTGAGAAATAAAACTGTAGTGTCTCTATAAATATCCTCAAGGAAGCATTTTTGAACCATTCCATACCTGAGTTATTTTTAAAGTGTTAGGCATAGTTCACTTATCCCATGAATACCATTTAACATTATTTGAATTAACACTCACCCTTTCAGATCTTATAGCTACTAGCATTGAACTATCTTGTTGATTGGTTAATTCATCTTCCACTAATGTTTCCAGCATGCAGACTTGACAGACTATTACCCTACTTGTAAATGGATTATTTGGTGTTTTAAAGTTGGATGTGATTTGACATAACATGACTTTAAATAAACAGTTTAAGAGCCATATGCCAACTCACTTTGCTATTATATTGATTTTTAGTTAGTGCCTAGTGAACATGTAAAACAATTTTTTAAAAGTAGCCACTTTTACCCCATTGAGGAATGATGTGGTGTGAATAACTTAGAAAATATTTTGAAGTGAGGCAGACCATGGATTGAATCACTGCCAGCCCCTTAAGTATTACTGTCCATTTCCCCTAGTTTCCTACACTGCACAGTTATTCTGAGGGTTAAGCATAATGTTTGTAAAATATCCATATAGTAATTAGCAAAAAGAAAGGGCCTGAGAAATACATAATGAGAAATAATAAAATTATTATTACAGTGGTGACTGTCATTTTCACCAATAGAAGCTTCTGAAATCTTTTTCAGAAAAAGCACCATTTATTTGGTATTTGGGAGAGATCCAGGTTTTGTAGGGCCTGAAGCTTACACAATTTTGAGTGTTTTCTTTAAGAAAAAACTACAAAAAAACCCCACAAAAACAAAATTTGGTACAGAGCCTTAGAAGAAGCTAGGCTAGCTAAAGAGCCCTGAAGCTTAGGCTTTATTAGTAAAGGGGAACAAAATATGCCATTTTGGCATGTGAATTATTTTGTGCTGAGGCAATCAAGATCCAACAGATCCAAGAGAAACTTACCTTCCCTTTAACTACCCAGAAGAATTTAGATCAGGAGCCTGGCCCAGAAAGAGAGCGATTACCAGAGATAACTTTTTATTTGAAAGACCTATCTGTATGGCGGAGCGAACATCCAGTTACCAAATATCCGCTCTTCCTAGCATCCTATGAATTACCCTGCTCCCCTTTGAAACCTCAAGCCCTTGTCCCATTCCTTAGCTCAGGATGGCATATAAGCCTCAATTACTTGACTTGTCCTTGGGTCTCATATTCTTATGGGGTTCCCATACATGTGTAATTAAATTTGTTTTTCTCCTGTTAATCTGTTTTATGTCAATTTAATTAATAAACCAGCTAAAATAACCTAGGAGGACAGAGAAAAAATTTCCCCTCCCCTACATTAACTTCACAGCAAATAAACCTCAAACAAAAGCAGACTAGGGTTTATAATCTGTACCATCACAGCAATTAATATTTTCCCTCCTCAAGAGTAAAATAGAACTCCAGTTCAGTGATGCTCATCTCTTCAGGGATGTTCATGCTCTTTTCTACATGCCTTTATTTAAATTTTGGAGATGACATCAGAATAGATAACATTTGTTACCTAAAGTCCCACTGATACACATGAAGATATGCCTGTGTATACATTCTGGGACTTTAGTAACATATTCACCAATAAAGTTTGGGGAGAAATCAGAGAGGAAAAAATCATGAGAATTAGAAGTTGAGGCCTGGACTTGCATTTAGATGGAGGGAACAGTTTCAGATGTCAATTCAACTCAATTTCAAGCATCATTTACTTTGAAGCAAAT
This sequence comes from Callorhinus ursinus, assembly GCF_003265705.2. NCBI lineage: Eukaryota > Metazoa > Chordata > Mammalia > Carnivora > Otariidae > Callorhinus > Callorhinus ursinus. The sequence goes on from NW_027397074.1 coordinate 52,336,391, forward strand.
AAACCCAACCAAAAAGATCTGAGAAGTCTTCACAAAGGAAGTGACTTGAATTTGGCATTAAAGATGACTGGAATCCATCAAATTACCTTTTCTCGTGTTATCCTCATTCCCCAATATGGCTCTTAACTCTCTTACAGGATTTCTGTGAGGCCCCTCCAGGGTCTCTACCACACATCATAATAGAGGATCCTTCTTTTTTCTCTATGCTACTGTCTACAGCTCAATGTTGTGAAATATAGACACTGCTGAAATGATACTAAGTTATTTAAAGCATTTTTAAAAGATTTTTATTTATTTGTCAGAAGGAGAGAGAGAGCACAAGCAGGGGGGGAGCAGCAGGCAGAGGGAGAAGCTGACTCCCCACTGAGCAAGAAGCCCAACGCGGGACTTGATCCCAGGACCTTGGGATCATGACCTGAGCCGAAGGCAGACACTTAACCAACTGAGCCACCCAGCCATCCCTAAAGCATTTTAAAAAGACCAGGAAAACCATGCCATGAATTGTAGTGCTGTGCCTATGTACAAGATTGGGAAATTGAGTTCAGGTGCCCATGTTCCTTATGTGGCAGAGACAGAAGTTAAATCCCCGTTTCCCCAGATGCCTCTGTTTCCAGAGCACATGTTTTTTTCCATCCTTCAGTGCACTTCTCTGTCCTTCCAGATTACTTCTCTGCTCTTGTCTCACCTATTGAATATAAATTGCTATACTTTTAAAAATGTTTTTGCACAGGTATTTAGAAAATTGTAGTCTTTATTTTAAGATTTTTTAGAGTTGTGTATCTCACTCATATTCAAGAAATTGATTCTGTATAGTACATGTGAAAACCAACCTCGTTATTTAAAATCTTATACAAATTAGGATACCCATATTCAAATTGTCCCTTTTTGCAAAGCAAGTAAGTTATCTGCAAACTGCTGCATGAGTTCCCGTTCTTTAGGCAAAAGTTGACTCACTAAAAATCTAAGAAAACTATTTGATTAATGCAATACACTTCAATGTTTTAAGATTGTTAGTCACCCTTCACCGATTGATATTTGAGTTTTGATGCATGTGACATCTTAATATGAAATCTACTTTACTAGATCTTTAAAACTACAATGGGGGCTCAGTGAGTTAAGCGTCTGACTCTTGATTTCGTTTCAGGTCATGATCTCAAGGGTTGTGGGATCAAGCCCTGTGTTGGTCTCTGTGCTCAGTGGGGAGTCTGCTTGGGATTCTCTCCTTCTCTCTCCCTCTGCCCCCCCAACACTCTCGCACGTTCTCTCTAAATAAATAAATACCCAAAGTTACAATTAGGGTTCTAATTTAATGCAGTTTTTCATGGGAAAGTGAAGCAAACTTCACTACTATGCTCTACCTAGATTCATGAAGTAAGTCCTTAAGTATTTTTTACTCTACTACATTCCCCTCTTCTTTTTTCCATTTCTCCCAGTGAAAAGGAGAAGGGCTCAATCTTTACTTGACTGGGGGAAAAAATGTCTCACAAAAGTAGGAGGAAATTTTCATGTGCTTAAAAAAAAAGAAAAAAAATTAGGTCTATTTCCCAGGAGGAATCATTGAAAAAGAAAAAAGGGTATGTGCAAATGAAGAGAAAAATCTGTTTATCTGGAATATTTCATTAAAATTTTAAGATTCCAGGAGGAACTCAAAAATGACCTTGAGTGCTGAATATGCCCAGTAACTACAAAGAAGAGACACTTTCCAGTATATCCGAGGTCTCTCTGAAAAGAAACCTGTAGGGATCTGGCAAATAGGCAAGTGGAAAAAGAGAAGAGACCAACATGGTACTATCACCAAAGCAGACCCTAAAAATTGTTCTTTGCTTTGGTAACTGTCTCAATAGAGATGCAGCTGAAAACTTCACAGTTTGTTTTACCTCACAAAGTTTTAGAGAAAAGAAAAATAGGTAATGGGGAAATGATGTAAGTAATGACACCCACGAAATTTTGCAGTAGCTTTTTCCTGAGAAAATATAAAATCCTCACAGAAAAATGTCTAATTAACCAGCTGAGCATCAGCTTATGGACCATGGAGCTCACAACCCAGCATGTACAAATGAAGTGATTAAAAGACTCCGTGCCTTACTGAAAGCTCAAATACTATTATGGATGTGTTGGTTCACTAATCCACCCACTAGAGTTCAATGCCAGAGCGCTGGCCCAGCTGATCAAGATGGAAATGTTTTTTAGCATGGCTCACCCAGTGGAATATCCAGAACCTATGTTTATTCCATTCTCTGCTTATTCTAGCAGTTAAGTAGCTTTTTATTCTGAGTCAAAAAATGTAATATAGTGAAAGCTCATTAATTTGGATTTCAGTGGCTTATATTTGTTCACAATTTTGGAGGAGGTTAGCCAGTCTTTCCTTCAGAATATCTCTAAAGAAAAATTCAGTAAGCAAATTAATAGTAAGTGTAAGGTGGTTGTTGGTAGGGGCTTTCTTAAAATCTTCACAGCTGGAATTTTTCATTCGCCATCAAATAATTTATAATCTCCCACTTTCTTGCTAAGGCAATCATATTTTAATTGGAAATCATTCTTATATGTTAATTTAAAAAATTTCTCTAAGAACACCTCCCAAAAAAGATTTGATTGCCTGATTCCAGTCACTTCATTTACAATAAATGCAAATTTTCTAACATTCAGTTATTTATATTTTTTATATATATTTTTAAAGATTTTATTTATTTGAGAGAGAGCGAGAGGGAGAGTGAGAGAGAGAGCATGAACAGGGTGAGGAGCTGAGGGAGAAGCAGGTTGTCTGCTGAGCAGGGAGCCCGACGTGGGGCTTGAACCCGGGACTCCAGAATCATGACCTGAGCCGAAGGCAGCCGCTTAACCAACTGAGCCACCAGGTGCCCCTACATTCAGTTATTTAAAAAAAATCCAATTGCTTTTTCCTCAAAGATCCCATTATAATGATTTTTTTTTTTTTTTACACCACAATCAGCCTCTTCTTAAAATTTTTGTATCTCATTTTGTCCTATCACACCTTTCCCTGAATCTCTCTTCTAAGACTGTACTGGAGAGAATTCTTTGTTTTGGCCTCTTTTAATCTGTCCTTGTTTTCTTTATCTTTTTTATCTAATGTGTTCTACACTTTTAGATTGCTAACTGGTTGCCACTCTTCTTGGCTGGTGCCTGGGTAGCATTTCATGAAATATTTTTGTATCACTATTCCTTGTCAAAACCAGTGACTCATTTCCTAAAGCCTATCCTTTCTGCTGAGAAGATGGGCAAAGGTAAAACTTCAAGTCTGCCTCATGTCTTAGTCTGATTTTTACCAGCCTTAAGCAACCAGGTATATTAAATAGGTTAAAAAGCAGATGCTTTCAGGGGCACCTGAGTGGCTCAGTTGGTTAAGCGTCTGCCTTCAGCTCAGGTCATGATCCCAGGGTCCTGGCATCGAGCCCCGCATTGAGCCCTGCATCGGGCTCCCTGCTCAGAGCGGAGCCTGCTTCTCCCTCTCCCTGCTGCTTGTGCTCTCTCTCTCTCTCTCTCAATAAATAAATAAAATCTTAAAAAAAAAAAAGCAGATGCTTTCAGAACTTTTTGAACAATAATATCGGGATACTTGAAAACTTTCATTCTCTGGTTTTGGTTAGGTAACCCTTGAAATCACCACCAAATTACTATGGATATGCCTGCCTGTTTTGCCGGAACATAGATGCCTTTTAGAATTAGGGATGCTATTTTACTAATCCTTCCAACAATTACTCCTCCCATACTTTACCTTATATGGCCTGTCAGGCCTTTCCCACTTGTGAAAGTTTTAGGAAATAGCGCTCTAAGGAGAGTCAAACAGAAATGTGTTATTTTCTTTCAAATTCAGACCACTCTATAACTGCAGTATTGCAGTTAACAGATATTATAAGCTGATAGGAAAATATTTAGCATATTTTCAAAGTCATTTTCAAGCAAAAAAAATTAGAAATGTAAAACCACCAGTGTCTTTACAGCCTCTTGAAGAGTTCCATCATCTGTAAAATGTACATAATGCGTTTTATTTCACAGAATTGTTCTGAGCATGTCTGTTGTGCTTGGAATAGGTCTGTTGCTCATCGTAGGCTGGTTCTCTTCTCTTCTTGCCCCTTCACACAAACATGTGCATGGGTACATACACATAGTTAGGAAATTGTATACACTTGCATTTATTTGGAGATGGTTAATGTAAACAATGTTTCTTATTATATTATTTCATTTAAATTTGTGCTGAGGATTATAGCGTGCTTTCTTCCTGTTTTGTGAGAAAGAACATATATGTTTCTGTTGCTTTTCTTGCTTCTATATTCTTAACCTCAAAGAGGTCCTCATCATTTTAATCCATTTTGAAAAATGTTGTGTTTATATAACCACATTACCGTAATGTATGTAGATGTGTGTGGCTAAGTGAAAACAGAGGTCATTCCCCCTTGTACCGCAAAACACCTTAATTATGTTTCTTTAAGGCACTGAAACCCCTTGTAAAATTTATGAGGACAGGAACTTTGGGCACTGTGGCTTATTTAATTTCTGATGAATTCATATTGATAATTTTTGTTTTAGAAATAGTACATCATAGGTTTCTGATAAATATTTATGAGGGAAGAAGGAATACAAGGCTTAATGAAGAAAGAAGAATGTCCTACATCTAATAGAGCATATGCAACTTTTAAAAAGTAAGTCTTGACAATTAGCAGTACCTTGTCACTTAATGTCTGTCAATGTTTGCATTTTCCCAGCCTGTTCTGTGCTTATATCCACGTCTGTGCATGAACACACACAAACACATACACACAGAGACACCCCCCACCTCGCTGTCTCACTCACCCGCTGTTAACTGGAGAGTATAGCTAGTTATGATCACTTTGATTCCATTAGGGTTGCTTGTTTACTTTTTGTATTGGTTGTTACATGTCCTTCCTGCCATATTGTTGACACTCGTGCAGTCCTGGCAAAACAGCAGATGAGTAGGCTGGACTTCAATTTTCTCGTGATTAACTTTCCTCTGTGCAATTTGAGTTGATACAGACTCAGTTCACTGGTCAGAGAATTGCAGGCTGTTAAAGATGGTCACTTTTATTTAGCTTTTATCTCATCGATCTTTTACTTTTTGGTAATGCATGAAATGTATTGTTATTATCGTTAATAATAGCATCAAGGTGTGGAGACTTAATCCAGTACAAAAGTAGCTGGGACTGAAACTACAGTCTCATTTTCTCCCATATATAGGATAGTGTGCCTGAGCGGTCCTCTCCCTCTGATAGACCTCTGATAGTCCAGGCATCTAAACTGCTATTTTAGATGCATTCCCCATGATAATTCCTGGCACCTCTGGACCTTTGCTGTTTCTACACTACCCTTGGGTCAGCTCCACCACTCCTTGGGCTAGCAGCACTCAACATCTTTAGCCCCAACCACTGTAGATTTCTTTCTTTTTTTTTTTTTTTAAGATTTATTTATTTTAGAGAGACAGAGAGAGAACACGAGCAGGAGGGGCAGAGAGAGGGAGAGAGAGAATCCAAGCAGACTCCTGCTGAGCGCAGAGCCTGAGGCAGGGCTCCATCCCTTGACCCTGAGATCACAAGATCACAACCAGAACACCGGAGCCGAAACCAAGAGTCTTAGGCTTGACCAACGGCACCACCCAGGCTCCGCAGTAGATTTCTTATACAGTACCCCAACCTACTGCTATCTCACCTCCTGCTCTCTTGTTTTCTTTTGTTACCTCTCCTTTGTTTTCTCCCTTTTCCTTGCTAAGGAGAGCTGTTTGGTGACTGCCTTACTTTGGCTGCCAAACACCCAACCTACCCTCTTGCATATCAAGATATTTTTCTTAAAAAAAAAAAAAGACTCTTTTTATCCCCATACGACAAATGCCGTGTCCAACCTCTAAAATATTAAATTTTCACCCTAAATGTTTAAAATAGTATTTAGCTCTAAAATGAAACACAAATTTAGATTAGGGTTCCTTGTGAGGGCAGGATCCCTCCCCTTCCCCCACCAAAAGGTCAGCCTCTCCTCCCCCATCATCAGTTAATGAGTCAACGCCTCAGAAACTACACACAGAGAAATATTTCTCCTCCTGTCTCTCCATTTACTTAGGTCTTCTCATATAACTCTAAGTCAGGACAATATTAAAATATACTTAGACACTGACCATTCAGAATGGAATCAAGGATCAGAATGGATTCTGGTCACAGACCACTTTTGGGCCAGCTGGACTGGCTGTGATGGCTTAACACGTCTTCTTTCAGTCAGCTTTTCAGGCTTTCTTACTTATTCCACCCATCTTTTTAAATTAAAATGATCCCTAAATACTTCAATGAGATGATTACCTTTTACATTTTCCACCTGGGTGGGTGTGTGTGTGTGTGTGTATGTGAGCATGTGCGCGCACATGCACGCTTTCTATTGTCGAAGAAAACCAGAGCTGGACAGGAGTTAAAAGTAGTAAAAGCAGACTGAATTCAGGACTATTGCAATAGGACAAAAGAGACCTTAGTATAGAACTGGTATTTCAGGGCGCCTGGGTGGCTCAGTCGGTTGGGTGACTGCCTTCAGCTCAGGTCATGATCCTGGAGTCCCAGGATCGAGTCCCGCATCGGGCTCCCTGCTCGGCAGGGAGTCTGTTTCTCCCTCTGACCCTCTTCCCTCTCGTGCTCTCTCTCTCTCATTCTTTCTCTCAAATAAATAAATAAAATCTTTAAAAAAAAAAAAAGAACTGGTATTTCAATTTGCACTTTTCTAAGTATGAGTGATTTAGCATATTTTACATATGATTAAAAACATGCATATTTCTATTTCTGTATGCTGTCTCTTCCTGTCCCTCATATGTAAGTAATATATGAGTAATTACTGTATTTACTACAAAAGTAAAATATTACAGATAAAGCATATTTCCCCTCAGATCACCAACCACAGTGCTGTGTTTTTTACTGCCTGTCTTTTGATACATGCACGTATACAAACATAAACACACACACACACACACAAACAGATGCTATGGTTTGTGTATGGTTTTTGTTTTTCATAAATACAATTATTCTTTATGTATTGCCCTTCAATGTGCCTTTTGTTTGTAGCAATACCTTGAAGTTTTACTGTAAGTACATGTAGATATAAGTACATGCAGATCTACCTCTTGTTTTTAACTGTTGCATATTATTCCATTGTGTAAATATATATATTGGCTAGCCTTTTCCCTAATGATGGTAATTTGGGTTGTTTAAAATTAATATCCATATACGTGCTCCATTGAGCATATAAGTGACTTTTTCTCTGGAGTAGAAAAAATTGAAAGAAATTGTTGCATCATAAAGTATGCGTATTAAAAGTGTTTAAACATTGCCAGACTGCCCTTCAAAGTGATGGCATAAATTTACACAGCCACCAGGAAAGACGATGTATTTGTTTCTCTACATACTTATCTATAGTTTACATTCTCAAACTTTATGATTTTTGCCAACATGATAGGTTAGGGAGATTATTTTATAGATATTTTATTTGCACGTTTGTGTTGCCTAGTTAGGTTGAGCAACTTTTCATATGTTTGTTTTCTTTATAGGCAAATTACTTGTTCTTATTTCTCAGCAGGTTTTCTATTTGTTTGCTTATTTATTTGTTTTAATTTAGCTATGAATAAATAAATTATGGATTCAAGTTTATTGTCTTCTAAGTCTATAGCTAATATTTGTTTACAGTGTTGGGGCGCCTGGGTGGCTCAGTCAGTTAAACGTCTACCTTTGGCTTAGGTCATGATCCCAGGGTCCTAGGATCCAGCCTTGGTAGGGCTTCCTGCTCAGCTCAGTAGGGAGTCTGCTTTTCCCTTTCCCTTTGCCCCTCCCCACCACCTGGCTTGTGCACTCTCTCTCAAATAAATAAAGTCTTTAAAAAAAATATTTGTTTACAGTGCTTTTTTATATATAGGACTTGTATTAAATTCTGATGTAGCTAAATTTATCATTATTCTTAGATTTTGCTTTTTCAGTCTTATTATTTAAAAAAATTATCCTACCTCATGTCTGACAGATATTATTTTATATTTGCCGCTAATACTTTATAGTATTGTTCTTTATATTTAGAACCTGAATTTATCTGGCAAAAGTGTCTCAACATAATTTTTTAATAGTCTGTTTTTTCTCAAATGAAGTGTAACACTTCTAAATAATAAATTTCTATGTATGTATATATGTGTATGTGATCTATCTCCCTAACATACACAAATACCGTTGTATTTCTATTATTGAAATCTCATAATACATTTTGTTTTATGACTTTTTCAAATGCTATTTTTGTATACATTTTCCAATATGAATTTTAGCTTCTCTTTGTTAACATTCATAAATAAAAAATTGTGAATAGAGATACATTGAAGGCAGAGATTAATTTACTTATAATATTAAGGAGGATAATTACTTATAGTATTACTTATAAAATTAAGTGTAATTATTTATAATATTAAGTACCCACATCCAAGAACATGCTATATTTCTACATCTATTTGAGTCTTATACATCCTTCATTTGTATTATTTCTTTGTAGATTTTTCTGCCATTTCAGTGTTGCACATTTATTCTTATTATAAATGCCTATATTTTTGTGGCTACTATGAGTGGGATATTTTAAATTATATTTTCTATTGATGATGTTTGGTAAGTAGGAAGCTTTACAGGTCTGATGTTCTTGAATTCAGCAATATTCTCACACTTTGCTAAATGATTCTTTTGTTTGGGTAGATGATAATCTATTCTTTACATCATTACTTCCTTATTTTCACACCATTTATTTCTGCATTATGTTTTGCTCAATAATAAAGGGATCTTATTGATTTTAATTAAAGTTATTTCTTAATAAAGTTATATAATAAGGAATATTATATTTTAAGGAAATGATACTTATATTTGCCACATGTATTTTTAATTATTATCATCTTTCCTTTTTCCTTTTTCTATTTTTATTTTATTGATTGACAAAAGCATCTTTATTTAGTGACCTGTTCAGAATTGCTATCCTTGCCCTCCAGGGAGAGACCGATCTAATCTCTTAGAAGGCAGAGATATATTAAAACTGTAAGTAAGAAAAAAAAAATCTTGGTGAAAGGTTTAATTAAGAAAAAAATATCTTACTATTCCATTTTGAATAAAACATTGCTGTTGTTTTCATGGAGTTTTGTTTTTTCTTATACTTTTAACATATTAGGATTATTGCATAATGTGTATACCACTAAATGAAACCAAATAATGGTGGATTGATACAACCAAAATGTTGCAAACAAGTGAAAAGTAATTCTTTTTGGCCATGAATAGGGTTATTGTGATGCCCCGTCTTAATAGATGGGTGAATTTGGTAAGAGTCTCTTTCCTTAATAACTGAAAGATGGTTTTTACCTTAGGAGTGCCATACCTTATATGCAAAATATTGTAGATGTTGTTACATTTTCTCTTAGCATTGTTATTAAGGAGAAATCATAGGCCAAATGTTTTTCTCATTCTTTTTTCTCTTGATTACTTTTCCTTTCTAAATAAAATGTTATTTTAGGATATGTGCTGCATTCTTTCCTAAATCAAATATTCTCCTGTGATGACTGCTTTGTTTTGTTTACTCATTACTTAACAATTCATAGTGTATTTAAGTGACTGTTCTTCCCAGCTAACCTCTAACAGTTTGTACTTTCCTGTTGAAATTCTAGAATCACCATTTTTTTTTTTTTTAAAGGGCTCTGGTTCCATTTAGAGACAGATCTGAGAACTTTATGCTCATTGCTACTGTGATATTTTTGATTCTAGGCTGTTTGAGAAGATAGAGATAAGAGATATATACATCTATTAGTTATCTGTCTGCCTATCCATCATCTCTTAAACCATGAGCTACTACTGATTCCAGGTTAACACCCCACAGTTCATTTCTGTGACTATATTATTAAGTCTCTTCTCCAGTTGTGAGAAACTGAGCTCCCATGATCCTCAATGTATGATAAATGATGCTTCAATCAATTGTCTTGGGTAATTGTATTTTCTTAGTAATCTTTTGAGGTGCATCTTTAGAGCAAATGCCTAGGAAAGAAATTGATGGATCAAAAGATATTTTCAAATTCTCCTCCATAAAGCTTGTACCATGTTATGTTCCCACCAGTAATATGTCACAGGTCTTCTTTCCCCATAGCAGAAGGTATTTTCAAGTTTTTTTTTTTAATTTGTTTTTGTTTTTTGTCAGTCTTGGTGGGAAAACACTGAAATCTCAGTGCAGTTTTAATTTGTATTCTTATTATGAGTGAAGGTGAATATATTTTCATGTTTATGGATGATATTAATATTTGTTTCTTAAAATTATGTGTTAATTTCATTTGCCCATTATTTTCTATAGGATTTTTATACTTATCCTTTAAATTTAAAAAAATATATATTATGGATAGTAACCTTTTCCTGTGATATGAGTTGTAAATATTCTTTGCAAAGTTGTCATGTGTCTCTTGGTTTGGCCTGGGGTTATTTTTCTTTTCAATGCAAAGATATTTTTTATTTCCTAATTTAGTCCAGTGTTTTGATTTTTTGTTTGTCCACCTGGATTTTAGGTCATAGTTAGAAGCCCTTCCAGTACCTGGGTTATAGAGGAATTCACCTATATTTTCTTCTAGGAACTGTATGGTTTCATCCTTTACATTTAGATCTATGACCTATTTGGAGCTTATTCTTGGATATGTTGTGAGACAGGGATTTTAATTTGCTCTTTTCTTAAGTGGCTGTTTGGTTGACTCAGTGACCCTTATGAAAACATTCATCTTGGGGCACCTGGGTGGCTCAGGTTGGTTAAGTGTCTGCCTTCGGCTCAGGTCATGATTCCAGGGTCCTGGGATAGAGTCCAGTGTCAGGGACTCCGATGCGGAGCCTGCTTCTCCCTCTCCATCTGCTGCTCCCCCTGCTTGTGCTCTCTCTCTCTTTCTGTCAAATAAATAAATAAAATCTTTAAAAAAAAAAACCCACTCATCTTTTTCCTTGTGATCTATGATAGCTTCTTTATCATTTATTGAATTTGCATATATATGTGGGTCACTCTATGGATTTTATTCTATTTCACTGGCCTGTCTGTGTATTCATATATCACTACCACACTGCATTATATAAGGATTTAAATGCTTTAATATCTGGCAGGACTAGTCCTCTCCTACCCTTTTCCATAGCTTTTCTTTCATTGTTTTTCTAGTTATTGTTGTGTGCTTTGCTTTCTATAATAACTGTAACATCAATGTCTGCCTTTTTTTTAAAATGCTATTTCTATTGAGATTGTGTAAAATGTGTAAGTTAGCTTGGGGAGAACTGACCCTTTTACAATATGGAGTCATCTTATCCAAGAACCAAGGAATATTTTTCCATTTGTTTAAATACCCTTTAATGCCTTACACGAGTGTTTTAAAGTTGTCCTTACATACGTTTTGATCACTTATTAAATTTGTTCCTAAATATTTCAGCTTCTTTGGTGATATTGTAAATGGTAATTTTGCTATAATCATATATATTTTTTTGTTTGTATATAGAGAGGCCTTTGATTTCTGGTGTATCATACTAATGGATTTCCTATTAAGAACTAACCTTCAATTCCTGAAATAAACTTCATATTGTCAGAGTGTATTGCTTTCTTGCTGTGATAGTGTATATATATATATATATGTGCATATATATATAGTTAATATTCATGTATGTTATTGGCCGATTATTCTATTATTTTTTTGGTGCTATCACAATTTCATTTTATTTCACCCATTTAAAAAAAAGTTTCTAAGTTTCCCTTCACTTTCTGTTCTCTGGAACAACTTCTGTAGAGTTGCAATAATCTGGTTTTGGTGGAATAGAAGAATTTCCTTCTGAATCTACTTGGGTCTGATGTTTTATATAAATAGTTCTTGATTGAAGTTTTCTTCAGCGGAAATTGCTCTGTTTGAACTATCTCAAAGTAGATTTTGACAGATAGTGTACCTTTCTTTTAAATTATCCAATTAATCTAGAATTTTCAATTTCATTGCAAAGAGGTCTGCAAAGTAGTGTCATAATTTAATTCTTGGTGTGTGTTTAAAGATCATATGATCTTTAAACAAACCAACAAACATATGATCTTTAGCACAAAATATTATTTTTACTTGTAATGCCTATTTTTGCCTTCTCACTTTTTTATTGATTAGGTTAGTTGCCAGTTGTTTCTAAAAATAAACAGGATTTGAGTTATTTATTATAATTTTTGAAGTATAGGTAGTGTTTCCTATCTTATGAATTTCTACTTTCTTCCAGAAAAATAAAATTTCTAGAAAAAAAAACCCAAACCTTTACTCCCAATAAAACTCAAGGATATTACCTCGTTCAGGATGAAATAGTCATAAGCATTTACTCTTCTTTCTTCACATCCTGTGGTTTTTGGGAGTTGCTGCCTCTGAAGGGACATAATGGATTAAAGTGAATTGGTTTGCCATCAGTGGTGATGAACATTTATATATTGGCAATTTCATACGGTTGAAACTCTGGATGATAAAAATCACTTTTGCACATGTGCTCTTGCTGCCTCAAAATCAGTTTTCACACATTGTAGAAAAGGTTGCCCCGTTTGTTGTTGTTTTTTTTAAAGATTTTATTTATTTATTTGACAGAGAGAGACACAGCGAGAGAGGGAACACAGGCAGTGGGAGTGGGAAAGGGAGAGGCAGGCTTCCCGCTGGGCGGGGAGCCTGATGTGGGGCTCGATCCCAGGACCCTGGGATCATGACCTGAGCTGAAGGCAGAGGCTTAATGACTGAGCCACCCAGGCGCCTCCCCCCTCCCCGTTTGGTTTTTGTTAGATATTTTTGTTCTGTGAGTCAGAGGAGAAAGAAAGACAAGGATGAGAGTGATTTACTTAGATTTTTTTTTTTCCCTGAAGAACTGTTTTTTAATGTGGACACTGTGTACATCAAGAAAAAAATTTATGGTTCTGTTTTGAAGATTATTTTCTCAATGCAGATCCATATGCCTTCGTGTAAAGTCCTCCAATATTCAAGAGAGTATCTGTTCTTTCATATTAGGTTTTTTATGATATTTGGTTTTTATAGTGATTTATTAGCAAGTTGAGAGAGGCTGTATCTAATGTATGTCTGCTGGCCTGACACAACTGAAATTGGTGTCACCTATAAGAAAAAGAGAAGCCTGGCACTACAATCATTTTAGCAATTGCCTATCTAGACCTGGCTGGTGTTCACAGAAAAAGAAATCATTTAGAATTTTATAGAAAAAGAAAAGTTTCCCACAAATATCTCTAGGGCCTGGCATGATAAATTTGGCTGCCTGCATTGTTCAAAAAATCTAAGAAGGCCTCTATCTTCCATTGCTAATAATAGTATATTGGTATGCTTTGTGCACTTGCAACCAGGAATTTGGAAGCGAATGCCCTTCTTTATTTTTATTTTTTTTTAAAGATTTTATTTATTTATTTGACAGAGAGAGACACAGCGAGAGAGGGAACACAAGCAGGAGGAGTGGGAGAGGGAGAGGCAGGCTTCCCGCGGAGCGGAGAGCCTGATGCGGGGCTCATCCCAGGACGCTGGGATCCTGACCTGAGCCAAAGGCAGATGCTTAACAACTGAGCCACCCAAGCGCCCCGCGAATGCCCTTCTTTAGAGGCATGATCCATAGTGATGTCATTTGAGATTTTAAGAAAGTTGTTTTGACAACGATCTTAGCACAAAATATTATTTTTACTTTTAATACATTCATTATTGTGTTACAAGAAAGGTAGCCATTTGTAGATGATTGGTAATGTGGCATTTACTTTTCCTTATACCACCTCAAGTTTCTGAATTCTTGTAGTATTAGTACATATTGATACACAATTTAATGACATCATAAATTAAATTTATTTATGTGCATTAAATTCAAAGTAACAAATATACATTCTTCAAATATGAAATTGGTGGGGAACATATTAAAAAGTCTATGAAATACAGAGGCATGTGTGTCTAGGGAATTTTATTTTACCCTAAACTAGTATCAATCCAGAAATATGTTTGATAGTATATCTATATAATTATACTTTGCTGCTATATCATACTTGGCCATTGTTCAGGTAATGAAGATATTTTGCTTCTTATGGCTCCAGAGACCCATTTTGAAAGTGGAATTGACTCTTTCAAATGAAGAGTTCTTTTAAAATGAAAAGTATAGAAATTCAGAACACAGGAAGCAAACTCATAAAGTCCCATTTTATTTAGAAAGCTCTACATTTTATTTTCGTTCTCTTTCTTTCCTCTAAATAAAAGGAAGTAATTTACAATACTCAATTTAATGTAGTGTCCTAAATGGCCAAGTGTCACAGACAATACTCTACCTCATAAACAAAAGTGCACAGTAATTGTCCATGGAAGTTGGAAGTGAGATGCATCATAACAAAGAAAAATTCATTATCTTTTCCACAGGCTTGATAATGTTAATGTGTCTCAATTGTGTTTAAACCATAAATAAAGTACAATTCTGCCGGGTTAACTTGCTTATGTTTGACTAAATGATTCAGGAAGAAAGCAGCTTGAATTTGATTAAGCTATTTGTTTGAATTACACAACGTAATGTAACTGTGATGATATATATTTTTAAATTTTTCAACTAAAAGTTTGTATTGACATGAGAGAAAAACTAGTCTTAGCATGAGAGAAAAGTAAAATGAGTGAAGTGAAAACAGAAGGAAAAAAAAGAATGATAATTCCAGATATAGTATAAAATATTTTCCAGATATCACACATATTTTCCCTTTCCAACTTTTTAAGGATACACAATAGCCAGTCTTTTTTTAAACAGCCCAAACTGCTACTCACATTATGTGATATATCCTTCTCTGATTTTGTTGTCTCAGATAATTTTCCATGTTTTCCAATTTTCAAATTTAATAAGTCCACTATATAGGTGAAACAAAATAACTGAAGATAATAATATTAACACTACATATGAAAGAAAGTTATTGGAGATTAATGCACTGAGGCATGGAAAATGGATAATGCTTCTCTTTCCTGAAAAGATGAAGTCCTTGCCAATAAGCTTCAAACAGTGTAAATGGTGTTTGAAAAAGTTGGTCATTAAGGTTTTCTGTAGTCAGTATGTGAAATCTCATCAATATAGAGACACTTAGGTGACTGTACAAGATATGGTAGAAATAACCATCAATGCAACATATTATCATTATCATTGTGCTTCAAATCATTGGCTTAAGGATATATTGTAAAATCATTTGGTGAGAAGGTTTCAATGAGGTCTCGTTTCTCCACAATAATTTCATATAGAGTTACTGAGTTCATCCTAGCCCACTGCCTTCAATTCCCTCTTTTTCTTTCAGCGTGTTTTCTCCTCTAGTGGAGAAGTGGAGATCCCAAGATAGGTCACAGGGATAATTATTGCAGAGGGAAATGTTTGTCAAATGATGGCATTTGCATTGATTTTATAAATGTAGCAATAATTAAAATGTGGAGAACAATTTCTCTTTTAAATTTATATTGATATTTTAAAATCACGTTTTATTCTAGGGTACCAGGTAGCTCCGTCGGTTTAACATCTTAGCTTAGGTCTTGATCTCATAGTCATGAGTTGAAACCCCATGTTGGGCTCCACACTGGGCGTGGAGCCTACTTAAAAAAAGCAAAAGAAAAGAAAAGAAGTAAATAAAAATACATTTTATTCTGAAGCCACTAGGAATGATATTGCAAAGGTGCTACTTTTTATAAAAAATGTTTTGTTTTAATTTTTGTGTTAGTAATGTGCAACACACATTATTGCTTACTGAATAAGATGACCAGCTCCTTCTGAAAGAGGTTCATTAGGTAAGTTAACATTCCAGATAACTCATAGAATGACTTTGCAGGTGTCCCTTTGCGAACCAATTACACCAATGTGTGACTATGGAACGTGATGACTCAGTTGAATTTATCATAAATTGTATTCCACATTCTGTTGGTTTCAAACTAGGTAGTTTTAATTTGTTTTATCCCTTTCTATACTAATGTGAAAATAATGGTATTTCATATAGGTGTGAGTTTTAGTTAAAATTTATGGAGAGGTTTATATCCAAGTCTATAAAGTTATGCATGGGAGTCCTGTTTATTTACATTGCTGATATGTTGTCCAAATAGGTAAGGAAGATCAGGACATCATATCTCACCCAGGAAACTGTGGTTTTAAAAAATAATAATTTTTGATGAATTAGGGGTCTTGGAGGTGAGTCCCTATGATCTTATGAGTTGAGCCATGGAAACTCCCTGGGCAAATTTTGAAACCTACCTGGAACAGCAGTTTTACTTTTGTGAAGCTGATAAGGTAGCATTGACATGGTTTCTATAAATCACAAATGCGGCAGTGTTTGTAAATTAAATATTTTAAATGGCTATTAAGATGTTGAAATACCAGGGAGCCCCCAGAGTTGAGGAATATATAGGAGTCCAACCCAAGAGAGGTTAATGTGATGGCTTGGCAGCAATGAACGCATATACTGTCAGAGCAATGTGGCCTATGATCAATAATCTTGATTTACAAGAAAATGAGAAGGGTTAAGAATGTAGGTTGGTGTCAGAATCACAGAAATTGCCTAGATTCTTGCAACTCAAAGAGCAGTCCATGGATCAGCAGCATCAGTAATAATTGGGAGCTTGTTAGAATTTCAGACTCTTATGCCCCATCCCAGACATACTAAATCGGAATCTGCATTTTAACAAAATGCCAAAGTGATTCATGTATACATTCAAATTTTAGAAGTATTAGCCTTGACACTATGAGGTAGCCAAGGAATGCCTGCTCTTGGTATAACCCCTTGAAATTAATAACCAAATACAAGTAGGAGGACTGGGCCAATAAGACCTGGTAGTGTTTTAGAATTGTATTGTCCCTTCTCTTATCCTTAGATCTTCCTATTGGCAAATCTCAAGCACAGACGTCCGCTTTACTGGCCCAATATCTAGGCAAAATTACATATAGATAACTAAGTCACTTTCAGGATTTATGTTCTTTATAAAAACAGGGATCTCAAATAAGACGTATCTGGCCCTATTGCCTTTTTTTTTTTTAATTCTCATGCAGGAAGACTAGCCATCTTAGTTGCTGCCTTACAACTAGTCACAAAGGCATTTAAGAATCTCAGAGAAGTCACTGGAGATACCTGCCAGACCAGGGCTTATTTTTATCACATAAGAAACTTACAAGATACAGATTCCAAAGCCCCAAACACCTAAAGGCTGATTGACCAGGAATCTGCATTATGTAAAAAACATTTTATATATTTATTTGAGAGAGAGAGTGAGAGAGCAAGCACGCATGTGCATGAGCAGGGGGAAGGGCAGAGGGAGAGGCAGAGAGAGAATCTCCAAGCTGACTCCCCACTGAGCATGGAGCCCAAAGCCGTGCTCAATTTCACAACCCTGAGATCATGACCTGAGCCCAAACCAAGAGTTGGACACTAAACTGACTGAGCCACCCAGGTGCCCCTCCAGGAATCTGCATTTATAATAATGAACTGTACTTTGTTCTTTTATCCAGCTTTACTCAAATCTGTAATTTTGCCTATCTAGGAATTGACTGTTATGAGAAATTCACTTCACTGTGAGCATGCATTAGGGACTACTGTTTAGGACAGTGTTTTTTTATTGCTGTCCATGGACCACCTACATCAGAAATACCTGGCATGCTTGTCAAAATTTCACATTCCTTGGCCATACCCAACAAACCAGAATTACTGGATGGACTCAGCATTGTTTCTGATACATAACTCAGTCTGGAAACCGCTTATCTAGGGCCTTCGTTCTTAACCCTAGGTGTGTATTAGAATCACCTGACAACATTTTCGAATATCCCCCTACTTAGGTCCCAAACCCAGTGCTTCTGATTTAATTGGTAGGAGGGGGAGGGATTGGGTAGCCATCAGACTGGAACGTCCTACAGTGATTCTCATCAGTGTTCTAGCTAATATAGCCTGCAACTGGTGATCACAAAATAAGTCTCCTTTCATGAAAAATGTTAAGGTCAACATTGGTTCTTTGCCATCGAAGGGGTTCAGAACAAGCCTCCCAAAAATGTGCCACTTTGGCATGTGGATTACTTGGAGCTGAAATCAATCAAAGCCTCAAAGTCTCCGGAAGAGCTTTTACCTCCCCTTTAACTGCCTAAAAGAATTTAGAAAGAGGGTCTGGTCCAGGAAAAGAGCTATCATCAGAGATAACTACAAAGAATATGGGCCAGGTGTGGTAAGCTGGGGGACCTGGATATCAAATTCCTCTCTATGTCCCATTATTTCTGTATGGTGTAGCAAACATTTGTTTACCAAACATTTGTTCTTCCCATCTTCCTGTGAATTGTCTTCCTCCCTTTTGAAGTCTCTGACCCCTACCCCCTTCTTTTCAGCTCAGGATGGCATATGAGTCTCAATTGCCTGACTGCCAGTGGGTCTCATATTCTTATGGGGATCCCACACATACATAATTAATTAAATAAACATAATTGTTTTTTCCTATTAATCTTATACTAATTTAATTAACAGACCAGCCAAAAGAACCTAGAAGGGTAGAAAAAAAATTTTTTTTCCTCTACACCACCCTAAGAGCACTTTCTATACCTGAAACTCTTTTCTGATGTTCACCTAATACCTCCCTCTCTGCCTCCCAAAAGCTAAATAGAGTCTATCATTGTAATTGCAGACTACTGAAAAAATGTCCTTATTCAAATCAGAAAGAGAAAAATTCCCAGATATATTCTCACATATCTTGCTTTTGGATTCATTATCCTTAGCCACTGTTGCTTGTGTTCACAGGATTGTTACCGTATTTCATTTTGGGGAAATGGAGCATATTCCAAGCGGAGGAAATGGTGCAGTAAGTGTAGTCTTCAGCAAAATGTCATAAATGACTTCTTTTAATTCATGAAGCAGGTCATGAATAATAGGAAGATGTGAGAATCTGATTCTATTTCTCTCCAGGTCATTTTAGTAATCATATCATGTAGCTTCTTTGTCAAAAGAAAACAGGCAGAATTATCCTTATAACTACAACAGGTGCACTTTGATGGATAGCTATCATATCAAAAAAAACAGTGTCTAAATCACAAAGATTATAAATAAAGTAAGGGCTATACTGGAGGTTGACATAAAAAGGAACTCCATAGTTTATCCTTTTGTTGTAAATTTGTGAAGTTATATTGTTGGTCTACAAAGATGTTCATTTACTTAGTTCCAATAATTTCACATAATGTGTTAACCAAAAGAGTACTTAGAAATACTCTAGCATTCATTTACTTCTTTACATGTGAGAAGACAAATGCCATGAGAGATTCCATGACCTTCTTTACACTGTAGTTAGAGGAAAGTTCAGAACAGGAATTCCAAGTGTCCTGACTTTTAGCCAGTGTTCTTCCCTTCCCTACACCCCACTTAGTCTTTGAAAGGATAAATGGACTTAAGTGTAAGAATTTGAACATTTAGATTCATACCATGAAATCAGGTTTTTTAAAGGTCTGATTGATTTCTCAGGTGCAAAAGATCACTAATGCATGAGCCTTTAAATATCTAAATTGGATGTAATAATACTTTTTATTGAAGATTTAAAATGGCCTATGCTTTTAATGTTAATAGTTTTCAAATATCTACTAATAGGCAAGCCAATTAATGGACCATCATTTAAATAATGTACAAGTTGGATGTGCTTATTATAAGTTTTTCCCTTCTCTTTTAAGATTTATTTATTTATTTATTTATTTGAGAGCGAGAGAAGCAGGGAAGGGGGGAGATAGGCAGTGGGGCTCAATCTCACCTCAAGAACCAAGAGCCAGGCACTTAAGGGACTGAGCCACCCAGGTGCCCCTCCCCCCCCAAACTAAGAGGTTTGAATCTGGTAATTTTTCCTAGTCACACATTGATTTCTGTAATGCGGTGTTTAAACAGAGCAGCAGGATTTGAAGCTAAGTTCATCTCAAAAAGTAAAATCAGTGATCACCAAAAGAAAATGCAAAGTTGGTAGAAGGCAAACAGAGGCTTGGCAAATTACCTACCCTCTCTTCTCATTTACTAATTTGTAAAATATGACTTAACGGTCACTATTTCATTGGGTATGTTTTTAGGGTTTTAGTAAAAGCTCAAAAAGAGAATGTGGCACATAAGAGGCTAGATTCTTATGACATATTAGATTTCTCCTCCTCTCATTCCCTTTTTAAAAGATAATTTGGGTAAAGATTCAATATTTACATTTTAAAGTTCCATTCAAATTATCAAGGGCAAATTTTGTAGGTAATTGCTTTTGAGATGTTTTTTGAAGAAAAAGAAACAAAACATCTTGACTAGTGTGGTAGAGTAAGACTAAAAAATTATTGATGCAAATAATTATATTACAGTAAGTTTTTTTTATTCTGAATGAAATTTTATCAATAATCACTTAATCCTGACATTCTACATTTAAATAAGTAAAACTTTGTTTGAAATAAAAGCCGTCTAAGGAAAGGTAAAGTGCTTTCTCATGGAAGTTGGACATTTGTGATTAACTGGATAAGAAAATTGAGACTCTGATTTAGGATACTAGTTGTGAAAGGATGTCCATGTACCAAATGTTGTCACAAAAACAGGCCAAGACTCAAAAAGAAGGCAATGTACTCAGAAATATATTTAGTCTATAGCTAACTAATCATCCAGTGAAAAGATAGAAAAATAAGGACCTCACTGGTTTTAGTGGACTTAGTAGACTATTCTACCTTGGCGTACTTGCAGATTTAACCTTTCCCCCCATTATTTGTGATAAGCACATTTAGCTAGTGAGTAAACCTACCTACCTACCTACCTCCCCTTGTTTATATATGTTTTTGGGGTGGGCAGGCCTCTCCATGCTTTGGATCCTCCATAGGTTAGAAGGAGACCTCGTCTCCCCCTAATCAGAGGTCTTAAGGAGGTGTCCTTGGGGAGAAAAATCCCTTTTAGTTATCATCCAACAGCTCTAAAAAAGTAGGGCAAGCAAATGTAGGCAGATGGGTGGGAGTGAAGGGAAGAACCAGCCAGAGTCTTAGTAACAACCTCCCCACTCCTGAGGCCCCAACCCAGGAGCCATGGAGAGATTTTGCCTGGATGGAAGGGAGGCCACAGCCCACAAGGACGTTAGCAAGTGGATGGCAGATGATGTCGGCAGCTTTGTTGGGACCTGACTGGCTGTGGAAAATAGGCATTGGTATATGGGTGGGGGCACACGTCCCTGGGGCAGACGTGGGATACCTGCCCGGGATGGTTCCGATCTCTCCCTGGAAAGGAGGGGATGGATGGGAGAGCACCATTCCTCTCCGCACCTGAAATTTCCCCTCCTCACAAACTATGTGGGGAGACGGAGGGAGAGTTTGTATGCTTCCCACCTACCCCCCACACCCCTTTTGCCTTCAGGACTGGCCTATACCCAACACAAAGATTTTTCTTTCATTCGAAAATTTTTCCTGTAAGCTGCACAATCAGCACTTCTTGGTTCTGCTCTCTCTGGAAAGCCTTGAGCCACCCAAGGGTACTCAGCCCTTACTGGACTGAAGGGATCCAGGCACTATTCCTTTAGGCCCTAGCCCCTTCCCCTCACAAAGTCTTCAGAGAACAGGGGATCCATGGGGAGACCTTGACCCCAGGAAGTAATAAAGGAACACTTCCTGACCACCATGGGGCTGAAGCCAGGGGCTGCACTCAAGATCTGGGCCCAGTTGAGTGCCAGCTGGAGGTGGTGGTCTTCAGACAATGGAAGGGGCAGCACTGAGCCTCTCTGTGGCTTTGGGCCAGCAGTTGGGCAGATCCCCACCCAGGCCCATCTCTCCACAGGTGGCCAAGCGCCAAGTCCCATCTTCCACATGGCCAGCTTCCCAGTGGCTTTGTCACTGAAGTCACCAGTGCCACAGGCACCAGAGAGGAGCTCTTCATGGGGGAGCAGTCCCCATCCCAGCAACGGCCACTTCCTTTTATGGGGGGGGCACTCCCTACTGGCTGAGCCTCCTCCCAGCAACAGAATGGGAACATGGCTCTGCTTCCAGGTGCAACAGACCCCTCCCAGCCTCTGCTAAGCTGGTGGGTGGGCAGCTCAGATCCCTGAACCTCTTCAGCATTGGCCACTCAGATGCAAAGGCCCCTCCTTTCCTTTTGGTTTTGGATGCAAAAAGAATATTTCAAAAAGAAAACATGTAATTTAAGCGGAAAGGAACAAGTATCCAAAGATTTTCTGGGGTTCACTTTAGGAGCCTGGTGCAGATGGCCCTGGGGACCCAAACTTGGACCCAGGCCCAGAGGCTCTGCATCCTGAGCAGAAAACCAAAAACAAAGGAGGCAAAGAGACAGGAAGAGGCACCAGGCTGTCTTTGGCCTTGCCCACTGACTCCCTCTGGAAGGGAGGATGCTCTTTGTGAGGTTTTCAGCATCCTGACATCAGGCAAGGGGTCAGGGTAGAGCCCCACTCGAGTCAGCTTCCCTGACAAGGTTGATGTATTTAAACCACTATTATGGGATGTAGCGATAGGCAGGCTCCATGGTTATAGTTTCCACCCCAAGGCAGTTGTTTCAAGGATGGGCAAAGCTCTTCCTAGTTTCTGGTTTTCTATGCTATAAAAATAAAGACCTGTCCACCATCCTACTGTCCTTCCTCTACTTCATGGGTGTTGACTCAGGGCCTCTGGGCTCAGCGCAGGCCAGGAAGCTGCATGCCTGGCTGACCGCAAGGTGGAAACACTGCACAGCAGCCCCTGCAGGCCCCCAGGCGGGCAGCTTTCAGTCCTCTGGATGAGTAGATCCCTCTACTTGTCTTCAGGCCCTTGGGCAAGCCGCCATAGCTCACTGGGGGTCCAACCCGCCTTTGCCTCTGGGCCTCCATCCAGGAAGTAGCCGACTTCTCCCTCTTGGCTGCTCCTGCTGCCTTCTACTTCCTCCTCCCCCCTGCCCCTGCTGAGCTCTCAGAGACCCAGCTCTCCCTTTCTTTATGGAAAGTCACTGGTATTGTCCTCCTTGCCACTTTCCAGGTCAAAGAGTTTTTGAATTCCCTGCTGTCTTCCACCTTCTGCCGTTTTATTTCTGGGAAGTTCCAATCTTCTAGCCACTAACTGTCAGTGATCTCCAGGTGGATCTCTTGGTCCCTTGGCTTCCGCCCCTGACTGTAGTACTTGGTGAGTGGGGTCCTCAGGTGGATGGTGAACTGGCAGATGTAGCAGCAGGCTTGCTGGTAGGTGACACAGGTGACCACTATGAGCAGCTTCATCAGGGTCTGCTACCTGAAGTTGATGAGGGGCAGTCCTTAGGGGAGGGAACTGCAGTTTCTCACTTAGGTGATAGATATTTGCTTGAGGACCAAGCTCAGGACAGCATCCTTCTTGTGCCAGCAGACTCTGATGAGAACCAGGAAGTCCAGCCCTCACAGCGTCTTTTCACCTGTGCTCCATAGGACCACTGCCCTCTTGAGCAGCATGTAGCACTGCTTGGGGAAGGTCAGACGGTAGAGCATCGAGCTGCTGACATGCCGGAAGACAGCTGCTGCTATTGTGACCTTTGCCGTGCGGGCCACCAGCTGTACGACTGTGCTCTGGTAAGCCCTTGATGTCCAGCTGGAGCTTTCCCCCTGGGGGCGGTTGGACAGCTGCAGCATCCTGCTGCTGTCCTTCGGGGCCTTTGGAAACAGCTGCTTCTGGAGACAGCCAAAAGGTCTCTGATGTAGAAGGTGATCAGAGCGTCGAACACAGCACTGTCGGTGACCTGGAATTTGCTGCCTTTCTGGTCTCTTTGGGTGCTCAGAACTTGCACAAAACTTTGGGGAACAGCTTTGGAGTAAGGCGCAGCTTGGCCAACTTCTGCCATCTCTCGACCATGGCGAGAGTCACAGAGGGCAGAGTCATTCTTCCTCTTCAGACCTCTGGGGACCCGGTCCTCGTTCTCTTCATCTTCCTCCCCCTCACTGGCTTCCTCCAGCATGTGGGGCAGGGAACGGAACTGCTCCTCGTCATCCTCAGAGCTGTCCAGGTGGCTGGCGTTGAGCAGGCTGTGGTCGTTCTTCTGCAGGAACTTGTAGAACTGGGGATCTTTGCCCTTCCACTAAGAGAACTGGGGCTTCTGCTCAGAGGCCTTCATGGCTCCGTGGCCCCTCGGGGCTCCAGACGGATCCGCGCCGCCGGTGTCTCCGTGCAGCTCGGGTCTCACCTGCTGGGGCTCCTTGGCTCCCGCTGGCGGCCGCAAGGAGCCTGTCCGCCCACAGCCCCGTGGGGCGCCTCCTGCGGCTGCGCGGCACCGCCCAGCCTGCCTGCCCGCAGGGAGCGCCGCGCTTCCGCGGCTTCTGCCCGCCGCAGCTGCTGAGGAAAGGCTGCGGGCCTGGAGGTGCGAGTCGTCTTCCCTCCTTTGCGAACGTCAGGACGTAAGACTCAAGAGCAAAGCTGTTCGAGGTTGTGGGCTGGAGGAGGCGTTGTGGCTGACACAGGAACAGAAGCTTTGTAAGTTTGTAAGACTGATTCATAGATGTATACAAGCAGCTAGTTCCTAGTTAATTTTGGTTACGTTACAAATCAGTTGTGGCCTCCTTTGTTTTGAAATGGCAGTTGTACATGTTTTGTCTTGGGAAAGCAGGCATCTGGCAACTTTACCAATAAGGAGCCTCTTCGTGTTATCCCACATTTAATTGGACTGAATTAGATACAACCGTTTTTTAAAATTCATTTAATCTAGGGGGACTTTTTGGAGAGTGAACTTGAATGAGAGGAGGATGACAGAAATGTGAGAAGAGAAAATGTATTTTCGGAAAAAAATTCTACGCTCGAGCAAATCACTACTTGATAGTAGCCTTATCGATGGTCAGTTGTGTTGTGGGTCATGTCCGGAAGATTCTGTGCAATGATAATAGCTACTACAGGGTTCTGACTCTGTAGGAATACTGTTTTGCATTGCAAACATCTTTCCCTGTGTTATCCTAAGCTAAGAATGGCCAAGAATAAGTGGCATCTTCTAAGTGTAACTGAGCGAGTGAGAGAAAGAAAAGGAGGGAGAGGGAAAAAAAAAAATAACAAAAATTGGAGTGATTTCTTGGCTACTGACCTTAACATTTAAAAAAAAAATTTTGACTGTAGTGATCAGTGAGAAATTTCAAAATACAGGCAGATTTTTGATATTACAAATGTACCCTAGTTGGTCTAGTTGCAAAGATCCATGGTATAAAATTTGAATATATAGGCTAGAAAAAAGAATGGAAACGGATGGGTTTATAGACAAGAAACTTAGTTCAGAATGGGCCAAAAGTTATTTAGGAATGTTTATG
Source organism: Callorhinus ursinus (assembly GCF_003265705.2). Lineage (NCBI taxonomy): Eukaryota > Metazoa > Chordata > Mammalia > Carnivora > Otariidae > Callorhinus > Callorhinus ursinus. The sequence continues at coordinate 52,361,634 of NW_027397074.1, forward strand.
TCCGATTAAATCATAAAGCCAAATCTACATCTGGTTTCAAATACAAATAGTAACTAATTTATCATTCCTAACATTGTCAGAAATCTTGATTGTTTTGTAATAAAAAGAGAACAAAGGCAAGAAAACTGAATTCCTCTTTGGACTCTGCTATAAAATATGTACATAATTTTATTATCTAAAGGTCCTTATCTATAAAATGCACCTGATACAGCTTTATAAAATGAGTGAAATTATTGTCTAGGGGTAAATAAGCCTAAATCTATGTAAACACTTTGAGAGGGGAAAAAAATCATTGGAAAAATGTGTTTTTTATTTCTTTTGTCTTCTGCTGTTTTATTCTCATAATCCTGGAAGTCTCTGAGATGATATTGCTGATTCTGTTCTGTAACAACAAACAATATGGTGGTTCACCTTCCTTTATGAAAATATTTTATGCTATTTCCAACATTACTATATGATTGTACAAATCTTAGAAAATGTAAGAATAACAGAAAAACAAAAATTCATAGGCATCTATCCAAAGAAAATGACAGTAAGTCTTTTGACGTGTATCATTCTTTTTTCAATATTTTTTTCTTTTTCCTCATTTTTACTCTACAGTTTTCTTTCCTTTTAGTAACATAATTCACGCACATATACCCTTACTTTCTAAAATTGCAGTGCTGTTTATTTTGAACATAATTTTAATTTTCTGGAAATTAAGGTGCACTGACTGGTCTGCTGTGTTGTATCCCATTAATAAATCATCATCCAAATTAATCAACGATAAGAGTTACGGATGCTATTTTTAGTCAGGTGATTATAGAAACTGAGGAAATACAGGAAAGTTAAAAAGGAATGAAAGACAAGAAAGATTATAAACAACTCTTGATATCTTGCTGTAATTCTTTTCATTCTTTTTAAAAAATGGTATACTTAAACATTCTTTTTTGGACAGAATGATTGTTTCCAGTTTCCAGATGTTGGCATATAATATTTAAAAATTAAAAATATTTTTAAGGAAATTCTTCTAAATATATCATAACCCCCTTTGCCTTCTTGTACAGAGAACAGAAAGCATGGTTTTACCTTTTGTTGCTAAGTCTGTATAATCGTGAATGAATTACTATCCTACAGCAATGCCCTCAGTAGTCATTGAAATATGTAGACTTGCTCACCTTTCACACAAGGGGGAAATCTGTTTCTAAGGATGTTTATATGGATGTATTTGAGTTTAAACATTGAAATTATATATATGTAATTATATAATTTCACATAGATTTCTCCTGAAATATATCATTTTCTTCCCTCCAACAGACATCAAAATATTAATTTCTGGTCCTTTGGCTAGTAGGGATCTGGGGTCATTATCCATAAATTTTATATTTCCAATCTCTAAAATCTTTTTATATGCAGAAAAAAAATTTCTTATCTAGTACTGCTTTCCTTAATAAGCACATAATTGGTAGTGGTTTCTGTCTGTGTGCAAATATATCACTCATGTCTTAAGATAATGCAGGTCATTATTCTTCTTGGTGCCAAACTTAATCAGATAACCTGAGCTTTGCTTTTTAGAGATGAAATAATACATTAGCCATAGGACATTAACAAGTAAAACAATGCAGCTGTAGAGTGAAATGCCTCTGATAACTCGATTTTTGAATGTATTATGTTAATACTGCCAAGCAGATGTTACAGCTTTGTGGCCGTTTTATATGAGCTGCTGGAGGAAACATTGAGGATGGTTTTTAAATCAGTAAAGCATATAATGGTAATGATGAGGAGAGAATATCCATTCCGGTAACTTTTAAGTGATATTCCCTTTGGCAATGGCTGTTTTGGGGTATCTGTTAGGAAGATATTTTTACTTTTAAGTTAACCAACAAAGATTCTTTCTCATCCAACAAGGAGCTGGATATGATTTTTATTCTTTGAAAAACTCCAGGGGCAGTGATACGAAGGTTTGAGCATTTCACAAATTATTACACACATTTGGTAAAACCAATTCTCACTTAGTTTAGTGTTAAGAAGGAAGGTATTGCTCTGGGCCCATCTAATGACCTTCCCACAGTAGACAAGGATGGCTACTCTATGCTCAGGCTATAATTGGATAAAAGGATTCAGACTCTTGAACCCCCTCATTATGACCTTGTTTTGTAGATCCTAAGACTCCAGCTGCCTAAAGTGTCAGGTTTTCTCAGTTAGGTGGCTGATAGTGTAAAATCAGTGCATACATTTCCTGGGTGGGTTTTTTTTTTGGTTTGTTTCTTATTATTGTAGTTGTTTTTTAAATATTTTTGCCCTGTGATTTCATAAAAGGCATTTAAACTTTTCCATGTGACACTGATTTCATAGTAATGCTAGTGACTTACTGTCTTTATGTGCTATACGTTTCTCAAGCAGTTACTACACGATTAAATGGTACAATTGATGAAAGTGAGAAAAAGTTTTCAAATTTCTTGCATTGTCATCTTGAAATGCTCCTTACAATAAAATAGCAATTTAAGCAGGAGGAAACATGAAATTAAAAAATAGCATTTGGTACCACAATAATAATTGTTTAGACAAGAGTTATCAATAGGTACTAAATTGAGAGGATGGTAGTTTTATAAGAAACAGAAATCTCCAGTACTTCCCCAAAAGATACGTATTAATTATAAAAATTCTGTAGTGTACAAACCTGGAAGATACCACTGTACCCAGGTAATCAAAATTATCTTTACCAGTAATGGTAAATAGGTATCATGTGCCTCCTAAAGAACGAATAATCAAAAGTACATGTCTTCTCTGGTGTCCTGAACAAAATGTATAACTTGAATTATGAGACTACATCAGAGAAAGTTGAATTTATTCTGTAAATAAAGTACCTGCGCTCTTTAAAAATGTAAAAGACCTGATTAAAAAAAAGACCAATGAACTGTTCTAGATAAAAGACTAATGAGGAATGACAACTAAACGCAACATGTGACCCTGGCTTGGATCCTGGACCAGAAATTTGTTTCTTTTGCTATATAGAACATTAGTGGGACATTGAATTCTGAATAAGGAATGTAAATTAGATAATAGTGCCATTTTAATGTCAACTTCCTGAATTGGATCATTGTATTGTGGTTATATTCTTGACTTTTAGGAATTATACACTGAAGTATTTAAGGGGTAAAGGGGCATCATGTCTACAACTTACTGTCAAATGATTCAGATGACGTGTGTACATACGGACAAAGAACTAGGGGGAATGACAATGCAAATGTCCACAGTTCCATAGCCATTCTCTTTGTCCTTGCTCCTCAAAGTTATCTCCGTGGACCAACAATATTGATACTAGCTGGACAGTTATTAGGCATGCAGAAGTTTTGCCCATACTCCAGTCCTACTGTTTGAAAATCTGCATTTTAGTAAGATCATCAGGTAATTGGTATGTCATGAACTTTTGAGAAGCACTGCTGTGTATCACCTTCATAGTATGTATAATGCGACTTGAGTCACAGAAGTGAGGCAGAGCTGGAGTCTTAACTATGCTTGGAATGCCATTCTTAGAATATGTTTGTCATGCCAGTTTTGCTATTATTATCCATTCATATAATACGTCAAAAATCAGAAGAACCAAAAACCCTTTGGAATTGGAATTTTTGTGCTTTCCTTATCTTGAACCAGAATTTTCAACTGAAATCTACAATTAGTGGGTTGTATAATCTGTGTAGAGGATTATGATCAGTATTATTAATTTTTTAAGGTTTTAATTTATTTGACAGAGAGAGTACAAGCCGGGGGAGTGGCAGAGGGAGAAGCAGGCTCCCCGCTGAGCAGGAGAACCTGACATGGGGCTCAATCCCAGGACCCTGGGATCATGACCTGAGCCAAAGGCAGCTGCTTAATCGACTGAGCCACCCAGGCCGCCCCTATGATCAGTAACCTTATAAATGAAATAGCATGAAAAGGAATAGAAAATAAGAAAGTTGATCACATATAGTTGGATAAATGCTGTGGTCACCCTAAAGAGATGGGATGGCCCCCAAGTTTGGTTCCAAGAAAGTGGCAAAAATAATTACTGACATGATAGGCTTTCTGGGAGAGCAGAGCAGCTCCCACACAGGTTAAAAATGACTTGAGAGAGTTGCAGAGGGAGAATGGCTTGAGGTGTTTAGGGTGTGAAGATGTGGAAAACATTCTCACAAGTAGCCTGGGCCTTGAGGGTTTTGAAATCTCACACCTCTGGGCTCCAAAGGAGGGAGCTTTCTTATTTGCCCAGGTGGAGGTAAGAGATAAAGGGGGCATGATGGGATATGAAAGCTGCCAGCAGTGAAGTATCAAAAGCAGAATCATACTCTATTGCAGTGAGGAGTACTTCATGAAGTCTTTCCTCATTATTATGTGTCCAAGAATATACATTCAGAGATTCCCTCCCATGCCCCCGAGCTCATCACAAAATTAAGTGCAGAAATGAATTTTAATGGTTTTACCCAGGCTCTGTCTCCATATTCTTTTATTTCAGGGAATTTTGGGACTGGGACATTTAAACCCCATTTTTTAACACTCTTATTGTCTGCTAGGCCATTTGCTTCACCTGGACTACATTACTAAAGTTGTTTGTTTTAATTTAACTTTGACACTTAGGCCCTGTGCTCTAATCCCATCGTAGATTTGGCTTTCCAAACAATCTTATGGTGTAAAAACTTGAATCTCTCAATCATTATATTAATCTTTCGTGTAACGTCTTACTTGGATACTTCATTCTTACTATTGTTCTGCACATTTGGGAGTAGATATTTTGAACTTTCAAAATCCACAAAACATTCAAAACGATTTCCTTTGTCTAGTGGTAAAATTTCTGTAGTACACTTTATTGTCAAGCGGAATTTAACACAAACGTTATTTTATTTTGGTCAGCCTACAAATATATTTAAAGCTAGTTTTACCCCATGAGGACTCCTCCTGATCCCAATTCCCAGCTCTTACCCAGATTATAGCATTGCATGATGTTTCTTTGCATGAGAGTATATTGGCTTTTATCTAATTAATGTAATTCTTTTGTTTTTCCCAAAGTTATAGCTATGAGTTATGGTCCTATGACTAGGATTTTCAAAGGTATTGCAGTATTGACATAAGAATGATTTAAGTTAATTAATTTCTATTCTTGAGCTAAGTGCACTTTTGAAGTGTATATGATTTTAGCTCTTTTGTTTTTGCTATTTAAGCATTGCAATGAGATAATGACAACCGTACAAACATATATATTTATATAGACACACACAGCTGTATCCCTTTGATAGACAGATGGAAAATATTGATTAAAATACCACTTTTCAATGTTAATTGAACTGTGATCTCACTGTATAATATGCTTCCATTTTTAAAAAGTATGCAGTGTGAGGTGTTTTTGGACACTGCATTTTAGATTAGAACATGATTGAATATATAGTCTGCTGCCTTAAAAAGCACAATTACCACTCTTTAAAAGAACAACACAAGTTGCTGGGTAATCTGGCAAAAGAGTGCCTTGTGATGTTCATCTAGAAGCAGTGTCTCAGCTGTGTGATTTGGGTGTGATACAAAGAGAAAGGGCGAGCAAAGACATTTCTGTTTTGTTTGTTTCTTTCTCTTTTGAACTTATCACGATTTTTAGCAATAAATTGAGCATTTTACTCTTAACGCTTTCCTTTCTATGCCTTTTCTCTTATTGTCCCTTCTGCCTTTTAAATTTATTTTTGCATTTACTTTTCTCTTTCTCTTGCTTCTTTTCCTGATCACTCTTTAAATTCTGTAAAATCAAAAGATAGGCATGGTTTCATGGAATAATGTTAATTAGATAAGAGAAAATAAGGGTGGTCCTTTTTTTCCACCTAAAAATCTGTTTAACATAAAGTACTGATATATCAGTTTTAAAAAATGCCTAAGATTTTTCTGAACTTACAATTGGAGTCAAAGAACGTACTTAGTCTTGCTCATAGCAGAGCAATAAAAATAAATTAACTAGCTTTGGTGGTCTGTATGCCATATGGTCTTCAACTTACTAGAGTAAGATCACCTTTGAAAAAACACCTTACTGACAAAACGGAAAAGTATCATCAATTACTTTTGGTTTATCCTTGACAGAACTTGTGTAACATGGTATTCCAGGTTACCATGTACCTTAAATTCCAGAAGGAACACGTTTCATTAAAATACCTGGCTCATTTTCAGGGTTTCATTTGTTTATTTATTTTTTATTATGTTCAGTTAGCCATTTGTTTTTTGAAAGAGAAACAGGCTCCCTGCTGAGCACAGAGCCTGATGCAGGGCTCATCCTACGACTCTGAGATCATGACCTGAGCTGAGCGAAGACGCTTAACTGAATGAGCCACCCAGGCACCCCTGGATTTCATTTTTATTAATCTTGATTGCTGTGCCACCAGACATTTGAACTTGTTGCTGTATAATTGAGCTAAACCTTTGACTTCCAGAATGTTTGAGAAATACAGGCTGTCTGTTAAAATAGACTAATCAAATAATAATGTGTGAGACTAATCAGTCAGCAGTTGCTGTTTAAGGTAATTTGCTATTGTAAATTGTAAGTTTCAAAGATCAAGGACTAAGCAAATGATGAAAAATGGAGTTTAATTGGTAATTTAGTTGTGAAGCAAGTTACACATCATATAAAAATAAAAATATATTAATATATTAACTTAGTATTTGCACATTTCATGTATTTTTAATCAATTAAAATGTTGAATAGGAGAGAGTATTAAAGTATTCCATGGGTGACTTCCCTCTATACTGACATAATTAATAACTAATATTTTTTCATAATAATAGTCAATTAAAATCTCATACCACTGTTTTTCAGCCCATAAATTAAGCCTAATCTGAAAATTGATGATAACAAAGAAATTAGTAAATGCCTTACTAATCTAATGATATATAACTGTTTTTATTAGCAGTGATTTATATTTAGATCAATATGTATGAATACCTTTGTATTTGTTTTTTATCTCTAAATTTTTTATTGCTATGTTAATCACCATACATTACATCATTAGTTATTGATGTAGTGTTCCATGATTCATTGTTTGTGCGTAATACCCAGTGCTCCACGCAGAACGTGCCCTCTTTAATACCCATCACCAGGCTAACCCATCCCCCCACCCCCCTCCCATCTAGAACCCTCACTTTGTTTTTAAGAGTCCATCATCTTTCATGGTTTGTCTCCCCCTCCGATTTCCCCCCCTTCATTCTTCCCCTCCTGCTATCTTTTTTTTTTTTTCTTAACATATATTGCCTTATTTGTTTCAGAGGTACATATCTGTGATTCAACAGTATTGCACAATTCACAGAGCTCACCATAGCACATACCCTCCCCAATGTCTATCACCCAACCACCCCCTCCCTCCCACCACTCCAGCAATCCTCATTTTGTTTCCTGAGATTAAGAATTCCTCTTATCAGTGAGGTCATATGATACATGTCTTTCTCTGATTGACTTATCTTACTCAGCATTACACCCTCCAGTTCCATCCACATCATTGCAAATGGCAAGATCTCATTCCTTTTGATGGATGCATAAATATTCCATTGTGTATATATACCACATCTTCTCCATCCATTCATCTGTTGATGGACATCTTGGCTCTTTCCACAGTTTGGCTATTGTGGACATTGCTGCTATAAACATCGGGGTGCACGTACCCCTTCGGATCCCTGCATTTGTATCTTTGTGGTAAATACCCGGTAGTGCAATTGCTGGATCATATGGTAGCTCTATTTTCAACTGTTTGAGGAACCTCCATACTGTTTTCCAGAGTGGTTGCACCAGCTTGCATTCCCACCAACAGTGTAGGAGGGTTCCCCTTTCTCCACATCCCCGCCAACATCTGTCATTTCCTGACTTGTTAATTTTAGCCATTCTGACTGGTGTGAGGTGGTATCTCACTGAGGTTTTGACTTGCATTTCCCTGATGCCGAGCGATGTTGAACACTTTTTCATGTGTCTGTTGGCCATTTGGATGTCTTCTTTGGAAAAATGTCTGTTCATGTCTTCTGCCCATTTCTTGATTGGATTATTTGTTCTTTGGGTGTTGAGTTTGATAAGTTCTTTATAGATTTTGAATACTAGCCCTTTATCTGATATGTCATTTGCAAATATCTTCTCCCATTCTGTCAGTTGTCTTTTGGTTTTGTGGACTGTTTCTTTTGCTGTGCAAAAGCTTTTTATCTTGATGAAATCCCAATAGTTCATTTTTGTCCTTGCTTCCCTTGCCTTTGGCGATATTTCTAGGAAGAAGTTCCTGCGGCTGAGGTTGAACCTGTGTTCTCCTTTAGGATTTTGATGGACTCCTGTCTCACATCTAGGTCTTTCAACCATTTTGAGTCTATTTTTGTGTGTGGTGTAAGGAAATGGTCCAGTTTCATTCTTCTGCATGTGGCTGTCCAATTTTCCCAACACCATTTGTTGAAGAGACTGTCTTTTTTCCATTGGACATTTTTTCCTGTTTTGTCAAATATTAGTTGACCATAGAGTTGAGGGTCCATTTGTGGGCTCTCTGTTCTGTTCCATTGATCTATGTGTCTGTTTTTGTGCCAGTACCATACTGTCTCGATAATGACAGCTTTGTAATAGAGCTGGAAGTCTGGAATTGTGATGCCGCCAGCTTTGCTTTTCTTTTTCAACATTCCTCTGGCTATTCGGGGTCTCTTCTGGTTCCATACAAATTTTAGGATTATTTGTTCCATTTCTTTGAAAAAAGTGGATGGTATTTTGATGGGGATTGCATTGAATGTGTAGATTCCTCTAGGTAGCATAGACATTTTAACAATATCTGTTTTTCCAATCCATGAGCATGGAACTTTTTCCATTTCTTTGTGTCTTCCTTAATTTCTTTAATGAGTATTCTATAGTTTTCTGAGTACAGATCCTTTGCCTCTTTGGTTAGATTTATTCCTAGGTATCTTATGGTTTTGGGTGCAATTGTAAATGGGATCGACTCCTTAATTTCTCTTTCTTCTGTCTTGTTGTTGGTGTATGGAAATGCAACTAATTTCTGTGCATTGATTTTATATCCTGTCACCTTACTGAATTCCTGTATGAGTTCTAGCAAGTTTGTGGTGGAGTCTTTTGGGTTTTCCACATAGAGTATTATGTCATCTGCAAAAAGTGAGAGTTTGACTTCTTCTTTGCCGATTCGGATGCCTTTTATTTCTTTTTGATGTCTGGTTGCTGAGGTTAGGACTAGTAGTATGTTGAACAGCAGTGGTGATAGTGGACATCCCTGCCGTGTTCCTGACCTTAGGGGGAAAGCTCTCAGTTTTTCCCCATTGACAATGATGTTCGCTGTGGGTTTTTCATAGATGGTTTTTATGATATTGAGGTATGTATCCTTTATCCCTACACTCTGAAAAGTTTTAATCAAAAAAGGATGCTGTACTTTGTCAAATGCTTTTTCTGCATCTATTGAGAATATTATATGGTTCTTGTCCTTTCTGTTTTTTTTTTTTAAGATTTTATTTATCTATTTGACAGAGAGAGAGAGAGAGCACAAGTAGGCAGGCAGGCAGGCAGAGGCAGAGGGAGAAGCAGGCTCCCCGCTGAGCAGGGAGCCCGATGTGGGGCTCGATCCCAGGACCCTGGGATCATGACCTGAGCCGAAGGCAGACGCTTAACCGACTGAGCCACCCAGGCGCCCCATTGTCCTTTCTTTTATTTATGTAGTGTATCACATTGGTTGATTTGCAGATGTTGAACCAACTTTGCACCCCAGGAGTAAATCCCACTTGGTTGTGAATAATCCTTTTAATGTACTGTTGGATCCTATTGGCTAGTATTTTGGTGAGAATTTTTGCATCCATGTTCATCAGGGTTGTTGGTCTGTAATTCTACTTTTTGGTGGGGTCTGGTTTTGTCTAATTTGTCAGCATATAGTTGCTCATTATATATTCTTATAATTGTATTTCTTCGGTGTTGGTTGTGATTTCTCCTCTTTCATTCATGATTTTATTTATTTGGGTCCTTTCTCTTTTTGATAAGTCTGGCCTGGGGTTTGTCAATCTTATTAATTCTTTCAGAGAACCAGCTCCTCATTTTGCTGATCTGTTCTCTTGTTCTTTTGGTTTCTATTTCATTGATTTCTGCTCTAATCTTTATTATTTTTCTTCTCCTGCTAGGTTTAGGCTTTATTTGCTGTTCTTTCTCCAGCTCCTTTAGGTGTTGGGCAGACAAAGTTACTTTAAAATTATATTTCAAGAGTCTTTGGTGGAGCAAAATATATATGAGTGTTTCTGTGTGTCATGTCAGGGACAGGGCAGGCCTAGATTTTAAATCATTCTCAAAGAGGGCTGGATTTATCAGATCCAAGAATGTCTAACTAATTTAAAGTGATTTGAGATTGTTGTCTCCTAACTCATTTTGGGCTTCTGGGTAGTAATTCATTTTCTGTCTTAGAATTTATTATGAAACATTTTATTCATAAATGGGAATCTTTTAATACCTGTATAAGGTATAGATAATAATACAACCTAAGTTATTGAATTGTCAGTACTAGGGAAACTCTCTGTGTACTCCTCTCTGGCCCTCATCCTTTGCTTCCCCTTTGTATGATAATCATGATCCCCACTTCCGTTTATCATGCAGTCATTTTTTTTTGAAGAATTGCTTCGTGTGTGTGTGTGTGTGTGTGTGTGTGTGTGTATCCTTAAAATATACATTATTTAGTTTTGCATGTTTTTTAACTTTATGTGAAAAGCATTATTGATGATGGACATTTGGAGTATTTCTAGTTTTTCAGACATTATAAATAATGCTGCTATGAGCATTCTTTTATGTGACTCCTTGGGCATGTGGGCAAGAATTTCTCTAGGGTATATGTGTAGGAATGAACTTGCTGGGCCATTAGGCTCATATCATCAACTTCACTGATTAAATTTAAATTTATCTATAAAGTGGTTTGCCAGTTTATATTCTTGCTAGCTCTGGGTAATAGTTCCCAATGCACCATAGCAAAAAACAACCCATGAAATAGGCACAGTATTTAAAGTTTTGTCCGTCTTATTAATTTGAAATGGTAATTTGATATTATTTTGATTTGTATTTCCCATAGCCAAATAAAGTTGAGCATGCTTTCATATTTTTATGTCATGTGTGCCTTTCTCATCTAAAATGTATGGTCTTGTTTTTGCCTAATTTTTAATTTGATTGAATTTTTTCCCTCATTTCTAAGAGTAATTGGTTTAATCTGTATATAAATCCCTTGCCAGTCTTATATGTTAAAAATTTGTGGTTTTTAAGTACATTTTTAAAATGGTGCTTTTGATGAATAGAAGGCTTTACATGTATAAATCTTTTCCTTATGAGCTACACTTTTTATATCTTGTTTAATAAATTCTTTCCTACCTTAATTTCATAACATCTTCTCCTGTATTTACTTATAAAAGCTTTAACGTTCTGTTTTCATATTTTTGTCATCTGGACTTGATTTTTACGTACAGTGTGAAGTAGTATCCAAACTTAACCATTTTTCAAATACGGAAGCAATTGCCCAACCATTTTTTCATTGAACAGTCCATTTTTTTCCCCAGTTGATATTCAGAGGCAATTTGGCTTTATATTACAAATAGCAAAGTTGGGGAGTCTGTTTCTGGACTCTTAATATTATTCCATTGGCTATTTCCCTATCCATGTACCAATGCTACTCCTTAGTTATTATTTTTATTTTATAATTATTTCTGGTGGGGTAAAGAGTAATGTCCTTTTACATTCTTATTAAGAAAAGTCTTTTCCTGGGGTGCCTGGGTGATTCAGTTGGTTAAGTGTCAGACTCTTGATTTCAGCTCAGGTCATAATCTCAGGGTCATGAGATTGAGACCCACATGGGGCTCTGCACTCAGTGGTGAGTCTACTTGGGATTCTCCCTCTCACTCTGCCCCTCCCCGCTGCTCATGCTCTCTCTCGCTCTCTCTCTTTCTAAAATAAACAAATAAATAAATCTTTTTTTAAGAAGTCTTAAAACTTTGTAGACTTTTTTTGTTTGTTTGTTTTTAGAGAGCGAGAGAGAGAGAGAAAGGTGGGGAGGGAGATAGGGAGAGAGAGAATCTTAAGCAGGATCCACACCCAGAACAGAGCCCAATGCAGGGCTCAGTCTCACAGCCCTGAGATCATGACCTGAATGAAAAATCAAGAGTTGGATGCTTAACCAACCGAGCTACACAGGCACCCTGAAACTTTGTAGACTTCACAATTACCTTGTGTTGGATTTTGATTGGAACAGAAATGAGCATATAAATTAATATTGAGAGAAATGTCAAATTCATAACATTGTTCTTCATGGGTATATTTAGTTGAACTATGTGAAATTGCTGATGTTTGACCATTTTTGACTGGCAAAAATAGCAGTTTCATCTAGTTGAACTTAATAGTTCATCTCTCTATTTGTGCTTCTTTAATGTCTTCCATTAAAATTTTATTTTCTTCATGAATTCACATACATTATTTGTTAAATTTAATCCTAGGCACATATTTTTATTTTAATCTATTGTGAAATATATCCTTTTTTAAAATCACACTTCTGTTTTGCCAGTATTAAGAAGTGCAGATAATTTACTTACATTAATTTTTTATCTATTAACTTTAATTTCCTTAACTAGATCCTTCGGTATGATATTTATATTTGCAGTGATTGGCAATATCTTTGTCTCATTCAGTTCTTGATTTTAAAGGCTTCCAACAGTTCACTATTAAAGTATAATGTTCACTTGAGGTTTTTGGGCAATAACCTTAATAGATTTAGGAATGATCTTTTTTAATCCTAGTTCATAAACAGGCTTTAATTTATCATGAATAAAGGTTGAATATTATCAACATTTTTTTCTGCATTTATTGATAGGAACTTGGGGATTTCCTCCATTTAACTAGTGGATTATAGTGCAGTATATTGATAGGCCTCTGTGGAGAAGTATATATATATCTTTTTACCCTGTACTTTTCATTTTTTATATTTGAAAAATTAGATACATGCTTACATAAGAGTGAATAAATATGTAGGTATGTTAAAAATAATATAACACTAACGCCTGTTTGCTTTATTCAGCTCAAACAATAGAAAACTATCAGTAGCCAAAAGGCTACCAAAAATAAATACTAGCCAAGATTTTGTTAAAAAAAATTACCTGTATTATTTTTCTGGGTAACAAACAATTATGCCTTCTATCCTGGAGGGAAGCATTATCTCTGTCTTCCCAACTTGTTTCCTATACAAACAACCTTGACAGTTTGGAACAAAAGCTGAAGCAAAGCTGTAGAGCTACATGAAAGACTCCTAGAGAATTGTCTCTCAATAATCCTGCACTTTGAACTGGTATAGTGACTTTGTGCTATTTGGAATTGTCTATTTTTGGGGTAGCTAGATGTGCCTTCTCTGCAAAGAAGGATGTTAACAGATATCTGGAGACCAGAAAGGCAGATTGTAACAAAGACCATAAATGCTCAGTGATATCCATTATTTCTCTTCATCCTGCATTTACCACTAAACTACATTTCCCAGACTCCTTGCAACTATGTTGGGCTATGTAATTAATTCTCATTAATGGACTATGAGCTGAAATAATGTGTGTTAACACTTGCTAGTTATTAGGGAATAAACCTTCCACGTGTTTTTTTTTTTTCTTTTGTGTGACAGCTAGGTGCAAAGAATCCAATACCTTCAAAAATGACAAAGACACACAATGAATAGAGTCTAGGTTCCTGAGTGACTTAAAAGAGCAGAGCCTCCCTTCTGACTCTCATTAGACTGGACATAAATCATAACTTTTTTTCTTGTTAAACCTCTGAAATGTTGCAGTTGGTTTTTACAGCAATTAGCCTTCCCTGAGTGATACAGAGATAATAATTTATAACTATATTTTATGGGGTGTTTACCATGTGATAGGTAGGATATATTACCAGATTTAGTTCTTTCACAAACCCCTCTGAGAGATTAGTTTACCTTTTCAAACTCATCACATAGGTGCTAAGTTGGGGAGTTAGAATTTCAAACTATTTACTACTGGACCCATAATTTCTGCTCTTAACCTGTCTCCATTATGCCTGCTGTTAATTCCTTGGTAAATGAAAGAAAAAAAAAAAGCTATCCTTAGTGTTAGGTAAATCCATCAGCCCAAACTATGAAATTTCAAATTGTAGTTCTCATTTATGTTTGGTCAGTAGAATAATAGTTAATAATTATAACACAGCTGAAAAGATGTAAAGTATCTGCATAAACTAACAGTTTTATTAATAATGCATGTGACATTGCTGGCTAACATTCACCATTGCTCTAAGTTTAGAGAGATCTGAAGCTTGAGCCACCTAGGTGCCCCTCAAATATTTTAAATATATTTTTAAAAAGTAAGGTATTGACCCAGGACCCTATCACTTCCTAATTTCTTTTTTATTTTAAAGATGTACTTATATTTTTGAGAGCGGGAGAGAGAAAGGGAGAGCAGGGGGAGGGGCAGAAGGAGAGGGAGAGAATCCTCAAGCAGACTCCCCACTGAGCGCACAGCCTGATGCAGGGCTCAGTCTCAGGACCCTGAGATCAAAACCTGAACCAAAATCAGGAGTCAGCTGCTCAACCTACTAAGCCACCCAGGCATACCACTTCCTAATTTCTTTATGTACTTCCTACTAACAAGAATGTTCTTCCACATAAATGCAATGTAACCATCGCTTTTTCTTTTCTCTCTTCCAAATAGGCATATGTGCGTACACACACATGCACTCATGTACGTGCACACACACACAATTACTTCTTTGGTTGTATATATTTATATATTGAAAACCACAAGTTCATATCAATACCTTCAATTCTAATTAAATACCACATAGTTTATTCTGCTTTTCTGCCTTTCCAAATTTGTCAGTCCTTTTTTCTTTGTGGAGAGGAGAAGCAAAGCTCAGATATACTTTCTCTTGTGTCCCATTTCTGCATGGATGCCTTGCACTCCCTGCTCAGGCTCCAGCACCCAGCACTCTGACAACCCATACCAGAACATCCCTCCCTGTGGGTTCTCTTCTCATTCCACTTCAGCTCTGACATCTCACACATGACCACCCCTACTCAATGCATGGATGCTCTCCTTACCCTGTTCTAATTCTCACACCCTACTCTAGGCTGTCTCTTGTGGGAACATCCTCTTTACCCCGCCCACTAGGGCATATGCGTTTTTCCTATGAGACATGTTTTGAACATAGAAAGTATATCTGTGAAGAATATGTAAGTTGGTTACTTACTGAAGGACAAGGGATTGACAGATTTGGAAAGGCGGAAAAGTAGAATAAACTATGGTATTGAATTAGAATTGAAAAAGTTGTAATGAATTTTTTTTTAATATATAAATACTAAAATACCTATTTTTCTCTGCCCTGCCTAATGATTTTGAGTCCAAATTGTTCAGGAATGGAAGGAAAAAAGAAAAGCCAAAACTATGATTTAAAAAAATTTTTTAAGATTTTATTTGAGAGAGAGAGGATGAGAGAGAGAGAGCACGAGAAGGGGGAGGGTCAGAGGGAGAAGCAGACTCCCCGCTGAGCAGGGAGCCCGATGTGGGACTCGATCCCTGGACTCCAGGATCATGACCTGAGCCGAAGGCAGTTGCCCAACCAACTGAGCCACCCAAGTGCCCTATGATTTAAAATCAATTTTAATCCCTGCATAATTAATTTACAGTGTCATATTAGTTTTAAGTGTACAAGATAGTGATTCAACAATTCTGTACATTGTTCAGTGCACATCATGGTAAGTGGGCTCTTAATCCCCTTCACCTATTTCACCCATTCTTCTACCCACCTCCCCTCAGGTAACCATCAGTGTATTCTCATAGAGTTAAGAGTGTTTTTTGGTTTGTCTCATTTTTTTCTTTCTTTCTTTTTTTTTTAAAGATTGATTGATTGATTGATTGATTTCAGAGCGAGAATGAGACAGAGAGAGCATGAGAGGGGGGAGGGTCAGAGGGAGAAGCAGACTCCCCACTGAGCAGGGAGCCCGATGTGGGACTCGATCCCGGGACTCCAGGATCATGACCTGAGCCGAAGGCAGTTGCTTAACCAACTGAGCCACCCAGGTGCTGTTTTATTTCTTAATTTCCACATATGAATGAAATCATGTGGTGTTTGTCTTTCTCTGACTGACTTCTTTCATTTAGCATAATACCGTCTAGCTCCCCATCCATGTTGCAAATGGCAAAATTTCATTTTTTATGGTTGAGTAATATTCCATTTGTATATGTGGAGTGTGTGTGTGTGTGTATGTATATGTATATCACCTCTTTTTAAACCATTCATCTATTAGTGGAAACTTGGGTTGCTTCCGTATCTTGGCTACTGTAAATAATGCTGCAATAAACATAGGGGTGCATATATCTTTTTGAAATAGTGTTTTCATATTCTTTGGGTAAAATTACTGGATCCTGTGATAATTCTATTTTTATTTATTTATTTATTTATTTATTTACTTACTTACTTATTTATGAAAAGATTTTATTTATTTGACAGAGAGACAGCAAGAGAGGGAACACAAGCAGAGGGAGTGGGAGAGGGAGAAGCAGGCTTCCCGCTGAGCAGGGAGCCCGATGTGGGGCTCGATCCCAGGGTCCTGGGATCATGACCTGAGCTGAAGGCAGATGCTTAACTGACTGAGCCACCCAGGGGCCCCCGATAATTTTATTTTTAATTGTTGAGGAACCTCCATACTGTTTTCCACAGTGGCTATACCAACTTGCATTCCCATTAACAGTGCACGAGGGCTCCTTTTTCTCCACATCTTTACCAACACTTATTGTTTCTTATGTTTTTGATTTTAGCCATTCTGACAGGTGTGAGGTGATAGCTAATTGTAATTTGATTTGCATTTCCCCAGTCATGAGTGATGTTGAGCATCTTTTCATGTGTCTCTTGGCCATCTGTATGTCTTATTTGGACAAATGTGTGTTCATATCTTCTATCCATTTTTAAATGGATTATTTTTTGGGTATTAAATTGTATAAGTTCTTTATATATTTTTGGATATTAACCCCTTACTGGATGTATTATTTGCAAATATCTTCTCCCATTCAATAGGTTGTCTTTTAGTTTTGTTGATTGTTTGCCATGCAGAATCTTTTTATTTTGAAGTATTCCCAGTAGTTTAATTTTGTTTTTCTTTCCCTTGACTCAGGAAAAATGTTGCTATTGATGAAGTTAGAGAAATGACTGCCTGTCCTCTCCTAGGATTTTTATGATTTCAGGTCTCACTTTTAGGTCATTAAACCATTTTGATTTTTTTTTTTTTTTTTTTTTGGTGTGTTGTAAGAAAGTGGACCAGTTTCATTTTTTCACATGTAGTTGTCCAGTTTTCCTAACACCAGTTGTTGAAGTGATTGTCTTTTTTCCATTGCATATTCTTGCCTCCTTTGTTGAAAGTTAATTGACCATATAACTGTGGGTTTATTTCTGGGCTCCCTGTTCTATTCATTTGATTTGTGTATCCGGTTTTGTGCCAGTTGCATACTATTTTGATTACTACAGCTTTGTAATATATCTTGAAATCTGGAATGGTGATAACTCCAGTTTTGTTCTTTTTCAATATTTCTTTGGTTATTCAGGGTCTTTGATGGTTTCACAGAAATTTTAGGATTGTTCTAATTCTGTGAAAAATGCTGTTGGTTTTTTGATAGAGATTGCATTAAATCTGTAGATTTTTTTGGGTAGTATGGACATGTTAACAATATTTGTTCTTCCAATCCATGATCATAGAATATCTTTTAATTAGTTTGTGTCATCTTCAGTTTCTATCAGCAGTGTTTTATTGTTTTAAAAGTACAGGTCTTTTGTTTCCTCAGTTAAGTTTATTCCTAGGTATTTTATTATTTTTGGTGTTCTTGTAAATGGAATTGTTTTTTATTTTCTTTAAAGATTTTATTTATTTATTTATTTGAGAGAGAGAAAGAGAGAGCGAGCATGAGAAGGGGGAGGGTCAGAGGGAGAAGCAGACTCCCCGTTGAGCAGGGAGCCCGATGTGGGACTCGATCCCGGGACTCCAGGATCATGACCTGAGCCGAAGGCAGTCGCTTAACCAACTGGGCCACCCAGGCGCCCTGGAATTGTTTTCTTAATTTCTTTTGGCTACTTCATTATTAGTGTGTAGAAATGCAGTGGATTTCTCTATATTGATTTTGTATTCTGCAACTTTACTGAATTCATTTATCAGTTCTGGTAGTTTTTTGGTGGAGTCTTTAGGATTTTCTATATAAGGTATCATGTCATCTGCAAATAATGAAAGTTTACTTCTTCCTTACCACTTTGGATAGCTTTTATTACTTTTTCTTGTCTGATTGCTGTGGCTAAGACTTCAGTACTTTATTGGGTAAAAGTGGTGAAAGTGGACATCCTTGTCTTGTTCCTGATCTTAAGGGAAAAGCTCTGTTTTTCCCCATTGAGGATGGTGATAGCTGTGGATTTTTCATAGATGGCTTTTATCATGTTGAGGTCTGTTCCCTCTAAACCTGCTTTGTTGAGGGTTTTTATCATGAGTGGATGTTATACATTGTCATATGTTTTTTTTTCTGTATCTATTGAAGTGATCATATGAGTTTTATCCTTTCTCTTGTTGATGTGATGTATCGTGTTTATTTGTGAATATTGAACCACCCTTGCATCCAGGAATAAATCCCACTTGGTCATGGTGCTTTTTTTAAAGTATTGTTAGAATTGGTTTGCTAACTTTTTGAGGATTTTTGCATCTATGTTTATCAGAAACACTGCCCTGTAGTTATTTTTTTGGGGGGGGGTCTTTATCTGCTTTTGGTATCAGGCTAAGTCTGACCTCATAAAATGAATTTGGAAGATTTCCTTCCTCTCCTATATTTTGGAATAGTTTGAGAATAGTAGGTATTAACTCTTGTTTAAATGTTTTTAGAGTTTACCTGTGAAGCCATCTCTCCCTGGATTTTTGTTTGAGAGTCTTTTGATTAATGATTCAATTTCATTGCTGGTAATCAGTTTGTGCAAAATTTCTGTTTCTTCCTGATTCAGTTTTGGGAAGTTATATATTTCTGGGAATGTGTCCATTTCTTCTAGGTTGTCCAATTTGTTGGCATATCATTTTTCATAATACTCTCTTATAATCCTTGTATTTCTGTGGGGTTGGTTATTTATCCTCTTACGTTTCTGATCTTGTTCGACTCCTGTTCCCATCCCCCCACCTTATGAGTCTGTCTAAAGGTTTATCAATTTTGTTGGTCTTTCCAAAGGACCAGCTTTTGGTTTCATTATCTTTTCTATTTTTTTTTAATATACTATTTTGGGGGCGCCCGGGTGGCTCAGTTGGTTAAGCGACTGCCTTCGGCTCGGGTCATGATCCTGGAGTCCCTGGATCGAGTCCCACATTGGGCTCCCTGCTCGGCAGGGGGTCTGCTTCTCCCTCTGACCCTCCCCCCTCTCATGTGCTCTCCATCTCTATCTCATTCTCTCTCTCAAATAAATAAATAAAATCTTTAAAAAAATATACTATTTTGTTTATTTCTGCTCTAATCTTTATTATTTCCTTCCATCTACTGGTTTAGGGTTTTGTTTTTTCTTCTTTTCTAGTTTCTTTAGTTATAAGGTTAGATTGTTTATTTGAGATTGTTCTTCTTGAGGTAGGCCCATTTTGCTGTGAACTTCCCTGTTAGAACAGATTTTGCTGCATCCCAAAGATTTTGGACTGTTGTGTTTTCATTTTCATTTATCTCCATGTATTTTTTTTATTTCCTCTTTCATTTCTTGGTTGACCCATTCATTGTTTAGTAGAATGGTATTTAAACTCAATGTATTCATGTTCCCTCTAGATATTTTCTTGTGGTTGACGTCTAGTTTCATAGCATTGTAGTTGGAAAAGATGCATGGTATGACTTATGTCTTTTTGAATTTGTTGAGACTTGTTTTGTGGTTTAACATGTGGTCTATTCTGGAGAATGTTCTATGTGCACTTGAAAAGAATGTGTATTCTGCTGTTTTAGGGTGGGTCATTCTAAATATATCTGTTAGATCCTTCAGGTCCAGTGTGTCATTCAAATCCTTATTGAATTACTGTTTGGATGATCAGTACACTGATGTAAGTGGGATGTTAAAACCCCCTGCTATTATCGTATTATTGTAGATTACTTCCTTTACGTTTGTTATCAGTTATTTTTATATATTTGGATACTCCCGTGTTGGGTGCATAAATATTTACAATTGTTGTATGTTCTTGGTGGATTCTTTCCTTTATGATTATGTAGTGTCCTTCTTTGTCTGTTGTTACAGTCTTTGTTTTAAAGTCTGCTTTTTCTGATATAAATATGGCTATCCTGGCTTTCTTTCCACTTCCGTTTGCATGATAAATGTTTTCCATCCCTTCACTTTCAATCTGCATGTGTCTTTAGGTCTGAAATGAGTCTCATGTAGGCAGGATATAAATGAGTGCTGCTTTTTTTACCCATTCTGTAACTCTATCTCTTTTGATTAGAGCATTTAGTCCACTTATATTCAAAGTAGTTATTGATAGGTATTTACTTATTGCCATTTTCTTTTTTGTTTTACATTTGTTTTTGTAGTTCTTCTCTTTTCCTTTTTTCTCTTGCCTCGTCTCTAATGGTCTGCTGTATTTCTTTAGTGATATACTCAGATCCTTTCTCTTGATTTTTTGCATATCTATTACTTGTTTTTGATTTGTGATTGCCATTAGGTTTATATATAACATCTTCTGCATATAGTAGTCTATATTAAGTTGATGGTCACTTAAGTTTGACCCTCTTCTTTAATCCTCTTCCCCCTCCATATTTTAGGTATATGGTGTCATACTTTACATCCTTTTGTGAATCCCTTGAGTCATTTTTATAGATAACTTAATTTTACTGATTTGTGCTTCCTACTTTTCTTCCTGCTTATGGTCTTTCCTTTCTACTCAGAGTCCCCTTTAACATTTCTTGTGGAGTTGGTTTAGTGGTCATGAATTCCTTTGTCTTTTTTTTACCTGGAAACTATTTCTCCTTCTGTTTTGAATAATAGCCTTGTTGAATAGAGTATTGTTGATTGTAGGTTTTTTTCTATCAGCACTTTGAATATATCATGCCACTCCTTGTCATCTGCAGAGTTTCTGCTGAAAAATCAACTGATAGTTTTATGGGGTTTCCCCTGTATGTAACTGTTTTCTTTTCTCTTCCTGCATTTAAAATTCTATCTGTATCACTACTTTTTGCCATTCTAATTACCATGTGTCTTGGTCTGGACCTGCTTGGGTTGATTTTGTTGGAGGTTCTCTCTGCCTCCTGGATATGTATTTCTGTTTCCTTCCCAGATTTGGGAAGTTTTCAGCTATTATTTTTTCAAATAAATTTTCTATCCCCTTTTCTCTTTCTTCTCTTTCAGGGGTCCCTATAATGTGGATGTTATTGCAATTGATGGTGTCACTGATTTCCCTATCTATTTTCATTTTGTGTGCTTTTTTCCTTTCTTCTCACTTGTTCAGCTTGATTGCTTTCCATTATTGTTCTCTAGGTCACTGATTCATTTTTTCTGCTTCTACTAGTTTACTATTTATTCCAACTAGTATGTTTTTAATCAATTATTGAGTTCTTCATTTCTAATTGGTTCTTTTCTGTTTTCTGTGTCTTTTAGAGTCTCTCTACTCTTTTCTCAAGTCCAGTAAGTATCTTTATGACCATTACTTTAAATATGCTATCGGGCATATTATTTATCTATGTTTCATTTAGCCCTCTTGTTGTGCTGTTGTCCTGTTCTTTTATTTGGGACATATTTCTCGGTATCCTCATTATGTGTATCTGTTCATCTGTTTCTGTGTGTTAGGAAAGTCAGCTACACCTCCTGCTCTTAAAACTAGAGGCCTATGAAGAGGAGGTCCTGCAGTGCCCTGCAGTGCAATGTCCCCTGTTCACCAGAACATGGTGCTTCCAGGGCGTCTCCTATGTGTGCTGTGTGCTCCCTTCTGTTGTGGCTGAATTACATTTGCCTTCAGTCCAGTCATCTGCAGAGGCTCTCGGCCAGTTGTGGACAGGGTTTGGTGTCTCTGTTGTTAATGGGCCAGTCTGGGGCCACCTTGGGCTCAAGAACAAGCATTTGCAAGAGATGCTGTAGTACCAAACTACAGAGCATTCTCCCTGTGTTGTCCACTGAGAAGCTTTCACTGGTGGACAGAGCCTGGAATCAGAACATATGTCTGCCCCCAACCCACTGCTAAGGCTGCAGTCAGCCTGGTGTGTGCATGGTTATCTTCCCTTCCCTCAGGGCAGGAGTCACTTTGAAGTGCTGCTGGCCCTTATCAGGGCTGGCTGCACACTGCCAGACTGGTGGCACCAACTTGGATGGTCTCTGGCTAAGGGTGTATTAGAGGAAGCAGGTCTGCAGGAAAATGCAAGGGTGTGGCCTGTGGTGTTTGCAAGGTTTGTGCACACCTGCTGTGGGGAGAGACCTGGAGCTGAGGCTGGTGGGGTGGATCTGCAGTAGTATGAGGGGCCCAGGTGTGCTGTTAGCATGCTGGGTAGAGAGTGTTGCATTGCGCTGATTCCTGCCTGTGTCCATCTATCTAGACTAGAGTGATAGGGGATGGCATTGGGGTCCACCAGCTCTTTTGTTTTTAGAGAACTCTCCCAAGGATCCTTGCTCTTTTAGCACACACTCTGAGATTAGAAAACAAATATCTTTCCCATATATTCCAGTCCTTTTTCAAACTGCTGCTGTATCTCAGTGGGGCTGTTTGTTGTGCTATTTCTTGAAGGATGGGGACTCATTTTCCTATTACCCTTTTGGCTCTCTCAGAGCTGAACCCGCTGATTTTTAAAGTTCCAGGTGTTAAGCCCTGCTGATTGTAAGAACTCATGAAGTTATACCCCTTTGGTTTTTCAAAGCCAAATATTATGGGGATTCATCTTCCCCATGGTTCCCTGTACCTGTAGTGCTTGTGAGGATCTGGTCCTGTCCCCTCTCTATGGCCCCAGTGACTTTCCTTCCTATGGACATTTTTGTGGGTCTGTTTAGCTCCTGACTGAGTCTCTGCCCTTGCTACCCTCTTCAGTATCAACTGTTCTCTACATTTACCTGTTCTGCTAGTCTTTAGGTCTTTTTCTGGGTTATTTATACTGATGTGGGTGTTCCTAATTATATCCATGGGACAGGGTGAGCTTAGGATCCTCCTACTCCATCTTTCCTGGAAGTCTCAAAATTACAATTTTTAATGGCTACATTCTTCTATGTGTTTGTGCCATGATTTTTATTTTTTTATTATTTTATTTTTAAACGATTTTATTTATTTATTTGTTTATTTATTTATTTCAGAGAGAGATTGAGAGAGAGAGAGCACAAGCAGGGGCAGCGGCAGATGGAGAAGCAGGCTCCCTGCTGAGCAGGGAGCCTGATGCAGGGCTCCATCCAGGACTCTGCTTAGCTGACTGAGCCACCCAGGCACTCTCTGCCATGATTTTTAAATTGATTTTTCTACTCTTGGATGTCTTAACAGTCTTAAATTTTTTTAGTGATACTGTAATAATTTTTGGAACCTCAGGTTATTTTCTTAAAGAAGATTGCTACAAGTGAAATTACTAGATTGCAGCATGTAAAATTCTTCAACCTTTATAATGTGACAAGAAAAAAAACCTCTCTCATTGTTCTAATCCCCATTTCCTTAATTACCAACAATTTTGCATGTTTTGCCTTGTGAATTGTTTTTTCATGTTAACTGACCCTATTTTTATAGTGCTTTTCTGATTATTTTTAAAAAAGCTTTTTATAATAATAAGTGTAATACTTTGTCATATTTATTGCAAATATGCTTAGCACTTTTTCACTTAGGTTTTACCATAATTTAAAACATTTTTGATACTATTGAATAGTTTCTATGTCATATTTAGAAAAATTGTATCTCAGTGATAACTGCTTATAGCTTTCTTCTAGGGCTATTATGGTTTCATTCTTCATATTTAGCTCCTCAATATATTCCTTATTTCTTTTCTAAATATAGCACAATTTCCCTAACATTATCAGTTGACTAGTTTTTCTTTACTTAAATATTAAATCAGGGCAATTTATTTCATTTTGTCCACCTCTCAGGTCTTATACCAATACCACAGTGTTTTAATCCTTGTATGTTTAAATAGTCAGTAGACCAAAAAATTCCTTTCATACCTCATCCTGTTTACTGCCCGAGCTATTCTGAGTGTTCTTGCAGATAGTCTTAGAATCATCTTTCTTCTTTTCCCCCAAGAACCTTAAAAGTGTGCTACACCTATTATATTTTATCACTTATCCAAATCTGTGATGTCTCCTTTTATTCAGTCCTTTTTTCTCTTGGTAAAGTTTTCATCTTTCCTTGTTACACCTATTCTTATCTGTTTTATATATTTTGTTGTCATGAATGGGTTCACATTTTTTCTTATAATTTCTACTATCTGCTATATGGGGAAAATATTGATTTTTTATGCATTTATCTTGTATCAAGCTATTTTACTGTAGTCATTTATACTACAAATATTATGTCATATTTTCCATGGTATTTTAAGAAAACACTGATATTGCCTTAAAACCTCATATGTGTTTTCCCTCAGATGTACTATATTTAAGTAAATTTATTAGGAAATTATGGAAGCTAAACTTTCACAGCCACACTGTACTCTGGGATGACAGATTTACAGCAGCAATTTTGGGAAATTAGATCTACTCCAAAACCCATGTCTCTAAGAGGGGATATAAATGGCTACTTAAATATATATATTTTTACAAATATAAATAGTATATAGCCACAATATGATATAATTTATTTTGATTATAGGTACAGTCTTGATATGTTTTCTAACTATATTTTTTATTCTTTCCATTTGTGTATGACTGTAGACTATTTATAGACTATCTCTGAGTCCAATTTCTAATTGTAATAAATTGTATTTCAAAGTCATTCTGTATTACACTGATACACAGCAGTTATGAAATACACAGTGCTTTAGGAAACCCCAATCCTTGACTCCATGAAAAGTTCATACAAATGTAACAGGAATCTCTCTTGTATATCTTTAACAGGGAATTTTACAAAGATGTTTAATGACTGAACCTAGAATGAAAAAAAATATTTTTGTAGACCTTATCTTGAAGATCAGTGAGTATTGGTGGAAGCTCTATTTGCCATTCAGTGCGGTTCACTAAAGATATGACCTTCCATCCTCTCTCTTGTGTTCTCATTCCTAGTGACTTTCTTCTGTGTTTGCTTCACTACTCTGTCACAAGCCAAAAATAGCAAGTGGTGAAGCATTACCAAGAATTATTTAGATTTTTTGTAATTTGAAGGGAAAATAAGTTATAATTTTTTTTCTTTTAAAGTGATGTGCTGTCATAAGGGAGTGATTTGGTTTTCTCTTGACCAAATATTCCAACCCTCATAACCTGGTAGGTCTCTTAATTCCATGAAAAGAGAACCTCGCTAATTATCTTAGAACATTAGATTGTGTAGAAAACCTGGGGAAAATTTCTGTGGGCAGTACCATTTTTCAAAATGTTTCCAAGGATGTGGGAAGGGCTGGGATTGTAATTTGCCTGTTTAGTAGCTACGTGGAGTAAGCTGATATGCACTACTCATTCCCCAGATATTCTTCTCTTCACCTTCAGCAAGATGTTACATGCTTTTAAATAGCTATTCTGTACTGTTTTATTGGTGTTAACAGAACTATTATGGCTGTTAGTGGCCATCTTTATAGCCCTTTGCTGCTTCACTTCCATAGCATGCATGTCTGGCTACCAAAAATGTCATTGATCATAGTTTTAAGCATCATCCTTAGATGATAAAATTGGCTATATCATTGAATGACAGATTCAAAAGTATCATAAAAAGTCTCTCCAACAGATGGCAAATATACCACTGTTTACATTTTTTTAATGAATGCTACAGATGGTAAGAAATTATTCCTCCATGTTTAATAGGAAAATTCCACAGTATTTCTACAAAGGCACTTTTCTTTTTACTGCAAGAAAATATATTCAGTAATTTAGCTACCAACCACTCTTTTTGACTTCCAAATTGTATATTGGAAGCATATGGGAAAGATATCTAAAGAGCCAGTATTCATTTTTTCTTTATGTGTCCTTAAATTTATTGAGTTGTAAAAATAAATAGGAATGAGAAAGGTGTACGGATGTGTTCATTTTTAGGGAAAAAATGATAATTCCTAAAAGCATTTTTAGGTAGTTTACTCATTCAGTTAAATAAGTTTCATGATTAAAATTTATCGGTTATAAAGAAGACATTTAAATATCACGTTAACATCTTAAAGAATATCATTTTTAATGTACTGATAGTTTGTATTGTATACTAATTTTATGCTTATATTATGAAATATGACAGTGTTTTGAGTGAGAGCAATAATTTAATAAGTTAAATAAGCACTTATAAATAAGAATTTAAATTTTCTATTTGATTATAAATATGATTATAGTTCTAGTAGCAGAGTAGTGGAGATTATTACACTTTACATAAACATAAGGTTCATACCTTAAAATATTCTGTTCTGTTCTCTCAGTATTGTACACATGGCACTGATGAGGAAATTAGCTCCTCCATAATTAAACCATTATATGCCACATATTTTAAAAAACAAAAATTTAATTCTCACATCAGGATCTCTTTGTAGAATGTCAGTATCATTCTCACCTCCTTTCTTTTGAACAGTTACTATAACTTTTGTTTTTCAAATGTACATTTAACTTTTAAAAAACATAAATTTAATCTATTTGAAAATATACATTATCAGATTTTCCCCTTAAAATAGCCTCTTGAAATGTTTCTCACTTGTAAGTATAAGGTTGTCCCTGAAGGGCTGGTGGCAGAGGTAGTCTCTGGTTGTATCACATATAAAAGATACCTTGTTATATTTATGTGTTCAAAGTTGAGATACAGTCCTCCTTGCCTTCTGGCTGTTATTTGCTTGCATCATTTCTTCTTTATATAGACCTTTAATAAACATAAAAGGCATTGTTAAAATTCAAATTCTGTATCTTTTTTAAATCAAAACACTGTAAAATTGAAATGAATGAGAGATGGACTTAACTAATGTTTATAGGTCAACATTTTAAGACTACATGGCACATCTCTTTTGTGACAATATAGTGCCCAGTGGCCTTCCAAAGGCAGGACACAGACATTACCTTAATGTACTAAAACCATGGCCATATAAGACATCATTGTTAGAAATTCTTTTATAGTCTTCGTTTCTTTTTTCTAAAATAGTTCTCAAACATTATATCATAGTCACTTGGATGGCTGGTTAAGACAAAGATTACTGTGTCCCAGACCCAGAGTTTTAGATCCAGCAAGTCTGGGGTGGGTCTAGAAAATCTGCTTTTTTAACAAGTCCCCAGTTGGTTTTGATGCTGCTGGTCTGGAGACCACACTTTGAGAACTATTAGTTTAGCATTAAGACAAGGGGAAAAAGTTTTAACGTTCTAAGTTGAGTTTTGCCATTAGTTGTGTGATTTTGGAAATGGCATTTGCTGTTGCACGTTTACTGTTTTATCTTTCTTCAAATGAGAGTTGTTCATCTAGGTGTTCACTTATTTCCTTGTATTTCACCCAAAAATCTATCAATATAAATCAAGAGCCACAAAAGAGCATATAGTGCCTTTAATTATAGTGATTCAAAGGTCTTATAAAAAGCAAAGCTCTGAAAATACTTTTTTAAATTACACAGGAACTCTACCCTTCATCCCTGCTCCCTCTGCAAAGGTGACTACGCTTAAGCATAACGGGACTTACTGTGGGTATCATTTTGTAATGTATAAAAATGTCAAATCACTATGATGTACACCTGGACCTGATAGGATCTTGTATGTCAATTCTACTTCAATTAAAAAAAAAATCTCCACTTGAGCTATACAAAAAACAAACAGAACTAAAGTGTTCTCTAATGGGTATGTGTTTCTAAGTTTAATCTTATCTTTATCATATTACAAAATTTTTATGGAGGCCCCCACAACAATGTTGTCAGAGATTTCTCTGTCTCGGCCTGCTCTTTGGGCTCAATGCTATGGAAGCCAGTTCCTTAGCATTCTATATTGATTTAAATTCAAGGGTTTCTAGAGCATCTTACCAAGCCCCCTGTATGGTAAATTTTTCAATAAGTACTGTTTTTTGTTAATTATAATGGTGGCTTTTGCCATCTCTCTATTTCAGAGACCTAAAAACCTCGAAATTAGAATTAGAATGGCTGGGGCTTGGAAACACATGTGTTCTCTCCATGATTAATCTGATTGGGTTCTACTTAGGGTGAACTTAACTAGGTCCATTTAACCTTTCTTAAATTACATTATTCTTTTTCAATTATACATGAGACCATTTTACTCATTCATGAAAGCAGACTGGAAAGATGATTGACCAGAATCAATATAAGGCATGAGGGGTGTCTTTTTATGATGGAGCAACTGAATGTTAGGAAAATGGTTTTCAAATTTATACTTTTTTTTTATTAACATATAATGTATTATTTGTTTCAGGGGTACAGGTCTGGGATTGATCAGTCTTAGACAATTCACAGTGCTCACCAGAGCACATACCCTCCCCAATGTCCATCACCCAGCCACCCCAAATTGGACTATTGACAGTCTCCAAAATTTTATCAAAAGGGCTGTGAAAGTATTAATAGTTGTGATGTGCACTGGGTGTTTTACGTAACTAATGAATCATTGTACACTACATCAAAAACTAATGATGTGCTATTCAGTGGCTAACTGAACATAAAAAAAGAAATTAGATATCATATTATTAAATTTTATTTGTAGTCTGTTCTAAGATTGATCAGCCTGAAAACTTGTCTGCCCTGCAGGTTCTCCCTTCCCATCACCCCCTTTAGCAATGATCCTTAAAAAAAAAAAGCAAATGGCTAACTCAAAACTCACATCAGTGCCTGGCCTAATGTGTAAACATGTCCAGAATAACAAATAAAGGAATGTTTCCCCAATTGCTTCAAGCAAGTCATCTATAATCATTTCATTAACATTTTTTTCAAATAAATTATGCTTTATAAAAATAGTATTTATTGGAATTCATAATATATTTTGGTGTTTTAGATAAAATGCTAATAATACTTGTAATAAAGGGTCAATCTAAAAGATACATAGAGCCTTATGTTGCAGAAACTTAAATTTTAAAAATAAATATCTATAGAGAAGAATGATAAGGTGTTCAATAGAAGACTTTCAAATACAAAATCATTATTACATTAGGATCACTAATTGAATGGAATTAGAATTGGAATGAGAATAAAAGTTCAGAGAAAATTAATGGTATAAAATTTCCTACTATTAGAATATAGCTTGTTTGTGTGTTTATAAAGGAATGGAAATGATACTAATTTATTGTAGTGTTTTTGTGTCATAGGTATCAATACTTAAATAATGCCATAGTTTCAACTATTTGTGCTTAAGATTTAAAATTTAGATGTCACTTTAAAATTTGTGAGTAGAATGGTTTTTAACAATTCCTTTTGGAGTAACAATGTCTGCCCACCTGTGTTTCATTATTGAATAAAGTATAAAATTGGCAACTATAATAATAACAGTAATAGTTCAAATACTGATAACCTGGGTTAAAAAGCATTTCTGAAATTGAACTGAAATCTTCATATAATGAGGTAGGCTTTATTATCTCTTCTTTAGAGATGAGGAAACTGACTATTGGGTTTATATGGGTAAGTTGATTGCTCAAAGGGAAAAACAATGTGAAAGATGCAACTAGGACAGAATTTGATCCAGAGATTTCAATACCTGCCCTTTCTACCTAACTTCTACCTAAAAGTAAAAAGTGAATGTAGACAATAATATACCAAGTTCATTTTGTTTGTCTATACATCATCATTGGGTTTGAAAAACTAGAGAACTTGTTTAGTTCTCACCAAAATAGTCCCAATTTATAATTCTTTAATGGTTACTGTATTGCAATATGATGGTTTCCTTCCTAGAACCCTAATATCATTTTATTTTGAATTGTTCTTCTTTTTTAATTTGTATAGGTTACTCTCCCAGCTTTTGTTAAAATATTAGTGAAACACCAGTGGATTCAGTGTCATCAAATCCAGTGGAGTTAAATTATCACTTCTGACTGATAATTCTCAAGAGCAAATTATCTCTGAATTCATTTGGGAGATTAACACTTGTAATTACCTTTATTTAAAAAAAAAGTCTAAATTAGTTCAACCAAGAAAAGTGATAAAATATTTTTTATTTGACAAAAATGTTGCTATTGGCTGTAATTAAAGAAAATTAGTGCCTGAACTGCCAAGAATATTATCTTGCACCTATATTGCACTAACATTTCTTTCTATTAAAAAGTGTTAGACTCAGCCATTGTTTTGATAATTAGGTATTCTCAAAGCTCAGATTAACATCGGCATCCAAAAAACATTGCCAGTCATTCTGACTTGAAATCAAAACCTTGAGCATTGCAACTGCCAACTACCATCCCACATTTTGCCCTCAAATATTTATTATAGTGCATTATCAACTGTTAATCTAACATTTGTTGGGAAAAAATATATAACCTACGTTGAGTTTGATTACATGAATTCCCTGACTTAATGTAATCTGACACATTAGTTTCAGTACTTCAAATATATACCCTTTCTAAACACCTGAAAATGTCTTTGGGCCACATGATGGTTATAGTTCGGCCCTTGAAGGGGAAAACAGTTTTTCAATTTCCTCCTGGACATTTCCAATATTTACGTATGTGGCACAAGATGTAATAATTGGAAAATGTCTCAAAAAGGCTTTCTTCTATCTCACCAGAATGGCATGCTTAACATTTGCTGTGTATTTACCGGTCAGATAATATAATTAATTAATTAATTAATTAATTATTTTTTTAAAGATTTTATTCATTTGAGAGAGAGAGAGAGCACAAGCAGGGGAGAAGCAGAGGGAGAGAGAGAAGCTGGCTCCCCGCTGAGCAGGGAGCCCAATGTGGGGCTTGATCTCAGGACCCTGAGATCATGATCCCAGCCGAAGGCTGACCCTTAACCATCTGAGCCACCCAGGGGCCCAAGAATAGAATTTTTAAAACATCATTATTAATTTCCCTGGTGCTGTCTAATTTTATCTGTGGTGAGCATCCTTGACTCAAACCTGAAGAACAGCATCATAATGAGGCTTAAGTTTAAATATATTATGTACCACTGATTAGTGATGGAAGCTTGCATTTTTGAAGGATACAATTTTTTTATTGGGGTCCTCTTTTAAATACAGAACTGTGTGTTTTACATACTGAAGAATATATTTTTAAAGTTACACAGCTGTTATTAAGCCAGTTACATGTTATCCCTAAAAGGTTTGGATAGTGGTAATGGTAGACATGCTTATAAAAAGGAAATGGATAAGAATTGAAGAAAGCTTTAACTTATGTTAAAGCTTATGTTAAAGTTTGTTGTTTCTGAGTGAACCTGGTGACAGACATGGATTACAAGATTGAGTGAAGGGAAAAGTATTCTCCAGAATGGGGCTAGGGAATTTTTCTCTACTTATTAATCAGAGTGATGTTCATGACATTTTTAAGCCTGAGAGTAGGAATTCATAATAGATCCAATCACACTTTAACATAATTATGTAGTCAGAGGGTGCCAAAATGAAGGCATTTTTTAAAAGTTCAGAATGGAGTAAAATTCACTTTCTAAATATTGGATAACCTTATTTGAATATCAAAATAGTCTTTTCTAAGTTATCAGAATAAAAACATTTCTTCATTAAACTTTACTTGGTAAAATGTGTTTATAGGACAGGTTCGTATGTTTTATACAAATACAATTCATCTAAAGCTCATAGCATTGCTAGTAAAGTCAATTACTTTTTTCTTGGTCACACGTTATTTGGCAGGAAGTCTATTGTTGCTGCAACATTTAGGTTTTACAAGCAGTT
This sequence comes from Callorhinus ursinus, assembly GCF_003265705.2. Lineage (NCBI taxonomy): Eukaryota > Metazoa > Chordata > Mammalia > Carnivora > Otariidae > Callorhinus > Callorhinus ursinus. Next base: position 52,393,504 of record NW_027397074.1, read on the forward strand.
CCGTTTTATAGGAAGCAGTGGTAGTATTTTTTAAAGAGAAGCTATATAATGCATTTTACAGTCTCTGAGGTGAAGATTTATTGTATTCAGTGGTGCCAAGAATAGATAGCATGGGCTGGCAATATACAAACATGTCCATGGTCATGATACAGTAGTCCAACATTGACATACAAAATGTCTCCTATTTCAGCCCCTGACATCTCAATGGAGATTGGCAGCTCAATCTTGTACTAACTTGTCCAAACATGAGGCAGAGTTTTAAAATACGAACCTCTATGTGCAAGTAAAAACTCTAAATGTATTTACTAATATATGACTTTTTTCCCCTGTAGAAATTGCCTAATATTTTAAATTTAAATATGTAAATGGAATTTATTCTCAAAACGATTTTAATTCTCAGACTTTTATTAAACCAGCTAGGTACCATGTGTAAAATATTTATTTGAATAGTATTTATAAACATTTTAGAGTTTGTTATCTAAATTAAATTGGATCAGCCTACTAGAAAACTTTGAGCTTTCATGAGTAACTCACCTCTATTGTCAGAAGTAATTTGGTCAAAGGGAAAAATATGGTAAGTTTCCAGACAGAGATATTAATGTCTGCAATAAACATGCATTTGAGAATCATGAAGAGTAATTTAAAATATTTTAATAAGTAATCTATTGTATAGTAAAACAACTTTAGTAGTAATCAGACATATCAAGGCAGAGCAGATTGACTTGTTTCTTACTGCCTTTGCTTATAATTATTTGTGATTTTTAATATTTGTGATTTTAATTAATTTGTGGTTTTAGTTCAGGGAAGAGTGTGGCATTTTCACCCTACTGTATTAAAATGTAATATAAACGTGAAGATATTAAATTATGCATTTGAGCGTAACTAATATTATAAGTTGCTTGTTGTACTAGTGACCCCATTAATCAATGTAATAAAAGTATGGAAGTGTACCCCATGCTTCTTTAACAAATAATATCATAGAATCCTATGGAAACTGTAGTTTATATTCTATGATATTGTCCATTATTCTGCCTGAATGAGATATGCTACTTTTATAGAAGGGATATGGAAGGAAGGAAGGAAGGGAGGGAGGAAGGAAGGAAACCAGCAAACGAGTAAGTTTACAACTTGATTTAAATTACAACATTTTGAACTTCTGCTATTATAGCTTTCATGTCTTCTTTTCCCTTGGACATTTAGTGATTCCCAGTATAGATTCATATAACCCTCACCAAAAATAGTGTCACTTTACATAGCAAACACCTGTCATCCAATCTCATATGAAAGTTTGCTTCAAATCAATGAACTTTTGAATTAACATGCTGGCACATCAACCTCTGAGTTACGCATTTGAGGTTCATTTTTAATGCAGCTTTTATTGATTAACCTATCATAATACCAGTTTATTTACATTTCAGGATTGTGAACCATATTGACTAATAAACAGTGAAAGGTGAAGTGATCTATTAGGTTTTACTGTTTCCAAGGAACAATAACAAATGATTATGTTATTAATCCTAGAAATCTGTTGTTTTAAATTTCTGATTTTTCTCTCCCCATCCATTCATATTTAATCTCTTACAAAATATCTAGCACAGACACAACATACCCATTATAGTTGCCTTCATTGGCAATATTTTTTTTTATCTCAAAAAAGGAGCATATATAATTCATTGTCACATTATGTCATATTTGGTTACTCAGAATACTGTTACATGCAGAGCATTTGCCTGCCTAAAAATATGTCAGTTTTTTTTAATGTGATACGTCAAATCTTTCAAAGCCTTACCAGTTCTGGATACTGTTAGTAAAGTATAGCATTGTTTCTAGATGAATCATATGAAAGGAAATGAGACTCTTTAGAAGAGTTTTTGTTTGTTCATTTGTTTTTAGAGGTCATGCCTCTAGACTCTTTAGTATCATATCAGGAATGAAAAAAATGGTGAACAGATTCTAAATTTTTTAAAAAAGTAATATATTTATAGATGTCTGACTCTTTTTTTTTCTGATTATTTTTATATTAACTAAATTGAAATGGGGAGCTTAAAGGGGATGAAGACTTTTTTCAAAGTTTTGCAATTTGAGAGCAAGTGTAATGAACAATATTTTATAAATAAACTAATAAATAAGAATATTTTAGTAGGAAAGAGTAGGAAATTCTAGTGAGAAAATGTGAGAATAGGGGTACTTGACAAAATATTAGAGGCAATTAAGAAAGGCTACTAGCAAAGAGAAAGTAGTACCAAATTACCTTCTTGACATCATATTAAAAGCAGACCAAAAGACAAAAGAAAAGGAGGCTTTTTGGTTTTTTTAGAATTAGCAGTCAATTTAGAGCAAAAACAGCTGATAAAGGTATATAGAATAATCAGTAGAAGGCCCTTGATAATAAAAATGCAGTACATTGATGGTGAAAAGTAAAAGAAGAGGCAGAATTCAAATAGAATCAAATGGATCAAATAGAAGTTCAAGAGTGAAATACATTTATAATGTGTATAATTGGTAATAGAAATTCAGTGGATAGGTTTACTCAGCATATTAAACTCAAGTGAAGAAAGTATAAATTCATTCAAAGATAGATGCAAATAATTGATCAGCATGCAGCCAGTCATGGAATACATGGAATCATTCACTTATGCATAGAAGGGTAAGTTTCAACATAGATGTGATTAGAGTTTCAATAAAATTTGATTTTATATATTGGATTTTACATATTGTTGGTGAATCTGTAAATTTGTAACCATATTGGAAACAGTTTAGCATTAATTATAAATTTAAACATGTGTATCATTGGTTTCCAGCAATCCAACTGTTAGATATATAACCTAGAGGAATCTTTCACATGTATGAGGGGACCTACAGAAGCATATTCATTACAGCAGCAATAGCAAAACAACCCAAATCTTCATCGGTATTATAAATAATAGATTATGATATGCACAAGCAATAGGATATTACATAGTATTGGAAATGAATGACTGTAGCTATTACATAAGTTAAAAGGTTGAATTTCAAAAACATGTTAAGCAAAAAGAAAAGTCTTGGAAAAATACACATTATTCCATATATAGAAATTAGGTATAGGCAACATTAAGTAATATATTGTTTATATCTACATATTTATGTAGCAGATCTATAAAAAGCAAGGAATTTACCATAACATTTAGGATAGGAGTTATCTTTGCAAGCAAAGAGATGTGATGGGGTGGAAGGAGAATACAGTGGCTTGGAATTGGATGATGTAGTATCTAAGGAACATAAATGTAGATACAAAATTCTAATCAAAATAGTAGGAAATGGAATCTGGGATCATATTAAAAGATTCATGACCAAGTAGATTTTGTACCAGGAATTCAAGGTTGATTTAATATCTGAAACTCAATATAATTTATCACATTAATAGGATAGAGAGAAAATATTGTATAATCACCTTAATAAGAGTAATAACACTTGTAATAATTCAATATTCATTCATGACCAAAAGAACTTCTTAATATATTAGAAGGAAATTTCTTCAACCCAATTAAGAGCATTTATGGAAATCCTCAAGGAGACAATTTTCAACTAAGAGCAAAATGTCTGCTCACATCACTTCTCTTCAACCTTGCATTAGATGCCCTAGGTAGTTCAATAAGGCTGAATAAGTACTGTGTAATATAGGTTCTTGGATATTTAACTTTTGCTAATGGAGCATCTGATTAATTGACCTTGATAAACACTGTCAAAAAATATGAGCAGCCACTTAAACACATCTTAAGGAATAAAAGTGAATTTCAAATAGTATGGTGATTTGAGATTTACATAATACTTAGATTGAACATTTTAAAGACTGGCACCTTATCTTCCATTTCTTTCAGTGTTTAACATTGTATCCATTGGAAATAATACAAACTTCCTGCTGGTTCTCTTCAATCAGAGAAATAGAACTGCTAGGAAATGCATATTAAGAGATTTATTTCAAAGCATTTGTTCATGCTGTTGTAGGGGATGGCTAGGCAAGTACAAAATCCACATAGCAGGCCATGAGAAAGGTCAGACTGGAACTCTGGCGCAAGTTGAAACATCTAATGCCAGGCAGAATTTCTCCTTTCTCAGGGAAGCCTCGGTTCTGCTTTTAAGAAATTCCAACTAATTGAATCAGATTAATCCAGATATCTAGGATAAATTTCCTTACTTCAAGTTGTTCTTTAACCACATCTATATAATACCTTCACAGAAACAATGAAATTGATATTTGACTAAATAACTGGGACTGTAGCCCAACCAAGTTGATACACAAAACTGACATTCATGGTCCAACCCTTGTCAACTTGGCACCCATACAAAAATCTCCCTAAATTATATCAATCCCTAAATAAAGATAATGTTATCATACTTTTGCCTTACATGATATAGGTTTCTTGCATACAACTAAAGACATACTAATCCTTTCTCTATAAGAGGATGCAAAGACCTTACATAATATTCATTCTTTTCCATTGATATTTAGTAACTTCAGTTTTATGATATAAAATTAGCTGCTATTCATGTATCTTATGTTAAACGATAAGGGGAAAAGAGAGGGAAGAAAATAGAAATATTGTGTTGATATATATAACTAGATATATTCAAACAAAATAAGGAAGAAATATTCATAATGAAAAAAAGAAAAGAAATACTCAATGTATTAGGGTTCTCCAGAGAAGAGAGAGAGGGAGGGACAAAGAGGGAGAGGGGAAAAAGAGGTTGATTGGGGTTTATTTTAAGAAATTGGCTCACATGATTGTGGAGACTTCCTGAGTCCCAAATCTGATGGAGTGGGCTGGCAGATGAGAGATTCAGTAAAGAGTTGAAGTTCTAGTTCAGAAGCAGTCTAATGGCTGCATTGCTTCTTGCTTGGGTAAGGTCAGTCTTTGTTCCATTAAGGCCTTCAGCTGATTGGATGAGGCTGATCCATGTTACGGAGAGTTTATTTGCTTTATTCAAAATAGTAAATGTTAACCTCATCCCAGAAATCACTTACAGAGAAATATCTAAAATAAAGCCTAACCAAATATCTGGGCCCCATGGCCCAGCCAGGTTGACATATAAAATTAGCCATTGCACATAAGTATTAGTTCTCATTTTGTACCTGGTCATGTGATATAGTTGGTATTTATAGCTACCTTCTACTACTGATTCCATATTCCCTTTACTCTCATTTGGTTGTAGTTCTTTGCTTGGTAGGTGACATATCTCCCTCCATTCCTGAAGGTTTAGGATCATTGGAAGTCCAGCCTGAATTCAGTTGTAGTTTTCCATTGATTTTAGTCATGGGCAATGATACCACTATAAGTCACCCTATAGGATATCTTGTATTCCTTACATACTCTTCCCTACTTCCATTGTATGACAGCAACCCAGTTTTCCTCTTGGTAGAATCAATTGTCCCAGCCAGTTTAGTAATTTAACACTCTCCTTTACCTGTTGGTTCAGAGGCATGCAGGAGCCCAGAGTAGCTGAGTGGCAGTCTCAACTTCCAATTTAGTGCTCCTTGTTGTGTTTCCTGGTGGTAGCATTACTTTTGTTGGAACTAAGACCTGTAGACCATCAGATCCCATGGTGGTGGGAAAGGAAGCAGAAATTTTGCCAGTAGATCACTGGGGCTAAAAATCCATGGAGCCACTCCCATTTCTACCACTTGATTCCTGGACTCCTAGATCCTAGGTATGAGAGAAAAAGCACTGTTATGCTGATTTAGAACATACACAGTATCCTGGAGGACATTGCCCCAACCTGCAAATTATTGGTGCTGTAACTGATCTTCAGAGCTATTTTACCATTTTATCAAGACAGCTGTTTCTGGATAATGAGGAACATGGTGAAACCAATGAATTGCATGAACATGAGCCCATTGCTATGCTTCATTTACCGTGAAGTAAGTTCTTTGATCAGAAATAATGCATTGGAAGGGTGCCTACGTAGCTTAGTTGGTTAAGTATTTGACTCTTGGTTTTGGCTCAGGTCAAGATTTCATGGGTCATGGGATTGAGCCCCACATAGGGCTCTGTGCTCAGTGGGGAATCTGCTTGAATGTTCTGTCCTTCTGCCCCTCCCCCCACTCATGCACGTTCTCTCTCTCTAAATAAATAAATAAATAAATCTTAAAAAAAAAAAGAATGTGTTGAATACCATGATGGTGGATAAGGCATTCTGTAAGTCTGTGGATGGTAGTTTTAGCAGACGTATTGCATGCAAGGAAGGGAGATCCCTTTCCAGAGTAAATGTCCCTTCCTAGGAAGAACAAAAAACTGCCCTTTCCGTGTTGGAAGTGGTTCGGTGTAATCAACCTGATACCAGTTAGTTGGTTGATTATCTTGGATAGTGGTGCCATATCAGGCACTCAGTATTGGTCTCTGCTGCTGGTAGATTAGGCATTCAGTGGTGGCCATAGATAGGTGGGCCTTGGTGCGTGGAAGTCTGTGTTAGTATTTCCAGAGAATAAATGTGAAAATGAAAAACTTAAGGATAGAATTTTTCACAATAAATATCTAGATGGGTAATTGACAAGTCCATATTGTAAAAAGTTACCAAGGTTGATCCAGTTTCATAAGACTTTGAAAATATGCCTAAAGCAAAGCAAGAGGGGGGTAATCTTTAATTCATTTCTACATTACAAGTACCTAAGCACTTGTAATAATGTGACATTTATCTACAAAGATATGTGTACTTGTAACTTATTCTTAACCCTGCTTGTTTTGCCATGAGACCAGAAAATCCCATTGTTTTTGAACTGTAACTACTTTATAATCCCATCCACAAGGTATCACACACCTGTCACTCTTGTCAGGGGGAAAACATTTATTCGTGAAGTAATAAAAGATTTGGTTGTCAGAAAGGCATCTTTTGTGCAACCCTACTTTAACCACTGAGCTGGAGTTCATAGACTAGAATTATTAATGATTTCCCAGTTGTAACTGCTCTGATTAGAAGATTGTGTCTTCCAGCATAATTGGCTCAAGCTTTGACTTCTGAGGAAAGTTTACATGTTTTCTAGCAAATAAACCTCCACTAACAATGTTTGAATTCTCAACCAAACTGGGGTTTATTACTCAACTTGTACAAAATACACTTTTCTTTTCTACAAGTGATATACTATATGAATTGGATGCACTTTCTAAATGCCATCAAGCTTTTCTATAGATACACAAGTGTGAAAGGAGGGCAGACAAAATAAAGGTAGTTTTGTAGATAATTTAATAAAGTTTCCTACTTTGAAAGGATTTTGAAGAATAATGATTTACCTGAATGTTTAATCATGAAAAGGAATAATCCTGTTTACAACATAAATGATGCATACAAGATCTGTGAAGACATTATTCATATAGAGCACATTTTAATATATCAAACCATATGAAGTACATTTTTAAGTTAAAAACCAGTCATATATCAGCAATTTCATGTACAATCTAAATATTGTATAGTTTTATCTTCTTATCATTGTGAAGTCACACTGTTCTTAGCTGCTTGATACTGATTTTTACTTAAAGAAATTTTTGTAGTAGTAGGTATTAAAATTATTATATTTTTTGTTTTAAGGAAGCATGTTATTGTTGGGGAGGAAGAAATACTGCTTTATATTTGGATGTTCTTTTGGCTGGTCTAAGAATTAACTTGAGATGGATTAACAGGAGAAAATCAAATTGAATATGTATGTACAGGAATCCATATAAACATGAAAGATTTCAAAGGCAAGTCAGGCAAAATGAGGCGTATATATCATCCTGAACTAAGAAAAGGCTATAAGGTCCAGGACTTGAAAGGGATGGAAAGCAGTTAATAGGAGGATGAAAAAGAGTAAATATCTGACAAACAAATATTTGCTGGCCCACACAGAGACAATTCGATATAGAGAGGAAGTTTAACACACAGAATTTGCTAAATTCCTCCCTGTTTACCACCCCTATCTCATATTATAATGTATTTATTTTGGTGATAGGTCCCTTCCTGGAGCAGGCCCTTTATCTAAATTGTTTTAGGCAGATAGGGGTAAGGTTAAAGTTTCTTCCTGAGTCTCTTGGGCCTTGATTGTTTTCAGCTCGAAATAATCCACATGCCCAAGTGGAGCATCTTGGGGCAATTTGTTTTGAACCCTCCTACATTATTGAAACTTAAATCATTTTTTATTTTTTATTTATTTTTAAAGATTTTATTTATTGGAGAGAGAAAGTGAGAGAGAGAGCATGAGCAGGGGGGAGAGGGAGAAGCAGACTCCCCACTGAGCAGGGAGCCCGATGTGGGGCTCCATCCCAGCACCCTGGGATCATGACCTGAGTTGAAGGCGGACCCTTAACCGACTGAGCCACCCAGGCGCCCCTTAAATCATTTTTAATGACTAAGGTTTTTCTGTTCTTGGCTCTGATGACTATTTTTTGCTTATCTTGCACATAATACAGGAGTTCCATACAGCATGTTACAAAAAAAAAATCTGGCTGATTTGAACCCACTGAAGCTCCATATTATTCCTGCAGATATAAATGATAGTAAATGTGAAAGTGATGAGACAGACCTGCAAATGCAATGTGCACTTTTCAAGGAGTTTTCAGGAAGACTGGTTCTCAGGAGATTCTAATCCCATGTAAATATTTCAGTCATTTTCTCACATGAACTAAGATTTTTATGCCTCTTACACTGCTTAAAGAAGAGCTGGCACCCAAATTGATATTCAGCTTTGTTTTCCTTTATCCCTTTGAAGCTCAGTGGATACCGAGGAAGGGGGTAGGAAACAAAATGGAACACAAGACTGAGTAATAGATGGTTCACAGGACAGACATGCAAACAAGCTTGCGTGATTTCAGTTCAGGAGCCCTGACATGAAAATACATCTGTGATGTTGCCTTTGCTTTCACCAATGAGGAGTTTTTAAGGGGACAGGTGGGAAGAAGGGTATCATTTTCATAGATTTCTTTTTTTAAATATTTTGTTTTCAACTCAGTCTTTTTTGTTGTTGTTAGTATCAGTTTAAATGATTTACCTTTTTCTTAAAGATTTTATTTATTTGAGAGAGAGAGAATGAGATAGAGCACGAGGGGGGGAGGGTCAGAGGGAGAAGCAGACTCCCCGCTGAGCAGGGAGCCTGACGCGGGACTCAATCCCGGGACTCCAGGATCATGACCTGAGCCGAAGGCAGTCGCTTAACCAACTGAGCCACCCAGGCGCCCTTAGATGATTTACCTTTGTTTGTCCTTGATACTCTTCTATGAAAGTACATAGTGGATAACCTTTTTAAAAAGTAATTTATTGGTGTGTCTCTTAATATCAGTCTTTAGCTTTGTGTGACAAGCTTTGTCAAAATGACATACAGTGGACATAGTGATGCTCCCATGCTGTAGCAACTCATATAGAGGCTTATTTTGTCATTTGATCTTTATATCTGATGGGTCCCTGCTGAACCTGAATGAGTGACTAAAAATGCCAGGAAGAGCAGGTCAGTGCCTTGCATCTCAATGGTAGGTTGCATAGCACCTCAATCGAGGAGTCTTTATGCTGGTTTGAATTTTGATGAGGTGTTAGCACAAGCCTGCCATAACATGTGCTTGCCTTTTTTCGATATGGTTTTCAAATTTCTGATTTATCACTTTGACATTTGAGAGAGCAAAGGAAAAAAATAAAAAGCAAACTTCAGTGACAACTAACAACTTTCTCTTCCCTCAAAGATTTTGTAGGTTTGCCTGAGGAGAGTTGAATTCTCAACTGTTTGATTGTTAATTAGAACTGCTATGTGAACACTACAAAATCAAAACAAATATAATCTGGTTCGTGTCATCTTATATTTGTGACAATAGGGCAAAACTGTCAGTTTATTACAATTAATGAATAACTGCCTCAGGGACTGTGGACATGATGGTCTCAAACAAAATTTTAAATGTAATGCTAGATTTTTTTATTTCATACTACAGAGTAGTAATAAATTTAAACACATTTGCAGGCACATAAAACTCAGGCTCTCCTTAACAGCCCTCCTTAACTAAAATTGGTTTAGACAGAATGCCATTTATTAAAAGTCAGGAATGGAAATTATATTCAGTGTTTAGTTTGCTGACATTAGATAAATACTTGAGTATTTTGGATGTTAATATGAAGAATTTGACACCCTTTTTTGAAGATTTCCTAAGGTTTTTTTTTTTTTTTTTAAAACAGACCATTATGGAAATGGTGTGTCTAAATACAGATGACCATAACTTTTTTCTTAAAGATTTTATTTATTTATTTGACAGAGAGAGAGAGAGAGAGACAGTGAGAGAGGGAACACAAGCAGGGGGAGTTGGAGAGGGAGAAGCAGGCTTCCTGCCGAGCAGAGAGCCCAGTCTGGGGCTCAGTGCCAGGACCCTGGGATCATGACCTGAGCTGAAGGCAGACGCTTAACAACTGAGCCACCCAGGCGCCCCACAGATGACCATCATTGATAATGCCATATGAGAAAACCTCAAACACCTCATTAAGTTATATGAGAAGATAGTTAAAAAGATGTATCACACTACTAGAGACTGACCACAGCCCTTAAAGTTTTCAATAATTTTATCTTACCTACTTCTTAGTTTAGAAGTAGCTGCATCTAATTTTCTTTGTTAATGACTCATAAAACAGTAAATTTAATTAAACATATCTGCCTTTTTTCCTGTTTTATAATTACATATATATTTTTCATTTCTCATTTATTTTACTACCTTACTTTCAAATACACGGTCAAGCATAAAAATGTTACCTTTTAAATCATTCATTTCTTAGCATTGATCACTTAGTGTGTATAAGGAAGCATTATGAGGTTCTGTCCTTACAAATGTATTATTTGTTAGTCTTTCTGACTTATACTGTTCTCAATCACTCACTTTATAATTCCTCAATATTTTAATTTAACATATATTGTGAATTTTTCTTCAGTGTTTCTGTTTTGTTTTTAACCATTTTTGTCCCATTTTTTAGCCTCTCTGATAGTGATAGTCATCATTTACTGAGACACTCTAAGTGCTCTATACCCCCAATTTCCTTTCATTCTTCTAATAGTCTTGGGAGGTAGATACCATTATTGGCTCTGTTTCGTAGATTAGGCACAAAGAGGTTAAGTTACTTAATTATGATTACATAGCTAACTAACACAAAATTGTTCATCACAGTTTACAAACTAAAGAGGTAAGACATTTACATACACAGAAGCCTCCTAAAAACGGTTACTTAGCTTAATGGATGACTCTAATGGAAATAATTCAGGTGGGTCCTTGAAAAAAAAATATTTGTGTATATGGAAGCCTTTGAGAAAATATCATATTATGATGGCAATTGCTTACTTCACTTTTATACTGGAAACATACAAAATTCATCTCTCTTTTTCTTCCCCTATCCCTTGATTTAACCAAGATATTACCAGAGAAGAATGTTTATTACTTCAGATATTTAGAGACAAAATATTGAGATTCAGAAGTTCAGTTTATGCTATTCATAAGTTATATGTAAAAGTGAAATAGATAATACGTATGCAAGATGAAAGGGAAAAACATACTAAATAAGAATTATGTATATTTTTGTTGTCTGTTCTCCTCTCTGTACCTATTAAATATCATTGTTCCCCTCATTTCTCCCTCTAAATGCCACAATTCTAGTATCTCTAGTGTGATGTGATGATCTATCAGTATCTCATCTTCTCTTGAGCTATGTACTCTTATTGTCATAGAATCTCCAAATTAATATATCCAATAGCTTCCCATCCCTCCTATGTCCTCTTCTATAACATGTTCACCTACTCCTCCCTGTTCTTGTCTGTTACTTTCACCTTAATTCTCCCTATTGACTTCCTGCTTGTAGCCACTCAGACTGTCAGTCATTAATCACACTAACTACAAATTACCTTTCCAAACACCAGATGTCATCATGTCACTTATCTTCTCAGAATCAAGTCCAAACTCCTTAGTAATGAATATAGTTATTCTAGCTAGTCTTTCCTTAATTCTTTCATACTTAACAAGATTACATCAAAGCATATTTGGTTGCATTGGATTAATACATTTTTTTAAAAAATTTATTTATTTTAGAGAGAGAAAGTAAGTGCATGTGGGAGCAGGGGGAGGGGCAGAGGGGGAGAGAGAAAGAATCTCAGGCAGACTCCCCACTGAGCACGGAGCCTGATGCGGAGTTCCATCTCACGACCCGGAGATCCTGACCTAAGCTGAAACCAAGAGTCAGATGCTCAACAGACTAAGCCACCCAGGTGCCCCTGGGTTAATACATATTTAAAGTCATATAGTAGTATCTATGTAATTTTCCTTCTCATGAAGACTTCACAGATATTTGCTTGTAGAATACCAGATACACATCTACCTTATTTACTCTTTCTTTTTGTGTGGAACCACAGGTTTTTATGAAAATTAATTTCTTTTGCAATGTGGAACATGTTCACCAAAAAATTTAAAGTGCAGAAGGAAGAGTGTATGCAAAATAAGAATGGAAAGAGAGGGAGATTCATGAAATGTATTAGGTTACAGGGCATATTTTATACAGCAGATCCAGGGTCTTTCAAAAACAACTACAATTTCTAATACAAAATGAAAACTTGAGCACAAATGCCTGTCCACATCCTAAAACCACAATATAGTGTTTAATTAATTAAAAAACAATAACAGGGGCGCTTGGGTGGCTCAGATGGTTAAGTGTCTCCCTTCGGCTCAGGTCATGATCCCAGGTTCCTGGGATCGAGTCCTGCATCGGGCTCCCTGCTAGGCTGCCTCTGCCTCTGCCTCTGCCTCTGCCTCTCTCTCTCTCTCTCTCTCTCTCTCTGACTCTCATGAATAAATAAATAAAACATAAAAAAAAATAAAAAACAACAACAACATATAAACATCTTCAGGGTTCTTCCCTCCCCCAAAATGGCAGCAACAGAGTGCAGGGTACTTCTATGTGGCTCCATGAGCTGATCTGAAATAGCAAAGAGATTCTGGATGAGTAGAAGTGGCATTTAAACCTACCAGTTTCCAGATGGTCCAAGATAAGGTGGTCAGAGGTCTGAATAATGTCATTGACACAGTTTCCAAAAGAAATACATAATGAGACAATGGTAATTACAGTTTTTGCTAGTAGTATATTTAAAATGTATAATGAAAGCTAGACATTTTAATGCTATCAGTAGAAAACAGTCATTTTATGGTATAAATAATTGTGCCTCCTTTTACTTATGCATTCAGATTTATATGTTTAATACTGACTTACAAGAATTCCCTACGCAAACATTTATGTTAATAAAGTAAATAATTCTCATTTGATGAATCTGAACAAAGATCCTTTGAAGTTGGTTTTATTAATATCCAAATTAATTATTATAATTAGCTGTAAGGAAAATAAAGATAAGCACATTAATACAGTTGAAAGACAGTAAGAAACTGGAAGGGGATAAAACTTAATGTGGAATTTGTTTAAATTCACTTTTTTAATCTTTCCTATTAAGATGAAATTCTTAAACTTACCATACTTCACCATAGCAAAAGAAAAGGGTAATAATTACTTCATGTCTCAAGTTCAAACCTGGATTTCTTGACTTTTCATTGTACCATATCCTTATATACTAGTAAGAGAAGTGGTTCCTAATCCTCAGGGTCTTGCCTGTTGTACACCGTACTGGTGCTACATTGTGGGGACACTGCATTTTTACATGCTTGGGCCTGAAGCAAGTACAATGGTAATTTTTCATACCAGTGTCTTTCCACTGATAAAGATGGTAGTCACATTTATATTCTTTTCCCTTTATATGTTCAGTCTGTTCTAGACATCCATTTCTTTTCTTATACATGGTGAAATAATTGATTCCATAGGTATATATATGTGTGTGTGTGTATGTGTGTATGTATATGATATATATACATATATATATCTAGGAAAACAAGGGTCATCATTAGCGCTTAAGGAATTTGGTTTTGGAAGATTTTAAATTATGTGTTAATGTAGTTTGTTAAAATGATTGTTTTATATTCAAGGAAAAGTTGAGATCATTTTAGCAGTATCATACATTAAAATTGATTTTTTGAATTTCTCATCTTCATTTATTTATTGCCAACATTTAGAAAAGCGTTTACTGCTTCATAGTAAGAGATTATCTTTGCTTTTAATTGTTTTATATTTTAGCCTCTGAACCTTCTTTTGCCCTAAACTATCCCTGATCTGGTGAAACCACCTGTAGGCAATTTTGTCAGTACAGTGTTGACCTTTTAGAGAGGTGATTCTACCATTAAGCAAAGTAGATACATGAAAATTTTCATGTGATCAAAAGGTTATTTATCCTCTTTGCAGAATTATTTTGGAAATTACTTTGGAAATTAATTTGCACAATTTCTTTGTGTATTATGCCACACTGTTGAGTTTAAGGTATTTTATTGTAAAGCATTTTTTTCACACTTTCTCAGGAAATTATCCACTGTGAATTCAGCGAGTGGTTTATCTAAAAGTAGATATTCACCCTTTCATTCACACACAATTATTACTGATAAAGCTGCAAGGGTATAATTTTGCAAAGTTGATTGGTGCCCTGATATTTACATTTAATTTGCTACAGACAGCTAAAATTTGATTCTTAACTCTTTTTGACCACACTAAAATTGAATACTATCATAGAAAGCATAGCAGTGGTGTCTTAAAAATGGTTTTTGGCATTTTTGCAGTTGGAACAGTGAGGAGAAAGTAATTTGCTTCTCTCTGAGGCTTGTTTATGGTCCCATTCTCTTCATTCAACTATTGTTTTTTCTTTCTTGTCAGTCTTTATATTGCCATTTACAGTTATTGGCCATCAATTTAATAAATGTTTATGGTGTACCAGCTATGCATTATGCATTAATCTAGGGCCTGAATTTCCAAAGATAAGCCTGGATTGAAGGAATTACATAGTTGGGCAGATATGCAAGTAAAAGGTAATTATAATACAGTATGATAAAAGCAATAATTACAGTATGACTAGAATGATATGGGAGTACGAAAGAGGGATTGAGTAATTACTTTGGTTCGAGTTGTTTCAGAAAGCTTTATGAAAAAGATGATGTTGAATTAGTTTTTGGCGTATAAACAATTTGTTATCATTCCTATTTTTGTTTTTTTTTCCCTCATTTTTATTGTGGTAAAATACACATAAGAATTTACCATTTTAACCATTTTTAAGTGGTACTAAATACATACTATCATTGTGCAACCATAACCATCATCCATCTTCATAACTCTTTGCATTTTATAAAACTGAAACTCTATACCCATTAAACAGTAACCCCTCATTTTGCTTCCCCACTGTCACCCCCACCCCCCAGCCCTTGGCAGCCACCATTCTACTGTCTGTTTCTATGATTTTTGACTACCCTAAGTACCTCACATAAGTGGAATCATAGAGTATTTGTCTTTTTGTGACTGACTTATTTCTCTTAGCATAATGTTGGGGCTGAAAAATATTCCATTGTATGTATATATACTACATTTTTTTAATCCATTTATCTGCCCATGGAGAGTTGGGTTGCTTCCCCATTTTAGCTATTGTGAATAATGCTGCTATGAATATGGGTATACAAATATCTCTTTGAGACCTTGTTTTCAGTTCTTTTGAGTATATATCCAAAAGTGGAATTGCTGGATCATATGGTAGTTCTGTTTAATTTTTTGAGGAACTGCCGTAATATTTTTCACAGTGTCTGTACCATTTTATGTTCCCTCCAACAATACAAAAAGGTTCCAGTTTTCTCCATATCCTTGCCAACACATACTTTTCTGTTTTTTCTGATACTACCCATCCTAATGGGTATGAGGAGGTGTCTCATTGTAGTTTTGATTTGTGTCTGTTTTTGGTTTGATTTTTTTGGTTAATTTTCCTTAGACCATAGTTTCTCAGAGTATGTTCCAAGGATGAAATGACCAAAGTCAACCAGAATGTTTATTAACAATGTAATTTCTTATCCTCCCAAACTTTTATTCAGTACTCCTGGTATTGTATGCAGAATGTACACTTTTATAACTACTCAGGTGATTTTTATTTTAGCAGAATAAGTTTTGCCACAGAATTGAGTGAATATTATTTTCTCTTTAATCAAGATTGCTATCATCTTTTTAATCATATTGTTTACTACCATCATGTCTAAATTGTGTTAACAAGAGCTTATATTTAGATTTCACTGATGCATTGCATACTGAAAAAAGCATGGTTTTCTCAGAGATAGATTAATGAGCTTCTGATTCTGGGATTGGTGGGTACTTTATAGATCAAAGTAGTTTAAGCCCCCATTTAATCTTCAGCCATTTTCTGAAATATCCTACTAAGTCACCTAGCCTGTGCTATGTCTTTGAACCTCCCGGTTCCTCTCTCTGGAATATATTTTAGCCCTCATTCTCTGCAGGTGTTTGCCCCCATTTCACATCCAGCCCAAGTGTCTATTCTGTGAAGCCATCCACAGATGACTTTAGCCAGGCACAGCTGATGTTTGCTCCTGATGTATCATCACCAGAAACACCTTTGATGTTGTACATATGCTGTATTGCAGATTTGGTTGCCACAGCTGCCTTAAACTCCTTGAAGATAAAAACTGTTCTAATTAATATTTTTTTGCCTACAACAGGACCTTACACCTCCTATATAAAAATGTATTCTTTAATTCATTTAAAATGGAATTTTTAATAAATCTTAAAACAGTAAGTTAACCAAGCAGCCATTGATATATTGATACTGATGATAGTTTTGTCCACACGGAGGGCTAAAGATTAAAATTTACAGATTTTTTTCAGATCGAAAAATATTAGAACTTGTATTTTGTGAATAAAACGGAAAAAGTCGATAGTGATACAGAAAATATGATACAGTAAGAGTATGTAAGGAAAAAATGTATGTTTTTCGGAATTCTTTTGCAGTAATAAACAGGTAAATTCTTTTTTTTATTTTTTTTACTTATTTATTTTCTTTTTTATTATATATTTTTTAATTTTTATTATGTTAATCACCATACATTACATCATTAGTTCAGTAAATTCTTTTATTTATTTATTTTTTTAAAGATTTTATTTATTTATTTGACAGAGAGAGACACAGCGAGAGAGGGAACACAAGCAGGGGGAGCGGGAGAGGGAGAAGCAGGCTTCCCGCTGAGCAGGGAGCCCAATGCGGGGCTCAATCCTAGGACGCTGGGATCATGTCCTGAGCCGAAGGCAGACACTTAACGCCTGAGCCACCCAGGTGCCCCCAGTAAATTCTTTTAATAGGTGGAAAATAAGAATATAAAGATATGTTTAATTTTTCCCTTTAACATATGCAGAATTTTAGTTTTAAAATACAATAAGGATAATTAAGTGTTGGAAAATATCTTTAGATATCAATACAGATATCTTACAGTGTACACTGTACAATTTTAAGACAAATGCTAAATTAATGGGGGGTTTTTGTGTGAGAGTTTTTCAATTATATAATACTGATGGAATTTGTTTTGGCAACCCTTTTTAAGCAGTAATTTAGGAAAAGTAATTATGGAGTACAGTTTTCCTTGGGAAGCTCTGTGGCTGATATCACTGATGGCTGTTTTCTTCAAAGAAAAGTCCAATCCTGGAGCCCATAGAGTCTCCCACAGATGACACACACTAACAACCCAGAACTGCTTTAACATTTATTCCTTGGTCTCTCAGGTAATTAGTTGTAGGTAAAATCAATAATTGTATCCCCAATACAGGGTCTACCATTGCAGTGATAATAAAATAATCCTTTTCATTATATTTACTAAACTACTCTTTCAATTTGGTATGTTAGTTCAAAGACAAGATGACCTGAAGAACTGGATTAGAAAAGAATAATCTCCAATGAAAAAAACCACATAATCTATAGTGCCCATTAAAAAGTGAAAATTTCATGCGTAGCTATAAATAAATGATATATTACTGAATTAGTATTCACATTCAAAATATTAGTTGCATGTTCTAAAGACTTGTGACAATCTGATGGCCGGCAAATGATTGTAGTAAGCTAACAGTTGACTAGGTGCTTCAAAATAATGAGCCGATGCTTTTCCAGAAAGCCTAGGGAAAACAGAGGTCAAGCCAGCCCAGAAAAGCTGATAATGAGGAAGTGAAATGCCTGTGATGGCAGTAAACTAATCTTCAATCTTCATCTGATTCGTTTTCCAGGTAGAAAAATCCCTATGAGAAGCCCCGTTAAAAATCAATGCATATTGGCCTTTTACCCCAAAATCTTCCTCCTGAAAAACATCTGAAGGCTTTTCAATTTGAGATTATAAAAAAAAAGGAAAAGAAAGCAATTTTTTAAAGACTTATTTATTTATTAGGAAGAGCGCGTGTGTGAGCCGGGGGAGGGACAGAGAGAGGCGGGGAGAGAGAGTCCCCAAGTAGACTCCACACTGAGCAAGGAGCCTGCGGGGGAGGAGGGGCTCAATCCCAGGACCCTGAGAGCATGACCTAAGCCAAAATCGAGTCATGCCCAACCAACTGAGCCACCTAGGTGCCCCGAAAGCAATTTTTTTAAGTAAAAGAAAGTTCTCATAGGTGCCTTTCTGTGAAGTTTTAGGGCTGCTTTGGGCCAGCCCAGAAGTGTTTATGGGCATAATATTCAGGATGTAAACTATACTCCTCTCAGTGCACTGGTACACTCTCCTTTATCTTGTCCTTTGCTCACCCTCATTATTCCTGAACCTACACTTAG
Source organism: Callorhinus ursinus (assembly GCF_003265705.2). Classification (NCBI taxonomy): domain Eukaryota; kingdom Metazoa; phylum Chordata; class Mammalia; order Carnivora; family Otariidae; genus Callorhinus; species Callorhinus ursinus. The sequence goes on from NW_027397074.1 coordinate 52,412,168, forward strand.
TACGTGGGGCTTCTGGGGGTGCTCCCAGCTTTTCTCCTCTGAGTATTATATATAGGAAAAAAAAAGGAAAATAAAATTACTCAAACTTTGCCAATGTATTGAAAGGTGGTGGGTTAAAATTATCTGTCAGACCATTCTGTAGACTTCAAATGTCAAACTGGAAGGTTAGCAATTCTAAAGTTTCACTTCATTAACTATTTTTTTCTGGGAAAGTGCTGGAAAATTTTGTTCTCTAGGATTAATTCTCTGTCAGAGAGCACTGCCAACCCCCTTTAATAGGCCAAAGTTGTATTGAATGTTCTTCATAAGCCAGCAAGTGAGTGGTGGATGATTGTCAGTTTTGATCTATTAAACATTTTGATTGTCCTCCCCTCAGTGACATCAGTTGTCTGCCCAAGATTGTGCAGCCATTCTCTGCACTCAGAGGTGACTTCTTTTGACAGATGGACAGGCAGGGGCTGACGGTAGCTTGACAGCACCAGTGATTATATTGTGCATAAGAATCAACCTGCAGATTGGCAGCCAGATGAAGGCAAATGTGGGTGACATCTCACCCACTAGAGTGTCCTGATATCACTCTGCTTTGGTTCATTTGTTGTTTCATTTCACTTGCTGGCTTTGATTGTTTCTAATTTTGACATGCTGTGACTGGAGTGCAGGGAGGAGCCCTGTCACTTGGGTCCTGAAATCTTAAAGGGACTGAGCTCTATGGGACTGTGGGAAGCCAACTACACAGACGTTCAGGAGATCCATGTAACTCACTTTACATGGTGTTTGTGTCTATCAGAGAAGTTTTTACTTAGTTAAATTCCATTATGAAACTTAAAAGAACCACTGACTGATAACCACACATACCATGCTTGAAATAAGGGTAACATTTATGAATATAACAGTTATGAATATAATACCATAATATGAGTAATCATATTATGAATATAATAATTTTAAGGAAAGGACTAGATGTAATCCGCTGGTTCTAAAGCTGGGTAAAGGAATCTGGATGTTTGGAGTTATACTGGCACAATGCAGATGAGCTCTGCTCCCACACCTGTGCCCGTCCCCTCAGCTCACAAGTTGCTGCCCAGAAAAAACTTCATAATAAATTCAAGGCATTGTATAAAGTTCTGTCATGTTTTGAGGTCTAAAGAGAACACAGCCTCACTTACACCAGCTTGAAGTCGCAAGGAGAAGAGCAGTGAGTGCACAGGGTCCCCCATCTCTCAGTGTCCTGAAGGAAGGTGTGCTTGCACCACTGAGGAGCTAGCCATACTGTGCTTCACTACAGTTTTACAGGCTGTGGTAGTGAACACAGCTGGTACTCCATCCACGTCTCCTCAGATAGGCTTTACGAGTTCAGTGCTCTCCATCTTCAGCTTTAAAGTGCTCTTGCTTCTTATGGCCTGTACCGGAGACCTCTCTATCACACAGCCCTCATGGCTACTAGAGTTGTTTTTCCATAATCACAAGGAGCAAAGCACAACTGGCAGGTTACACTTTTCCCACTCCTCAACTGGGACACCCTTAGCTAATGATGAACAGCTGTGAGAGTATGAAAGTATGAAAGCCCACCTCTCTTGCCTTTGTTTTTGTCGTTGTTGTTTTTATTTATTTGAGTGCAAGCAAGGGGAGGGGCAGAGGCAGAGGAAGGAGAGAATCTCTAGCAGACCCTGTGCTAAGTACCAGCTAATGCAGCACCTCAGTCTCATGACTCTGATGACCTGAGCCAAAACCTAGAGTTGGATGCTTAACTGACTGCACCACCCATATGCCCCCCCCCACCTCTCTTGACTTTATGCCCAAAAGATGTGAGGAGTAACATATACTCCCTGGTTCCCTTGTGGGACCAGGCTAAAGCTACTCTTCTCCATTTTCTGCCTGGAATCATGTCTTGTCTGATCTTCATCTTCTGTAACTCCTTTACATGTGTCTCCAGGAGGACTTCTTTAGTGAATCTTTAGCCCAGGTCAGGATCTGGTTCTAGTCAAGACAACTTGACCAAAAACCTCAGTCAAAAGTGAAAGCTGGGGGCGCCTGGGTGGCTCAGTCGTTAAGCGTCTGCCTTCGGCTCAGGTCATGATCCCAGAGTCCTGGGATCAAGCCCCGCATCGGGCTCCCTGCTCTGCAGGAAGCCTGCTTCTCCCTCTCCCACTCCCCCTGCTTGTGTTCCCTCTCTTGCTGTCTCTCTGTCAAATAAAATCTTTAAAAAAAATAAAAGTGAAAGCTGCCTTATACTAACATTTATTTGGTCATGTTCTATCTGGATTTACTGTCAGTGATTTTCTGTTGTGAGATAGGAGCTGTTGAGCACTTGGAGACTTGGGGAACTCATGAGAGGTTAGGTGGATGCATTAATTACCTATTATTGGAAGAAATTACTCCAAAGCTTGACAGTTTAAATAATACACATTTATAATCTCACAGTTTCTGTATGCCAGAAATTATGGCACAACTAAGCTGGGGCTGCTTCTTCAGGATCTCTCACCTATAATGAAGGTATCAGCCAGATTGTAGTCATCTCAAGGTTTAAATAGGGTGGATCCACTTCCATGCTCACTCAGTGGTTGTTGGCACGATTCAGTCCGTTGTAGGCTGTTAGATTTATTTTCTTTCTAGTTGTTGGGCGCAGTTGCACCCTCAGCTCCTTACTACATGAGCCTTTTCAATATGGCAGCTTGCTTCAGCAAAGTGAAAAAGGAGAACAACAGAAAACAAAAGGCAGGAGAGAGTAAGGGTTTCAGCAAGGGAGAGAGAGGGAGAGCTAGAAAGAGGGGAGTCACAGTCTTTTGTAAGCTAATCATGGAAGTGGTATTTTGTCTCACTTTTGTCATTATTCTCTTGGTTAGAAGCAAGTCACTATGTGTACCCCACACTTAGAGGAAGGGGATTGCATAAGGCATGCAGACAGGGAAGTATGAATCTCCCTCTATAGCCTGCTTCCTTCTAGGCAACCTGACAAAACTATCTGGGGTCATCTTTGCCAATTCTTACCTGTTGCTCATTTCCTTTCATTAAAACTTTATACCTCAGTGATCGTATTCACAACTAAATTCTATGGAGTTCATTATTTTATATAAAGAAGCAGCACATATTTATACATACATATCCCTTAAATGTCAGCATAAGGGAGAAATACTTACAATAGTTGCATCCTTGGAATACCTTGTAAAAAATAAAATGGTTAAAATTCTGTCATGACAAATGATGCAGTTTAGAAACTCAAAAATCTCTGCTGCCACTCAGCTGGCATTTCTTTTGACACTTCCTGAAATGATGCTTAGATAATTTGCTGCTTTGCTCAATCTGGCTTGACAACTGGAAGGTATTTTATGCTGGTCTTCTATGAAAAGCTCTGTGTCCACTTCAGTGGCTCCAAAATGAATCAGCTCCATTCTCGGATATGAATGATTCATTGGATCTTATCTCCCTCATGCTGGCTGCCTTGGCTCTCAGTTTACTAATATAATGATTTCTAAATACTGAGTCCAGATGTTCCCCTGGGATAAGCAGGTGTGTGAAAAGACAAAGTTTGTTTTATTTTGAATTTTTAATTTCAAATAATTGTAGTTATGGCTTATAGTCAGACTGTGCTAAAGCCTTTAATGCAATGGCGTAGACAACCTCTTTTCTTTCTACCAGCATGACTGTTTGCATATATATGCATGTATCTCTGCATTATATAGGTAATAAATAAGGTTGGGTCAGCAGAGCTGCCAAGACAGCCATTATTTTGAAGTTGGCCTTATATCTGTCTAAAATTTCAGAAAAGATTGGGAAGTCCCTGCCTCTACTACTTAATGAGAAAACCAAGTAGCATAAGTAGCAATCCTGTGCCAGATCAAGTGGCGTTTTATACTCATGGACTCTGGACTGAGCTGTAACTACTGACAGGGGCCTCTGACCTTGTTTTTAATATCACATATGCATGAGGGTTATCTCTTGGGTTTCCAGAAATCTTTATTTAGTGCCTAATTGATTTTAAGATGAATCATCATTGCAATTAATCATTAATTAAAAATGTGTGTGTATGTGTGGTGTGTGTGTGTGTGTGTGTGTATTCAAAAACCCTCATGGCTAAGAAAAAGCCTTGCTTTGTCCCAGAATGTTTAAAAAAGCACTAAAATCCCAGGGCACTCTCAGCCAGACAGCCACTCAGATAGCTGAACAAAACGACAGAGCTGTGCAATTCATATAAATACACACAGATGTGATGTTGGAAATCCATTATTTTTCTTGCGGGTTACTTTCTGTCTCAACAGTAATAAAATTTATACAATTGTTAAACAGAGGTAGCTTACATTGTGTCTAAAGGCCACCAAATCTGGACTCTGCAAGAATTAGATAAGAGAGAAAGCTCTTGTGTCAAAACTGTAAGCCCTACACTGGCTTCACAGCCCTTTATGCTACTATGAAGGGATAAATAGAAGGTGAAATTCAGATCTCTATCTACAGTTTAAACTTTCCCAAATGAAATGATGTGTTTGCTGAGCAAGAGACATGTAACGCCTCTTACCCCAGTTAAGAAACTCTTAGGACTATGGGCAGGAGACAGAGATTTTGGTAGTTGGGATACTAAGATACTAGGTGAGCCGACCGAAGCCTTCCAAAGACCAGGATTATTTTCTAAAATTTAACTAAATCTGATGCAACAAAATATTTTGATGTTATTTTTTAAAAATAGTATAAATTCAGCATTTAAAATAGTTAAGTTTAAAAAAATTATCACCCATCATTTCTTTTAACACAAACACATTTTCATTTATAAATACTCCCATGTGTATATACACATACATACATACACAGATGCATTAAATCTTTTTGAAAAAAACTCTACATATTTTTTGTAAACTGCTTTTTGAATTTTAAAATATATCATGAATACCTTGCAGATCATAGTAGAAATTGTTAGTTACCTACAACCTAGTTACTAACATTTACTCCCTTTTTTTCTGCTAAACCAGATAGAGTGTGAAACAGTACTGTATTTATAAAATTTAAGAGGCTGAATGGGAATTGGTTCAAGGCATTTATGATGATCCTATTCTCTAATTTTCTGATTTCATTACCATGTAGGGTGAGCACATGATCAGACCAGTACGGTTTGAGAGAAGATAGTTGAAGGGGTTCCAGCAAAGTTGTGGTTTTCTGATTAAATAAGATAGGTGCAATTGACTTGGTTTTTTCTTTCCCCCTACCTTCTTCTGACTTGCCTCTAGGTGTGAAGGTTGATGCTGTAGTACCCACCTGGGAAGCATGAGAGAAAGGCAAAGAATATCATGGAGATAATATCCCTGAACCTAGGACAGCACTTACTACCTCTAGATTCCTTTGTTTTCTGTTTATTCAGAGAAAAATGAACATAAATTATTAAAGTCATTGTGATTGAGTTTTCTGTATGCCAAATACGTCTCAGTTTTTCCTTAAATATAGGATATACACCGCTGATGTTATTATTATTATTACAAAATCTAGTTCATGTTGTTTTTGGACAAGGTATTAAATAATATTAAATTTTATAGCAAAAACTTTATTCTACTTTCTATGTTATTTCAATCATTCTGATCATTCTGATAATATAAATAAGGTCTTAGTCTGACTTAAATAACTAATTTTTGCTAATTACCTTTTTATAAAGTGCATTAACAGGTTTATCCAGCTCAAAATTAATAATACTGTTTTCAATACATTTATTTATCATTACTCTTAATTAAGCAATATGTTTAATGTATGTAAAAGTAGTTTCTACTTTTGATAAGATATTTAGTGGATTAGGGAACTATTTTAAGAAAATATTAATTCAAGTAGCACATACATATGGCAAAAATCTTAAATGTGGACTAGCACATGACTAAGGTTGGAAAACCACATTCTATTGTGGTTTTTAAAACCACATTTAATGGTTATATATTATACTCTAAAAGGTTATAATCAGGGGTAATATTTAGAACATTTGATACCTGATATGTTGTGGGCACCAACCATCAAACAATGGCCATAAAGCAAATAACAAATCAATGCCAGTGTTAACAGTTGGGATTGCTGGAGTACCAGCTGCCCATCAGTCTTGGTGGCATCAACATTGCATATAATCAGAAACCTCTTGGTAAATATTTAAGTTGTGACATGCCTAAATCTTTGCTAAATTTATTTGATGAATAAATATTTAAATTATTTCCTCAGGATAAATGACTACTAGTTGCATTTCTGGGAAACAAGCATACATATTTTTAAGCCTTTTCATATCTTTTTGCCTAATTATCCCCTGAATGCTAGTACCAATTACATTCCCACAAATACCATAAAAGAGTAGAATTTTTTTTCAATCTCTCTATCATGATTTTTGTACCACTCAAAAAAACAGAAATATAATAATAATAATAATAAATTCAGATTAACATGTACGTTAAACACATACACACTTCTTTTTTGTTTTTGAAATAGGCCCTATTTGTTTGTCATACTATTCATTTTGTTTTATTCATATAATGTGTCATAGTAGTCTTCCAATTTAATATAATTGATTAGCCAATTATTTCAAATTTTCAGTTTGTTTTAAGTTGTAGAAGTCATATAGCACTTTCTAACAAGTCAAATACTATTAAGATATAAAAGTAAATTAGTGACAGTGTCAACCCCCCTCCAAATACAGCTTCCTTGCATTTATCTTTAGTGGTAGGTATCCCATAACTTTCTTCATGTTTAAAGACAAGTGTGCCAACACAAAGGTATATGTAGGTTCTTTCATTACTACTGTCTAAGAAAAAATAGGATTTTACAAACACACAGTATATATTTTTTTTCTTTAGTAAATCATTTATATCCTTTCCTGTCAGGAGTAAGATATATAACTAATTTTTATTAGCTGGGCAATGTTTCATGATGTTAATATTTTATAACTAATTCAGACATTACCCTATTGGCATATATGCATCTTCTTTCAAAATCTTTTACTATGACTATGTTTTAAAAAGTCTCTGTAGACATATACTTTTCTACTTGTGTTTGGTTGGTCTTTCCTTACTGTAGAAATGGCTCCCCCAAACACGGTCACCAAAATGGGATTATTAAGTTAGGTTGTGTATATTTTTAACTCACAGTTCTTATAGAATATGTGAGATTATACTTCATCACAAAATGTTCCAGTATATACATTTCCTCATTAAAACTAAGTATCATTAATCTTTTAAAACTTTGCTAATCTGATACATTAAAAAATGGCATTTTACTTTGATTTATCTACCATGAGGTTGAGAAAACTTTTTCTTCCTCCTCTTCTTCTTCTTCTCCTTCTCCTCCTCCTCCTCCATCTTTTTAATTTTCAGTTCTCTTGTGAAGTTTTATCCTGGTTCTTAATTTATAGAGCTTTTTGTATGTATGTATGTATGTCTGAGGAATATTAACTTTGTTTTCAATAAATGCTTCAAATTGTTTCCTAGTCTATTCTCTTTTATCTTTTCTCAGTGTATATTTGCATTTTTATCTGCCAGAATTTTTCATGCAATAGAATATGGGTATTTTTCATGTGGATCCTTAAACAATAGAGATTTTATTTTTACGTAAAATGTGTTAAGCATTTAACTGTATTTCCTTTAAATTGCATAGGCTATCATCCCGGCTCCATTTATTAAGCAGATATGATTTTCCAGCTGACTTAAACTAACACCCAGTGGTGTGCTGCAGACGCCACTTGTTGAATTTTCAGGGATTTTACATGCTGATTGTCATGGCATCGGTACCTTAAAATTGACCATGGTAGGAGTATTCTTGTGTAATCTTCTTTTTGCTGATATCCTTGGGCCCATCTCTAGATTCAATATTTTGATTCATTCATTCAGTTTGCATAATGATAGACAAACAATATACTTTTTATTTACAGTAGATTTGTCTCAGAATCTGGCATGATTAAAAAAAGCTTCTTTCTGTTATCCCTTTGCAAATATCTCTTGTCATTTCTCAAACATTTACAATGTATTTCAAAATAATTTTGACAAGTTATCTCTCTCAAATTGTCCAAAAAAGCAAAAATTTTTATTGTGATCAAAAGTGTGTTAAATCAGTATATTCATTTGGTAATAACAGATCTTTTCATGATATTAAGTTCTCCCATTCAAGAAATACGCTGCTCCTTTTATGTAGGGTGGCAGCATCTTAAAGAAACATTTTTTATCTCTTTAGGCGCACTGTAATATGTCTACTTGTCTGAGTGCTTTAAATTGTGAAACAGAGAAGAGTCCATTCCTATTTTCAAATTGCAAAATGGATGAAAACCTGGTGGAAATAAATCTTTTTTATGAAACACTCCTCTAATGTAATCAATTCATTGGAAGGCAGTTGTGAAGTAGATTATCTGTTTACCTATCTGTGTTTCTATTTGCTGGCCTGTTTATTTAAATTCTATCATTAATATGGCAACTACTTTAACAAAATAATTGCCAGCTTGGTACTTTAAGACCGTGTGATGATCCAAGCTATTAGTCCTTGTGGTAGTTCTCCAACACAGCTTAAGTAACACAGCTTATAGCACTCTGTGCTATCAATAACATGAGACTGAAACTTCAGAGTTTTTCACCTTTGTTCAGTACAGTGTATGCAGAGAAAAGGAACTGATTTGGAGGAAATGGGGACATTTTTCTCGTGCTTTTGAAAATCTGCAAGGACAGAATTATACCTCTGACTTGTCCTTGAGAAATAGAGCCTAAATCCCTGTGCCTCAGTTTGCCATGAATACATATGTGAAGAAAATGACATATGAATCCTAGAGGAAGGATAAAAGTATGTGGGGAAATGCTTCTGGCCTCTTTGGCACTAACTTTTTGATAAAATATTGTAGTGAGAGACAAACTGGAAGTTCGGTATAAGTTTGAATCATTAAAATTTAAGGAAAGTTAAGTATGGAAAGTAGCTATAGATATGTGCATAATGAGTGAAAGTAAATGATTCAGAAATGTCTTTGTTCTTTATATAGCAGATATTGCAAGTGCTAATAAAACCGGAAAAGCTGGTGATGGGCTTTATTTTCACAAATGGGGCTTAGATTATCCTCTAGATTTAGTCATTTTCATTTGCTATCCTCTATCTAAATCAGGAGAAAATAGCACAAGTGACTGACAACTGAAAATTTTTGGATACAAATAGTATGGATGGTTTAAGTTGGTAGTAAAAAATTGAGATCCTTTACAAGTTTTTTTGTTTGTTTTTAATAGAGATTTATTTGCGTGTGTTTGTGTGTGTGTGTCTACCTAATAAAATTGAAATCAAACCTTTTGTTAACATTAGCTTTAGAGCCTATTTGAACTTGTCTTAGTATTAGATTCTAACTTGCCTGAGAGATATCGGGGTCAGTTCTTGGTGAGGCCTAGCCCGGGGTGGCTGAATTCTTATTCCTAATGAATATGCAATGCCAATTAGTCCATCTTTCCTAGCATATTACCTCATAACCTGTAGTTGAATTTATGAGGGTATATGTGCCTTGTTGTAAAGAATTAATAACCATTGTTTTCATAAGAAACTAATGAGATAATTATTATTTCTATTATTTGTAATAGTAATAGTAGAAATATTAGTAGTAGAAATAGCAAATTATATATTGGTATAATCTAATCTAAGGAACATGCTATTTTGCTTATTCAGAAATTCTTAATTGGCTTCTAAGGAAGGCCAGGCTGATGGTCTAAGGGAATCTGTGCTCAGACGTTAAATTCTTTGATGAACTGACATGTCCCTCAGGGCCGAACTGGGAGTTCTGTTGACCTACAAATATAGACTCTGCCAAAGTGCAGAGGATCCCAATTTCTGTAAATGTTTTGCAGAATGGAGACACCGTTTTCTAAGCAGAGAGGTCGTATCAGTTAGTAAATATGGGAACTCGAGAGCCTAACTGGCTGGGTTCAAATCCATATTCCCCACTGTCTTCTCTGGCTTCCCTCTCCTCTTCTTTGATATGATCTCCTACCTCTCTCTGAGGTTCACTGCACTTCAGCAGTGCTGACCCCTTGATTCCTTTAATGTGCCAAGACAGTCTGACAACTCCCAACCCAGGAACTTTGAACTTGCTATTTAATTTTCTGGGAAGTTCTTTCCCTAGATATTCTCAGGACTCATATTGTTGAGGTCTCTGTCGATGGAACCTTCTCTGGGAAGCTTTCTCTGAGCACCCTGGGTAAATATTACCCCATAATTTTCTGTCCTTTTACCCTTCACCAATTCTTGACACTTCATTAGAAAACAAAACAAAACAAAACAAATGATGAAGAGAGTTTTTTCTTACCTGGATCTTAGTAAGTACTCAATAATTATTGTTGTTTAATAAATATTTATTTAATGGGTCAGTAACTCTTGATACTCAGCTCCCTCCTCTACTCCTTCCCCATCCTTCAGATTGAGACAAGGAAAAGCAGGCTGAGAAAATGTAGCTTGTACACAATCCCACAATGCTATTTCTGTTCTTCATTTACTTGTCCTGGTATCACTTTGCATTGTTGATAGTCCCCCTCCTGGTTTAAACCATTTCCTTGGTTGGCTTCTATGATACTGTTTCTTTGAGGACAAATATATGCCCAGTCTATTTTATCAGTTTATTTTCTTATATCTGCCCTCCAAACGTTAGTATTCCACAGGGCTTCATTTTCAGTAATGACTCTTCTCACACCACCTACTTTTCCTGGAAAATACTGACTACTCTAAGTCTTAAATACACATTTTGCTAATAGTGCCTAGCCTTGTCTTTAGTTTCACACATACTGTACAACTTCCCTGGATATCCTTTCTACCTGGATGTTATATAAGCCACTCTAATTCACTTGGCTTTAACCGAATAGTTATATTCCCCACCAGTCTGCTCTTTTTCAGGTGTTCTCTAACTCATTTGGAAATGAAGGCACACTTCCTTCCATTCAGGCACCCTACCCACAAACCTGAAGGACAGATTAGGTCATTTATCTTAAACAAGAGCAGGAGGGAGGACAGTGAGGAGAGAGAGACCGAGAAAGAGAATGAAAGAAAGAATACATAGGCAAAGAAAGGATAAAAACTTATACAGGGAGTTTAAAAAATAATAATAAAATGACCATCTGTATATTTATAACCCAAGCAGAGACATAGAATATTCCTTATTCAGAAGCTTACCTGGAGATAACCATTCTGGTTAATTCTGTGTAAACCATTGTTTTGCTTTTGGCTGTAATCAATACCTGTTTACATCTCCCAAAAAGCAAATTATTAAATTTTGTGTCTGCTAATGTATAGCTATATACCCTTCAGTGACTTTATTTTTCCTTTTATGTTATGTTCTTAGGACCCACACATGTAAATACATATATCTGTGGTTAATTCAATTTCACTGCTGTTTAATATATGATGGCAAGAATAAACCATAACTTAATTATCAATTATATTAATAACGGATATTTGAGTTGTTCCCCATTTCTCTATTTTGCTATTAAGTGAACAGTGTTGCTTACAAACATTCTTATCTGTGTTCCGCAATGCACATGTGTAAAGAGTTTCTTTAGTGTGTATATCTAGTAGCAGAGTTGCTGGCCTACAGAATAAACACATATTCAGCTTTGTTATGAATTGCCAAAATGATTTCTAAAATGTTCTATCAATATACACTTGGCACCTGCAGAGGAAAGTTGTGATTGTTTCAATTTCTTGCCGAAAGTTAGTGATATCCAGTTTTTCAGTTATTGCTAATTTGTTGAATGTGAAATGGTTATTTCACTATGGATTTAAAATATGTAATTATTTGGGTATTAATTGGCTGGAACACATTTTTATATGTGATGAAGAATTCTCAATTTGTCTTTTCACCTTCTGATGAAGAAAAAAAATCTTACTTTAACATTACTAAATTTATATTCCTTTCTCTTAAGGTAAAGGATATTTAGGTTGTATGCATTTGTTAGCAGTTATGAATAAAACCATTATAAATATTTGTGTGCAGGCTTTTGTGTGAACATAAGTTTTCCTTTCTGTGAACTCAGCAGTGGGATTGCTGGGTCATATATTAAGTACATGTTTAACTTTGTGAGGAGCTGTTGAACAGTTTTCTATAGTGGCTGCACCAGTTTACATTCCTACCAGCAAGGTATGAGTGCTCCAGTCACTTCATATCCTTTCCAACACTTGGAATTGTCTTTTGTTGTTTTGTGTATGTGTGGTGAGCCATTCTAATAAGTGAGTGGTGGCATGTCCGATTTTAATTTTCATTTTCCTCTTGACTAATGATGTTGAACATCTTTTCCTGTGCTTATTTACCATCCATATGTCTTTTTTTCTTTTTTCTTTTTTTTCTTTTTTTGGTGAACTGGCTGCAAATCTTTTGCCATTTTTAAAAATTGGCTTTTTTTGGTTCTTACTACAGAATTTTGAGAGTTCTTCACTTATTCTGGATACAAGTCCTTTCATTGATGTACAGTTTGCAGATAGTTTCTCCTAATCTATAGCTTGTTCTTTAAACCTTTTAAAGTATTTTTCAAAGAACAGAGATCTTTATTTTGATGAAGACTAATTACCACTTTTTTTTTCTTTTACGGATCATGCACACATATAGGTAGTATTTATGAACACTTTGCCTAGCCAAAATCAAATATTTCCTTCTATGTTTTCTTCTAGAAGTTTTATCATTACACATTTACAATTAGACCTATGATCCATTTTGACTTAATTTTTTAATAAGTTATGAAAAAATGAGCTGAGGTTGAATTTATTGGTATAAATTGGTGTATAATACTTACTTATTATCCTTTTAATGTCTCGCTCTCCCATTTTTCTTTCCTGATATTTGTAATGTGTTTCTGTTAGATTTTTTTCTTAGTCAGTAGGTTAGAGATTTATCAAATTCATGGATCCTTTCAAAGAACCAGTTGTGCTTTCATTGATTTTAATCAGTAGTTTTTTCTCTTTTCAATTTTATTAATGTCTGCATTTACTTTTTCTTTCCTTTTGTATAGATTGAATTCTCTCTTTGTAATTTTCTAAGTAGAAGCTTATTTCATTGATTTGATTGTGTATTTTCTAAAACCAGAGTTTAATGCTATAACCTACTTCTGCATACTGCTTTAGCTGGTCAGTTTTTCAAAGTTCTGTTTTCATTTTTATTCCATAATTAAAAAAAATTTCCCCCAGTGACAGCCTTTTTGACCATTGGTTTATTTATGAATGTATTATTAGATTTCAAATATTTGAGGATTTCTGGTTCTTTCTGTTAACAAAATTTAATTGCAGTGTGTTCACAGATCATACTTTGTATAATTTCATTAGGTTTGTTTTATGCTCAGAAAATGATTTATCTTAATGAATGGTCTATGTGCACTTGAAAATAAAGTCTATTATACTATTGCTGGGGGGAATGTTCTATAAATGTCAGTTAGGGCAAGTTGATTAATAGTGTTATTCAGGTCTTCGATATCATTCCTTATTTTATCTATAATTGTTCCATTGATTACTGTGAAAGAAGAGTTGAAATATTCAGCCATAATTACGGGTTAGTCTTTCTTCTATTAGTTCTGCCAGTTTTTGCATTATGATTTTGATGTTCTGTTTTTAGGTACATAAAAATTTACATTGTTCTATCTTCTTGGGGAATTTACCCTTTTTGTCATTATGTGATGTCCCTCTTTATCCTTGATAATGTTCCTTTTTTTTTTTTGAAGTCTACTTAATCTGTTATTAATATAGCTTTTAAGCTTTCTTTCGATTTGTGTTATCATTACCTGGACATTTATCTCTTTTGGATTTGCATAGTTTCTTGAATCTACAAATTCATATCGTTTCCCTTTGTCATAATGTTACTGTATGTGTGTGTGTGGGTTCTGTTCTGTTCCACTGCTCCTTGGGTCTATTCTTGTGCCAATACCAATTTGTTTTAATTACTTAATAAGCCTTGATATCTGGTAGTATAAGTTCTATAAATTTATTCCTTTTGAAGATAAAGCTACTCTTGGCTCTTCATATTGTATGTGTGTGTCATTATATACATGCATACACATTTATCTATGTAATATATAATATATATGTAAATTCACAGGTGCAGTAATGAACAAAATTTGCTGAGATAATTAGATCTTTTGGTTTTTTCTTTACCATGTGGGTATTTGTTGAACAGTCAGTGAAAGGTTGAAAATGTGATAGAAGAGTAAGTTTCTAATGTTGATAAAATCCAGTTAATCATATTTTCTCTTATTCATACTCTTTGGTTCCTGTATAAAGTGTCTTCATCTATCCCATTATGAAGGTATTCTCCTAAATGTTTCTCTAAAATTTTATGTTTTGGATTTTATGTTTACATTTAAGTCCATTTCAAATTAGTTTCTTTGTAAGGCAGTGGTTCTCAGTGGAGATGATTTTGCTCCCTGGAGACATTTAACAATACCTGGAGACTTTTTGGGTTGTTATACCTGGGGAGAGGATGTTATAGGAATCTAGTTGAGAGAGGCCAGGCAAACATCTTAAAATATATAGGAAAAACCTCTTCAGCAAAGAATATCTGATCTTAAATGACAAGTGACAAGATTGGTAGACCTTTGTGCAATGTGTGAGGTAAAGGTTGATGGTAGCTTTTTTTTTTTATAGAAATATTCACATATGCATGGATTCTATCTAAACCTGTTTATTCTGTTTCATTGAAATAAATTCCTATATTTTTACAGTTTTGAGTACTTTGTGTTATTTCCTGAAATCAAGTGCTATTGTTTTAATGACCTTGGCTATTCAAGGTTGTTTGAAATTTTATAGGCACTTAGAATCAGCTCATCATTTTCTCCAAAATAGCATATTAGAATTTTTATCTTGATTTTATTGAATTTAAAATCTATTTGGAAAAAACATCTTAAAAATATTGTGCCTTGTGATCTGTAAACATTATTTATGTGTCCTTTAATTCTCTAACCTGTGTCTGGTAGTTAGAGTAAAACTCTTGTTTGTCTTAGGCTAAATTTATTCCTAAGTATTTTATATTTTCAACACTTTTATCAATGTTTTATTTTAAAATTATTTCTGGTATATCACATAACAATACTTTTTGTAATTTAACCTTTTTTCATTTACATTGCTAAATTCATTTATTAGTTTTTGTAATTTTTTTTGTAGATTCCTTTGGATTTCCTACGTGAACATTCATGTTCACTGAAAATAGAAGTTTTATGTCTTCCTTTCCCATGTATATGGCTTTTCTTTCTTTTTTTCCCCATATTGTAAGAGCTGTGTTCTCCCCACCTCCCTCCTGCATGAAATAGTGAATGAGAGTGGTGAGAACAAGCATCCTTACTTCATTGTCAATTAAGAGGATAAACATTCAGTATTTTGCCATTAAAAGTAAGGCTACCTGTAGGATTTTTGCAGGTTACCTTTACCAGCTTTTAACTTAAATGGGTGTTAAATTTAATCAAATGTTTTTTAAATGACCATTGGATTTTTCTCCCTTATTCCATTAGTATTGTGAAGCATATTGATTGTCTTTTAAATGGAAACCATCTTTGTATTCCCAAGATAAACCCCATTCTGTCAAGCTGCATTCTTTTTTCTATGTAACTGGAGTTATTTTGCTAATATTTTGTTAAACAATTTGTAGTTATATTCACATAGACACAAAATTGGTGTATGTGGTCTGTAGTATTTTGAAATGTTGAACTCATAAAATGTGCTACAAGATGTTCCTTCTCTATTTATGAATGAATATCTTTTGTAGTTTTCTGTATAAATTTAATGATTATTTTTCTCCATACTTTTTCCTGGGCTTCTGATTTTTTGACATTTCTGAATTCAGCTGTCAATTCTTATATAATTTATCTGTAAATTCTTAGAGTTTTCTTCACATAATATCAAGCCATTTTTAAGTAATGACAGTTTTATTCCTTATTTAACTTATCTTTTTGTTGTTGATTCATTGGTTAGGATTCAGAGAAATGTGGAATAGAAATGGTGCTGGCTAGCACCATTTTTTTCTTGCCTTTATAATGAATGTTGTCAGTGTTTCCCAAAATAAGTATAATTATTGCTATTATTTTTTTCCCAATGCTGTTGTTTTAATTTAAGGGAGTTCCTGGCTCATTCTAGTATTAAGAAATTAAATTAATGAATATAGATTAAATTTTATCTGTATTAAATTTGCATCTGTCTACATAGTCATATTATTGTTTCTACTGGAAACTGTTAGTGCAGAAAAATAACTGATTTTCTAATGTTAAGTAAACCTTGCAAAACTATGAGACATTCTGCCGCAGCTTCCTGAAGAGATTAGCATATCATCTCCCCCCAAAAAAGTATAAATCTGGACAAAATGGTTAGAAACAACAATTTTCAGTCCTCTGAAAATTATCTAAAAGCAAAAAAAAAAAAATTAAACTCTTTTATTGTGGGGTGCCTGGTGGCTCAAATGGTTAAGTGTCTGCCTTCAGCTCGGGTCATGATCCCGGGGTCCTGGGATTGAGTCCTACATCGACTCCCTGCTCCTCAGGGAGCCTGCTTATCCCTCTGCCTCTCTCTGTCTCTGTCTCTCATGAATAAATAAATAAAATCTTTAAAAAAAATAAAATAAAATCTTTTATCATGAAAGCTACTATGAGTAGCAGGGCACTATGGTCTTTTTGCCCGGAGTTTTCTCCCATTCCTTCCAGGTCTGTATTTTTCCCAGGACAAGGCTGGCCATTGGATTCAGCAGTCCTGCTCCAGAGTTAATAGATTTGGTTTGGGGCAGAGGGTAAAAACCCATGTTGGTGGTTTGTTGGTGAAAGTTGCAAACTGAGTAGAAAACAAATAGGAAAAATCCACTGTTATGCTCTCCTGATTTTATAGAACTGGTTGTGGGAATGGGAGAGCCGCCAGGTATTTTGGGAGAGATTCAGTGTGAGAGAGCCATGCAAAAGATAGATAAGTTCTCCATATATCCATAGCTGACTAAGAAATTATGTACATGCACAGAGCAGATCAGTGACAGGCCCACAGAAAGTGAACATTAAAGTGGATATTTGAACTTTAAGTATGCCCACAACCCCACACTCAAATCCAGTGACGTAGGGGTCAGAGTCTTATAGGCTGGAGATTTTTGACGCAATTGATTCAAAATAATTGGCTGATCACTTCTCTATGTAGACACAAGAGCAACCACTAGAAAATCAAGCAAAGTGAAATAAAAATGACAAAACAGAACAAATACCTCAGTGATTGCACACCATGAGGAAAACATAATTTTAATTCAAACACATTAAAATGTTCATAAGAAACAAATCAGAATCAAGAATTGCTATAACATATTATCTAAATTTTTCATTTTTCAACACAAAATGAAGAGACATGGGAAGAGAAAAGAAATTGAGATCCAGACTCAGAAGGGGGAAAAAAAGCATACAATAGAAATTGAGTAGGCCCAGATGTTAGTTTAGCAAACAAATATTCCAGTGTAGCTATTGTGAAAAGGTTTTAAGAATTCTAGGACAATAAAGAGCAATGTCTCAAAAATAAGAATCTTGATAGATACAAACTATAAAAGGATAAAATGAGAAATATAGAGTTGAAAGTGTAATAACCAAAATTAAAAATTCACTAGATGACAAGGATATGGAGCAACAGGAACTCCCTTTCATTGCTGGCGGGAATGCAAATTGGTATAGCCACTTCGGAAGACAGTTTGACAGTTTCTTACAAAGCTAAACATACTGTTACCATATGATCAGCAATCATTCTCCTCGGTATTTACCCAATTGAATTGAAAACTTCTGTCCACACACAAGCCTGCATATGGATGTTTATAGCAGCTTTATTCATAATTGCCAAAGCTTGGAAGCAACCAAGATATCTTTCAGTAGGAGGGTGGTAAATGAACTGTGGTACATTCATACAATGGAATATTATTTAGCACAAAGAAGAAATGAGCTATCAAGCCATGAAAAGACATAAAGGAACCTTAAATGCATATTGTTAAATGAAAGAAACCAATCTGAAAAGGCTACATACTATGTGATCCGACTTTATGACATTCTAAAAAAGGCAAAACTTTGGATACAGTAAAAAGATCAGTAGATGCCAGGTGTTAGGGAGGATGAAGAAATGAATAAGCAGAGCACAGAGCATTTTTAGGTGAAACTATCTTATATGATACTACAATGATGTATACGTGTCCATCATTGTAAACATTTGTAAACTCAGAATGTACAACACGAAGATGAATCCTAATATAAACTATAGATTTTGAATGATTATGCTGTGTCATTGTAGGTTCATCAGTTGTAACAAATGTACTGCCCTTTTCCCGGAGTATTGGGGGAGGTTGTGCATGTGTGGGATCTGGAGGTATATAGGAATCCTCTGTACTTTCTGCTCAGTTTTTCTGTGAACCTAAAACTCCTCTAGAAAATAAAGTGTATTTATTAAAATAAAACTTATTAAAGTAAAAAGAAATCATTAAGTGGACTCAAAAGTATATTTAAGATGGTTAGATGAATCAGTAAAGAGAGATCAATAGGAATTATCCAGTTGCAGAAGAGAGAAAAACAGATTTTATACATATACATACATATAAATACGTGTGTGTATGTGTGTGTGTGTGTGTAATAACAATAATAGTACTAAGGAAGGAGGAGAAATACAGTGTATTAGAGAAAAGTTTCTATATTTTACCTGAAGCAGATTGTGATAAGTTAAGATGCATATCGTAACACCTAGAGCAACCACTACAAAAATTTGTCTCTATTCAGCTCAGCCATGTTTCTAGCTGGATGCCAGCAGTAGGAAAGGAATGTGTGGTCCTAGCTTTCCTCCACCTCTACTTGAGTTTCCAATTCTCTCTCTTCTTTATGCTATCTTAACGATCTTTCAAGCAGAGGCTGACTAGTACTCTCATGGTGGTTTACCAGATGTACTCTCCTGGCTTGGCAGATGTTTAAACTGACTTTTTCTCTTTTGGAGCCCTTTTGGATGCTTTGAAGACAAGCCATCTACCCAATCAATGGAGAACTCCAAACTGAACTTCCTTTGATGTGTGCAAATAAATCTTCTTGATCCCTCTACATCCCTGTGTATACTTCTAAATTCTTTCTTTTCTGGTCTTTCCCCTCCAGGCAGTGTTCTTGGATAAATCTAAAACCACTTTATAACCATACTTCATCTTCATCTTTTGTAGTATAAGTAATTGGAACTATGATCTTGAGAATTGCATCAAAACTGAGACAACCAAATTCCCATTTAGGCATTTGTTACATTAGTCTTGCCAAACTGAACTTGATCTCAAACTTTCTTATGGTATATATTTATATATTTGTACATAATGTGCATAATGTTTATTAATCCTAGTAGTAATTTAATTCCCTTGATCTGTGCCATCGATACATGCTAATCTATGCAAAACACCTCATTACCAAGGCTCCATTAACAGGCAGTTTGGGATGAGTTAGCTTTGCAAGAAAAAATTGTTGGTCATTCTTCCCTCATTCCTGCTTTGCTCCATCCCAGTATTTGCTTGACTTCTGACCTCCAATTTCTACTTCGATTTGGGGCCCCACTCTCATCTTTTGGCTAAATGAGAGATATGGCTATTTTTTTCTCTTACCATTGTTGGATACTTTTTGCAAAGCATGATTTCCCACAAATCACCTGTCTCTACTGGCTTCAGATATAGTTGGGTAATTGCCCTACCTGCTTCTGCATTTTCATGCTAGAACTCTAATACCAGTTTTGGCTTTGTTTTGGTATTCCCAGAAATGCCCTAGGCTCATGGGGAGGTGCAGATAAAACTGAATTAGTCATCTAAAACTTGGGACAACCAAAGAGTCTCTACTCACTGACCTGAAACCTCAGCGATCATTTTTACAGTGGATGATGGTGGACTCAGAGAAAAAGCTTTTGATTAGGTTATAAATTTTTGTAGCATAAGAATTAGAGGATAGTCTGCTTTGATGGAAGTAAATGTAGTTGACCCTTGCACAACATGGGTTTGAACTGCGGGGGTCCAGTTATATGTGTGTGGATGAATAAATACAGTACAGTACTGTAAATGTATTTTATGATTTTCTTAGCATTTTCTTTTCTCTAACATACTTTAAGAATGCAATATGTAATTCATATAACAAAATTTATGTGTTAATTGACTTTTTATGTTATTGGTAAGGCTTCTGGTCAACAGTAGGCTACTAGTAGTTAAGTTTTGGAGGAATAAAATATTATACATGGATTTTTACTGCATGGGGGTCAGAATCCCTAACCCTTGTGTTGTTCAAGAGTCAACAATATTATAGAAATAATTGTAGACAGGGGTGCCTGGGTGGCTCAGTCAGTTAAACATCTGAGTTCAGCTCAGGTCCTGATCTTGGGGTCCTGGGATCGAGCTCTGCGTCGTGCTCCCCACTCAGCGTGGAGTCGGCTTCGTCTCCCTGTGTCCGTCCCCCAACTTGTGTGCGTGCACACGCGCGCTCTCTCTCTCACATACATAAAATCTTTAAAGAAATTGTAGAGATGATTTGTCAGGGATAAAAAGGGCAGATCAAAAAAGATACACCTATGTATCCATATTTCTGAGCATACAATTATATTTGCTCTAATTGAAAAGCAGCTTCTTAATATATGACTAATTATCAAGTCCTTATGGACCTGTACCAGGCATTTAGTATATATTGGAAAATTGTATGAATTGTCTATAATACATTGAAACTATGCATGTTTCCCTATGCTATTGATTTCTCACATTTGCCATTTATTTTTTTTTTTAATTATCCAATAATCTGGTGGCTCATTTATGAAAGTAAAATATGACTACTGGGAGAATATTCATAGTGCAGTCATAGCCCTTCAAGGCCATAAGTTTAAATTAGTAGGTTATATCCAAATAACACCAAAAAGATTTAGATTCTACAGATTTATATATGACTTACGTGGCTGCATTTTTTTCCTTTTTTTTTTTTTTTAGTTTTTCATATGTCATGTAGCTATGAGACTCAGAGTACAGTTAGGTAAATTGTTGGTCAAAGAACATAGAAAACTTTGTAAGTCATGTAAGCACTTAACAGTTTCTAGCATCAAACGTTTACAAGTGGCCCAGTCTCTAAAATGTTTAAATTGGGAGAATTCATTACATATATATTTTTTTTCTTCACAGATTAACATTGAAATTTGTGGCAACAGTCCTCTCTGTTATCATACATTAATCCTATAATCAGTTTGTTAAGTGCCAGACAGTATGTTCCCCTCCCCCATTTGACGGTACTGTAGGTTTCACCATAAACTAATGGCCATGTTCATCTACACATTCAGAGAGGCTGCCAACATCATCCTGCTGCTTCTCGTTCATTTGTAGAAACAAACCATGAAATGCAACACTTAATTCCAGAGAATTTGTCAACTCTTCAGAATTCATTTATCAACTAGGCCACTTGAAGTAGGAACCATAACTGTTGTTATCATGGCTAATACAATGAAGACTTTGATAGATGATTGATAAGTATCTGTTTAATTGATATCGTGGTGTGCATTGTAGCCTTGGACAAAGGGACAAGTGAGATCAATGACTTCTCTCAAAATGCAATTACTCTCTTGTTCAAGCATCTATAACTTTCTCATTCAATGAAAATCATCTCAGTATTTACATTATATATGCACTTACTTGAAGACAAAAGTTAGAAACAAACAATTACAGGTTTTACTCAAAATGTAATATTATTACTCAATATGTACTCAATATGTAATAATCAGCCTAACTCAAAGAACTAAATAAATAAGTTTTGAATCACTTTGACTTAATAGGGTTATATAATTGGACTGTGGATATAATGATGATTAATATAGACCATTTCTGATAAAACCTTTATTAATTAGAAACAAACTGAACTCGTAAATATTTTAGGAATATTTAGGCCCTCATTTATTCATGTTTGGAGATAGGAACAAAAGACAAAAATTCCTAAGCAGACCAGAAGTGGAAAATTCATATTAAAGATACTTCCAAGAAACTTGCAGCCTTATCCTATGCTAGTTTTCACTACAGTCTTTTCTAAAATGATGAGCCTTAGGAAGAGAATGACAATATTCAAATAATAAAACTCATATTTATTGAGTACTTACTGTGTTCCAGCCACTGTTTTAAAAACTTTCTAAGCATTATCTGATAGAATACAGGAACAAAGCTATGAAATATATAGAGAAATTAAGCAAATTTTCCAAGGTTGACAGTGGGAATTTTTGGAGTCAGTTGGCCCTGTCTGATACTAAACCTGCATTCCTAATGACTGTATAATATTGTAGCCTCAAAGGAAAAAATATAATCACTATCATCTACACACCAGGGCAAAAGTGGATGAGTCCATTTTAGATATATTTTTAACCAGGGGTAATTTTCATTCCAGGTAAGCAATTACAGAGACAAGCTTTTTGCCTAAGCATGATGGCTAAATGTGTTTTCTTATTTACCATTGTCTTTCATGTTCAAAAGCAAGTCTACTAATGGTGCCAGTAACTATGGGTATGAATGTGACTGAAGATTCCAGTAACAACAGTGTTTTCCCGGAGTCCTTTCTTAGAGGTTTGTATTCATGGTGACTTCGCTGACCTTTGAAAGTGATTATCTAACAGTGAAAAGGAAGGAAACAAAAATAAATGATAAAACTATCCAAAATTAAGCCCACCTATCATTCCTGCATAAATAATATTTAATGCTATGTCTAAGACCCATGAAGTGGGGAAAGTGGGCTAAAAATAAAATATATTATTAGCCTTTAATAATTGCAGGCTATTTAAAGAAATTCATTTAGATTAGGCTGGCACATTCTAGAAACAAAAATTCTAGATAAAAATAATTTACATTTTTATGTAAAATAGCCTTTTAGAATTTTAAGACTTCTGATGCAGAAAAGATAATATAGACCCCTTTTCCCTGCTCTTCTCTGCTAAGCACAATTGTAAACCTTGAAAATGTTAGGGACAACCAAAGGAGAACTCTGCAGTGTAGTAAGAAGAAGGTGAGTTCATTTGGGATCCCAGGACTGGAGGAAACGGCACAGAAGTGGGATGTCTTGCATATGATCACCCAACAGAATGAGGCCACCCAAACCTGACACTTTTTGACCTTTATCTGATCAACAGAAGACAGCTCAGGTAGGCTCATTTCTCCCATTGACCAGACAGGTGTCGCTTACAGTGTCAGGAGGGCCCAACACCACTATCAAGCAGGATCATTTAGAAGTTCCACTAAAAATGGGAAGGCTTCTCAAGAAACAAGAAAGGTCTCAAATACACAACCTAACCCTACACCTAAAGGAGCTAGAGAAAAAACAGCAAATCAAGCCTAAACCCAGCAGGAGAAGAGAAATAATAAAGATCAGAGCAGAAATCAATGAAATAGAAACCAAAAGAACAGTAGAACAGATCAACAAAACTAGGAGCTGGTTCTTTGAAAGAATTAACAAGATTGATAAACCCCTGGCCAGACTTATCCAAAAGAAAAGAGAAATGATCCAAATCAACAAAATCATGAATGAAAGAGGAGAGTTCACAACCAATACCAAAGAAATACAAACAATTATAAGAATATATTATAAGCAACTCTATGCCAGCAAATTAGATAACCTGGGAGAAATAGATGCATTCCTAGAGATGTGTAAACTACCAAAAGTGAACCAGGAAGAAATAGAAAACCTGAACAGACCTATAACCACTAAGGAAATTGAAACAGTCATCCAAAATCTCCCAACAAACAAAAGCCCAGGGCCAGATGGCTTCCCAGGGGAATTCTACCAAACATTTAAAGAAGAATTAATACCTATTCTTCTGAAACTGTTCCAAAAAAATAGAAATGGAAGGAAAACTTCCAAACTCATTTTATGAGGCAACCATTACCTTGATTCCAAAACCAGACAAAGATCCCATCAAAAGGGAGAATTACAGACCAATATCCCTGATGAACATGGATGCAAAAATTCTCACCAAAATACTAGCCAATAGGATCCAACAGTACATTAAAAGGATTATTCACCATGACCAAGTGGGATTTATCCCTGGGCTGCAAGGTTGGTTCAACATTCGCAAATCAATCAATGTGATACAATACATTAAAAAAAAGAAAGAACAAGAACCCTATGATCCTCTCAATAGATGCAGAAAAAGCATTTGACAAAGTACAGCATTCTTTCTTGATCAAAACTCTTCAGAGTTATAGGGATAAAGGGTACATAGCTATATATCATAAAAGCCATCTATGAAAAACCCACAGCGAATATCATTCTCAATGGGAAAAAACCGAGAGCTTTCCCCCTAAGGTCAGGAATGCAGCAGGGAGGTCCACTATCACCACTGCTGTTCAACATACTACTAGAAGTCCTAGCCTCAGCCACCAGACGCCAAAAAGAAATAAGAGGCATCCAAATCGGCAAAGAAGAAGTCAAACTCTCACTCTTTGTAGATGACACGATACTCTGTGTGGAAAACCCAAAAGACTCCACCCCAAAATTGCTAGAACTCATACAGGAATTCAGTAAAGTGGCAGGATATAAAATCAATGCACAGAAATCAGTGGCATTCTTATACACCAACAACAAGACAGAAGAGAGAGAAATTAACGAGTCGATCCCATTTACAATTGCACCCAAAACCGTAAGATACCTAGGAATAAATCTAACCAAAGAGGCAAAGAATCTGTACTCAGAAAACTATAAAATACTCCTGAAGGAAATTGAGGAAGACACAAAGAAATGGAAAAATGTTCCATGCTCATGGATTGCAAGAACAAATACTGTGAAGATGTCAATGCTACCTAGAGCAGTCTACACATTTAGTGCAATCCCTATCAAAATACTATCAACTTTTTTAAAGAAATGGAACAAATAATCCTAAAACCTGTATGGAACCAGAAAAGACCCCAAATAGCCAGAGGAATGTTGAAAAAGAAAAGCAAAGCTGGTGGCATCACAATTCTGGACTTCAAGCTCTATTACAAAGCTGTCATCATCAAGACAGTATGGTATTGGCACAAAAACAGACACATAGATCAATGGAACAGAATAGAGAGCCCAGAAATGGACCCTCAAAATTATGGTCAACTCATCTTTGACAAAGCAGGAAAGAATGTCCAATGGAAAAAAGACAGTCTCTTCAACAAATGGTGTTGGGAAAATTGGACAGCCACAAGCAGAAGAATGAAACTGGACCATTTCCTTATACCACACGCAAAAATAGACTCAGAATGGTCCATCAGAATCCTAAAGGAGAACACAGGCAGCAACCTCTTCGACCTCAGCCACAGCAATTTCTTCCTAGAAACATTGCCAAAGGCAAGGGAAGCAAGGACAAAAATGAACTATTGGGACTTCATCAAGATAAAAAGCTTTTGCACAGCAAAGGAAACAGTCAAAAAACCAAAGGACAACCAACAGAATGGGAGAAGACATTTGCAAATGACATATCAGATAAAGGGCTAGTATCCAAAACCTATAAAGAACTTATCAAACTCAACACCCAAAGAAAAATGATCCAATCAAGAAATGGGCAGAAGACACGAACAGACATTTTTCCAAAGAAGACATCCAGATGGCCAACAGACATGTGAAAAATTGCTCAACATCGCTTGGGATCGGGGAAATCCAAATCAAAACCTCAGTGAGATACCACCTCACACTAGTCAGAATGGCTAAAATTAACAAGTCAGGAAATGACAGATGTTGGTGGGGATGTGCAGAAAGGGGAACCCTCCTACACTGTTGGTGGGAATGCAAGCTGGTGCAGCCACTCTGGAAAACAGTATGGAGGTTCCTCAAAAAGTTGAAAATAGAGCTACCGTATGACCCAGCAATTGCACTACTGGGTATTTACCCCAATGATACAAATGTAGTGATCTGAAAGGGTACGTGCACCCCGATGTCTATAGCAGCAATGTCCACAATAGCCAAAGTATGGAAAGAGCCAAGATATCCATCGACAGATGAATGGATAAAGAAGAAGTGGTGTGTATGTGTGTGTGTGTGTGTGTGTGTGTGTGTGTGTATATATATATATACACACACACATATATATATACATAATGGAATATTATGCAGCCATCAAAAGAAATGAAATCTTGCCATTTGCAACAACATGGATAGAACTGGAGGGTATTATGCTGAGCGAAATAAGTCAATCAGAGAAACACATGTATCATATGATCTCACTGATACGTTGAATTCTTAATCTCAGAAAACAAACTGAGGGTTGCTGGAGTGTTGGGGAGTGGGAGGGATAGGTGGCTGGTGATAGACATTGGGGAGGGTATGTGCTGTGGTTATTGCTGTGAATTGTGTAAGTCTGTTGAATCACAGACCTATACCTCTTAAACAAATAATACATTATATGTAAAAAAAAAAAAAGATAGTAGGAAGGGAAAATGAAGGGGGGAAATTGGAGGGGGAGACGAATCATGAGAGACTATGGACTCTGAGAAACAAACTGAGGGTTCTAGAGGGGAGGGGGGTGGGAGGATGGGTTAGCCTGGTGATGGGTTTTAAAGAGGGCATATACTGAATGGAGCACTGGGTGTTATACACAAACAATAAATCATGGAACAGTACATCAAAAACTAATGATATAATGTATGGTGATTAACATAACATAATAAAATTTTTTAAAAAATCGGAAGGCAAAGGAAGCATTTTCTATATTCATCAGGCCCCAGACTTCTCTTGTATAGATTGGTACTCTTCTAAGTATTTTCATGGAAACAATATAGTAACTCTTTTAAAATTATTATTTATTGTTATTATAATTTATTTAAAGATATAGATCTAAGCAGAGCAAAAGGGGGTATATCACCATGAAATAAAGGATAGTTTCTTTGGACTTAAATGATTTATGCAGATACTAGCTTTAGCAAATTATTGATGTTGGGTATGTGGATGGGTGTCATTCTTTATTGTTATTGAATTTTTTTAATGACACTCCTGTGTTTTAACAGATACCTCTAGGCACTCAATAAATACTTAATTTTTTAAAAGATTTATTTGTTTAGTTGAGAGAGAGAGCGTGAGCAGAGGGAGGGGTAGAGGGAGAGAGATAATCCCTGGGCAGACTCCCTGCTGAGCACAGAGCCTGATGTGGGGCTGGATCTCAGGACCCTGAGATCATGACCTGATCTGAAATCAAGAGTCTGATGCTTAACCGACTGAACCACCCAGGTGCCCCTCAGCAAATACTTATTGACTGGTCAAGTCACTGTTCTTCATTTGTTCTCCTATTAGAATATATTTGGTTCTTTCTCCCATCTTATCTGGGATCTTTTAACATTATTCTCAGTTCTTCATTGTCCTTCCTAAAAAAGTCAAATGTGCATATGTAGATACTTAAAAGACTTATAGAAGAAAAATAAAAAATGGACATTTGAACCAGTATTGTTGAAATAGGTTCCTTACCAAGATTCTGTCACTAATATACCAGCAAAGCAAAATAGCAAGATTTTATTTAGCTCTCCATCACTCTGACAACTTTTTATTGTTCTAAATATACTTTCTAGATACTTCTTGGTTTTATTTAAAAAAAATACGGGCATTTTAAAAAAATAATAAACCTAACCTTGGGAAAAAATCACTGAAATTTAAAGGCCCACACTTTTCTTATGCTTGAGGACAGTTTTTATAATATTTAATTATGGATATAATATGATATTCAGGATTACTGTTTGGAAAACATGCCCTTAGATAAGCTGAAATTTACGGTTCAGTGGACATAGTTCATTTTACTATTGTTTTCATGGAGTTTTATTTTACCATCTCAAAATGAAGGTTTACTGTCTTAATGTGAAGTCATTTCAATAGTACCAGGAGTTTTTATTTTTGTTTTTGTTTTTACCGACTGGGGGGGGGGCATGAAGTAGTTTCCAAAGGAAAACAACCCAAAACCACCTGGTTTTTATAGTCTTCCAAGTCAAAGAAGGATAGTTTTCTAGTTCTAGATATTTAACAGGTTTATAAATCAATATGAAGATTATCAGTCTTTCTCATGGCAGGACATTCCTTGGACCTAAATGGAGAAAATGAGTGTCATGTCTACTAAGAAGACTAGAAAGTTAGGAACAGAGTAGTTTCTGACAGGAATATCATTCTTGTAAGGACTGCTAAGGACTCTCTCAAAGTTGAGGAAATGGGAGAGATTGCAAACCTTGGCCCATTTGTGCAGTTTAGATTTCCAGTAAGTCAGGGATAGCTGTGACATCATTCATGGTGAGGATTGGTATCCAGAATGCCTCACAAGTTGTTCATGAGCTTGAAGGTAGCATTTAAGATATGGATTCTGCTAGTTAATGCTTTCTTCTGAATAACACTGATTTTTGTTTTAGTGAGCAGTCTTATTGGCTCGACTCCAAACTGCTGTCATTGTCAGCAGCTGAAACTTCCTTCTTGCCAACATCCACCTGTTGGTTTTCACTGGGTACCTTGGATTCTTCCTTGCATATGGACAGTTCTGTGATCATACAAAGTTTTGGAGGAGTTTATACATAGATTTTGGAGCTTTCTCTTCTGTGACTTCCTCCTTTCTAAGATTCACCCCTTCATTTTCCAAATAATCTAGAAGCCTTTATCACAAGGCTTCAACTTCTTCAGCCAGTAAACTGGTAGATTTCATTTTAAGTTTCAGTTTCCTTTAGGTGAAAAACCTTATAACTCCATTTGTCCCCAGTGGAGTTTTTGTTCTTTCAAGTATTGAATTTTGTTAATGTTTTATCTAGGGCTTACAATTTTTATGTTTGGTTGGCTAGTCCTTTTTAGTTGCTCTGCTCTTATCTTTTACTCTTCTTGTAATATGCTAAAATATACTAAACCTTCCTATTTTTGAGTTTTGGTCAATACAAAGACATAATTTTCAGTGTTTGATAAACTATTTCTTCAATGATATATTTTACTTATTTATCTTTTTAAACATTTTTATTTGCAAATTCTTGAACACTCATTCTTTTGAAAATATATATTTTTAAAGATTTTATTTATTTATTTGACAGAGAGAGAGACAGCAAGAGAGGGAACACAAGCAGTGGGGAGTGGGAGAGGGAGAAGCAGGCTTCCTGCTGAGTAGGGAGCCCGATGTGGGGCTCAATCCCAGGACCTTGGGATCGTTACCTGAGCCGAAGGCAGAGCACACACTTAACAACTGAGCCACCCAGGCACCCCTTTTTGAAAATATTTTTGATAAGCATTTCAAAACTATTCCTAAATTTATTTCCTTATTCCCCACTTCTAGTCACATATATTTTTTTGTGTGGCTCTCTGATGCAAATGGCGTTACAAAACATGGATTATTCAAAGCCTTACTAACCAAAAGGTGGTCTATGGATCAATTTTTGCTTTTTTTAGAAGATATCTTTTAAAGAGAAGTTTTAGGTTTATAGCAAAATTGAGAGGAAGGTACAGAGATTTCCATATGTACTCTGTCCCTACACATAGTCTCCCCTATTATCAGCATTCCATACCAGAGGAGTACATTTGTTGAAATAATGAACCTACATCGATGCATAGTAATCACACAAAGTCCATAGTTTAGGGTTCACTCTTGGTGTTGTACATTCTGTGGGCTTGCACAAATACAATGACAGGTATCCACCATTGTAGTATCATACAAAATAGTTTCTCCACCCTAAAAATCTTTTGTCCTCCACCTGTTCTTCCACCTCTTCCCCCAGTCTCTGGCAACTACTGATCTTTTAGTGTCTCCATAGTTTTGCCTTCTCCAGAATGTCATGTAGTTGGAATTACATAGCACATAGCCTTTTCAGATTGGCTTCTTTACTTAGTGATATGCATTTATATTTCTTTCATGTCTTTTAGTGGCTTGATATCTCATTCCTTTTTAGCACTGAATAATATTCCATTGTCAGGATCTTCAACAGTTTATTCACCTACCAAAGGACATCTTGGTTGCTTCCAAGTTTTGGCAATTGTGAATAAAGATGCTGTGAACACCTGTGTGCAGGTTTTTGTGTGGACATAAGTTTTCATTTTATTTGGGTGAATACCAAGGGGAACAATTGCTGGACCAAATGGTAAGAGAACGTTTAATTTTAAAAGAAACTACCAAACTGTCTTCCAAACTGGCTGTAGCATTTTGTATTTTCACTAGCAATGAATGAGAATTCTTATTACTCTATATCCTTTGTAGTATTTAGTTTCATCAGTGCTCTGGATTTTGGCCATTCTAATAGGTGGTAGTGGTATCTCGTTGTTTTAATTTGCCTTTTGCCTGATTACATATGATGTAGAACATCTTTTCATATGCTTTATCTTTTTAATTGCAAAATTAATATAAAACACTTTGAGAGAAAGGCTTAGAGCCTTTTCTTCAAAAATGTCAAAAAGACAATTTAAATACAACTAATATTTTGCAGTGTGTAATTATATGTAAAATTATGAAGCAAAAGAAGATACATTGAAGAAGAATATAAGATGTGGCTAAAATTTTTCACATTTTTTAGTTTGCTTATAAACAGTATAATATTAAGTTAATTGCTAAGGTAGGAAGTAGTGCTTTTTACTCACTATGTATACCACTCTAATTAATCCATGTGCTAGTTGAGTATAATTTTTAGGTGTCATTGTTAATCTATGAATTTAAATACACTATAATAAATGCTGTACTCTGCCATGAAAATACTCATTTTGGATACTTCTTCCAGTACAGGTGTAAATATGATATGTGATAAAATAATGAATCATCATTATTTTAGTGATCTTTAGAATGTGACAATTTATTCTATGATACATGTTTTCCCACCAAGCTCTCTGCC
Organism: Callorhinus ursinus; assembly: GCF_003265705.2. Lineage (NCBI taxonomy): Eukaryota > Metazoa > Chordata > Mammalia > Carnivora > Otariidae > Callorhinus > Callorhinus ursinus. Next base: position 52,442,880 of record NW_027397074.1, read on the forward strand.
ACATCGTTGTCATTTAATGGAAGGATGGTAGAGGACACATGGGGTTTCACAATTAAAAAAAAAGGCTCTTAAGTGGTAGATCCTGCCTACATGGTAAAACACTGAAAATCACTCCTTTTTTTTTTTTAAAGATTTTATTTATTTATTCATGAAAGACAGAGAGAGAGAGAGAGAGAGAGAGAGAGAGAGGCAGAGAGAGAAGCAGGCTCCCAAGGAGCAGGGAGCCCAACGCGGGACTTGATCCCAGGACCCTGGGATCATGACCGGAGCCAAAGGCAGACGCTTAACCATCTGAGCCACTCAGGTGCCCTGAAAATCACTCTTTAATAGAGGAATAGAATGCCAAAAGTGAGGAATGATTTAAAATGAATGTAACTGTATTTTTTTCTCTTACTATATTCTTTTTGATTTCTACCTGGACTTGTCTAAGAATCTTGTAACTACTTTTTTGATTTTGATTTTCACCTTTATTAGGATCTATCCATTTCTAAACTCCTTTAAATAACTATGCCAAATTTAGAAAAAAAATGTATATATCAAATTAAAAATACTTACTATGGTAAATGCATCACGAAGTGGATAAATGGGAAGTAGAGGATTGATAATTCAGTTGCCAGGCTGTGCTCCTGCACTGAGAAGATAAATTACTCAAAAGAGCCAGCCACATCACACCGTCCTCATCTGTTTCATTCTTCTCCTCTGATGGTGGCTAATTCCAGATTTCATCCCAACTCTCAGGAATTCATAAGGTTTGCGCAAAGAATGGAGCTGTAACCTTCTAACTCTTCTCAGAGTTGTCTTCTATATAGATGCAAGATATTTTTGTCTTTAAAAAATCTTAAACATTTCCATCACTTTTTTTCGGGGGGGGGACGGGGATTTGAGTTCCAGTTCCGCTTTCTTTTTATTTAAATAACTGAAGCAACAGTCTTGGTACAGCAGAGAGAAGCTGGGTGGGGTTTGTAAGAGGTGGTAGTAGTGTGGCCTAACTGGGGGATGGCTGGGGAAGCGAGCCTGGGTCACGGTGGGCTCCCCGCACCCCTAAGTCAGGGTCAGCAGTCATGGCTGTGGGACTGGGGGCACTAGAGAGAAGACCCCAAGTACTGATGTCTCACCGAGTCTGAGACTTACCCAGTAAGCACTTTTTTTCCCCAATTCTCTCTCTTCCCACCACAGTCCCTTGGCAATCACCAATCTGCTTTCTGTCTCTATGAACTTAGCTATTTTCGATATTTCTTATAAACAGAGTTTTATGATACATGAGGTTTTGTGTCTGGTTTCTTTCAATTAGTGTAATATTTTTGAGGTTCATTCACATTGCAACATATATCACTACTTAATTTTTTATGGTTGAATAATGTATCCGTGTAAACACAATTTGTTTATTCATCTGTTGCTGGACATTTGGCTGTTTCTGTCTTTTGGCTATTGTGAATAGTGCTGCTGTAAACATACGTGTACATGTGCTTATTTAAATATCCATTTTTGCTTCTTTTGAATATATAACCAAATGGAATTGTGGGTTCATATTATAATTCTGTGTTTAACTGTTTGAGGAACCAACAAATTTTCCACAGTGACTGAACCTTTTTACATTCTTATCAGCAGTGTACAAGTGTTATAATTTAATTTCTCTATATCCTTTCCAATACTAGTTATTTCCTTTTTTTTTGTATTGTCATTCTAGTGGATATAATATAATACCTGGTTGTGGTTTTGATTTGCATATCTCTAATGACTAATGATGTTGGACATCTTTCTAATGTACTTGCTGGTCACTTGTATATATTCTTTTGAGAAATACCTATTCAAGATCTTTGCCCATTTTTTTAATTGAGTTGTCCTTTGTGGTTCAGGAGTAGGAGTTCTTTATATGTTCTGAATACTAGAACTTTTTTAATTACATGATTTCCATATATTTTCTCCTAGTTTGTAGTTATCTTTCTACTTTCTTAATGATGTCCTTTAATGAACAGTTTGTTTTTTCCATGAAGTCCAATTTACTTGGTTTTTTGTTTGTTTCTTTGTGCTTTTAGTATCTAAGAATATCTAAGAATTCATTACTAAATTCAAGGTCATGAAGATTTACCCCTGTGTTTTCTTTTAAGAATGTTATATAGTATTAGCTCTAATAGTTAAGTCATTGATCCATTTTGAGGGTTTTTTTTTTTAATATGGTGAGAGGTAGGTATCCAACTTTTCATTCTTTTCATATGTTCCCTGAGGACATCTAGTTTCAGCACCATATGTTGAAGAAACTATTCTTTCTCCATGAATAGTCCTTTAGCATCAGGGTAATAGTGACCTCAAATAATTAGTTAGGAAGTGTTCCTTCTTCTTCTTCTTTTTTTTTTTTTTTTGAAGAGTTTGAGAATGATTGGTGATAATTCTTCAAATGTTTGGTATATTTCACTAATGAAGCCATCTGATCCTAGGTTTTTTCCTTGAGTGGTTTTTGATGACTGATTTAATGTTTTCCTTGTTATAAGTCTCTTGAGATTTTCTAATTTTTTCTTGAGTTATTTGGGTAATCTTTGTTTCTAGAAATTTGTTTCATCTCGAAATTTGTTGGCTCATAATTATTCATAGGATTCTCGTAATCTTTTTTGTTTCTGTAAGGTTGGGAGTAACATTTCCACTTCCATTGTATTTGTAGATGCCCGACATGAAATGCTGCAGAGTCCTTTATGTTGAAATGAAAGGACACTAGATGGTAACTTGAAGCCATATGAAGAAATAAAAATCACTGGTAAAAGTTACTAGATAGTAAATATAAAACCCAGTATATTATTTCAGTTTTAGTTTGGTATCTCTGCTTTTTATTTCCTGTATGATTTAAAGACATACATAAAAATCATTATAAATCTATGTTATTGGGTATATAATATATAAAAATATAATTTGTGAAAACAAAACATTAAGGCAGAGGGAACAGAGATATATAGGAGCAGAGTTTTCGAATACTGCTGAAGCTAAGTTGGTATCAATACAATTATTATAAATTTAGGATGTTCATTATAATCCCATGGTAACCAATGAAAAAATATCTTACAAATATGCAAAAAAGAATTCGTTCATAAAATTAGAATGAACTAACAATAGCACTATCAAAAAAAAAAAAACCCAAAAAACAAAAAACAGCACAGCTGAACACAAAAGATGGTAATAATGGAGGAAATAAAAAATTATGTAGGACATAAACAATTTAAAAATGGCAAAAGTATGTCCTTTCTTTATAAGCAATTACATCAAATGTAAATGAATTAAGCACCCCAAGCAAAAGGCAGAGATTGGCAGAATGGATAAAAAGATATCATCCAAGTATATTCTCTCTCTCTCTTTTTTTTTTCTCAAGCATAAACTGCCCCACAAGGGGAATTTTATTGATGGCACTAGTTTATTTCCCTCTTAAAAGACCAACTGCAACCAAATGAAGTGAATATAACCTCAAGATTTTATTGTCTTCATAATATAACAAAATGTGAGGCTTAGAACTGGATCACTTGGCCCTTTCTCTTATCTCCTCCCAGTTCAAAACGCTTGCATCTCTTAATAGCCAGCATTCTCTTAGATCTGCAGTTGGGCTCAACACATTCAAGCGTCAGCACAATTTTCTTTGTAGTTTTAGCCTTTTTCTGGAAGATCGGCTTAGTCTGCCCACCATAGCCACTCTTGCTTCCTGTCGTAACACTGCTTTCCCTGGGCATAAAGGGAATCTTTGCCTTTCTTGTACTGTGTCACTTTGTGGAGCTGGTGCTTGCCACACTTCTTGCAGAAAGTCTAGCGGGTTTTAGGAACGTTCACCATGTTTGCAAGAGCGCTATCGGCACGAAAGCCAAGTGTATTCTCTTGACAGAGGATATGTTAGATCCAAATATACAAGTAGGTTAAAATTGAAAGGGCAGAAAAAGATATTCATGCACATAGTAACCAAAAGAGAGCTGGGATGATTATACTAATATGGAAAAAACAGATTTTAAGCAAAAAAAAACGAGAGACAAAGATGGGCATTAAGTATTGACGAAAGTGTTAATTCATCAAGAAGATAAAACAATAATAAACATATATACACCAAACAACAGAGCCCCCGAAATATAACAAATGTTGACATCATTAAGTAGAGAAATGGTTCTACAATAGCAATCGAAGACTTCAATACCCCATTTTTAGCAATGGATTGGATATCTAGACAGAAGATCAGTAAGCAAATATAGGACTTGAACAACACTATAAACCAACTACAATACTGTATTATATATATTGAAAGTTGCTAAGAGAGTAGATTTTAAAAGTTCTTAAACACACAAAATGTTTAACTGTGTGAGATGATGGATGTGTTACCTTATTATGGTAATCATTTCAGAATATATTTATATATCAAATCATTACATTGTACATCTTAAATTTACACCATATCAATTATATCTTCATACATCTGAGGAAAAAACAGAAACCAACTGTATCTAACAGACATAAGCACAGCACTCCACCCAATAAGAGTAGAACAGTATATCAAGTGCACACAGAACCTTCTCTGGGATAGACTATATTAGGCCACAAAACAAGTCTAAATAAATTTGAAAAGATTGAAATTATACAAAGTTATCTTCTGTGACCATAAAGGTAGAATATTGAATGAAGCTAGAAATCAGTAACAGAAGGAAAACTTAAAAATCCATAAATATAAGGAAATCAAAATGCATACTCTTAAATAACCAGTGGGTCGAAGAGGGAATCACAAAAGAAATTTGGAAATACTTAGGGAATAAAAATTAAAACATAGCATACTAAAGTTTATGGTATGCAGTGAAGGTAGTGTTTAGAGGAGAATTTATAGTGGTAAATTTATATCTTAAAAAAGACAAAAGATCTCCAATAAATAACCTAACTTTATACCTTAATTAGAAAAAGAAGAGCAATCTAAACCTAAAGCTACCAGAAGGAAGGAAATAGTAAAGTTTAGAGAGGAAATAAATGAAATAGAAAATAGAAAAAACAATAGGGAGAATCAATGAAAACAAAAATTGTTTCTTTGAAAAGATAAACCAAACTTGCAAACCTTTGGCTAGACCAGAAAAAAAAAAACATAAAATATTGTTAATATTCTATCTTATATTTGTATAGGTGACAGATATGAAAAGAAATAGAGGAAAAAGAATTTTTTCTAGTTATCTAGTTACCCATTCTAATTTTTTCTAGTTATTCTAGTTATTTATTGTTCTAACATTGTAGTCTGTTATTTTATCTCCAGGTATAATATTTAACAATATATTTTAAAGGTTTTGAATTACTTCTGTAATGTTAAAGAAAATGTGTCCCTCAGAAAGGAATTTTTTTTAGTTTTTCTATGTATATAAAAGAAAAAGTATATATAGCACAAAAGCTTACACAAGTTACCAACATGTCATTTTCATATGTGCACATCTTCTGGTTTCTTTCTTTTATAAATAAAGATTAGAGAATGAATTTGTATAAAAGGAGTTTACAAAACACATTTTGATTCTAATTCTGATTCAGTTTTCCTTCTTTATTATATATGTAACACGTGCAAAACTTAAGGCAAGAGAGAAGCTTACCTGTTAAAAGACCCAGGAGACTTGGGCCTATTCTTTAAGAGTCAGTCATTTTCCATTCTTTTTGTTTGGGGGATGGATACAACCAACAAAACCCACCAATTAAAAGAGGCTGAAGAATAAAGAACAGTAATATAGATTGTTCCCTATGATAATTTACCTTAGTTTATTCCCTAGCCAAAGTCTTGTATACATAGTCTAAAATAATTTAAAGTACATGTATTCAGAACAAAATAAAAAATCAAACTGCTTTTCTTATTTTAGAGGCAAAGTTGGATAAACATAATAGTGTTTTTGAGCAGTTTTCCTTGATTTGCCTTCTACCATAATATGGAACAAATAAATCCTCTTGTGCTCTAATACCTAAAAGATTAATTATAAAATTTATTAAATCTTTATTTGATATCCTTTTAATAGTGCACAGTGTTTCATTATAGAAGGGTCAATATTATACTTGTAACTTCCTCAAAATATTATAAATGTTGAGTAATGCCTTTTAAAAAGTATATTATGGTTATGGCTCTTATTAATTAGAATCATACTCCCTTTTTTTGAAAAGCTAATCATTACAAATTTTTCATGACTTAGTAAAAGTTACATATACTCTCAGTATTATCAAGAAACATATATTTTAATGTGGGAATCTGCCCTCCATGTTTTAAATCCTAAAATAGAAGTTTTGACTAAACAACTCTTAATAACCCTAAATATCATAGAGCTCTATTATCTATAAAACTTTGTTGGATTAATTCCTTTTTGTACCTAATAAATTCTCAAAGTAATAATGATGTGGAGAAAGGCAAAAGAAAAAGAATTAAACTTATAACTTAACAGCCCATTGACAAGTACTTGAAACAGGCAGAATGACCTTCGTCAAGGAGCTTAGCTGCCTCCAGGTTAACACTTAGCTAAAGGCAAAATAGGACAACCTAAGCTTGACATTAGCCACATCTCCAGGATCCTGTAAACTCCCTCTGGAAACTTCCTTTATCTCTACCCCCCTCCAAGAAATGTTAGCAATCATCCTCCAAGCATATGGCCCACTGATACACATCTGAAGGGTCTCGTGACTAAGTCTTTACTAGACAGTAATAAATGCCCTTTTCCCAACAATAGCTAGCCCCTCAAGATCCTGGAAACCTTGCTTCCAAATTCCTTAGAGACTTATGCTCTCTCTAGCCCCCCTCCAATTTGAAAGTATGTAATCAGTCACTCACAATCCCAGTGCAGTTCTTTCTGCCCATGGGTTCTGTCCCTGTGCTTGAATAAAACCACCCTTTTTGCACTGAAGATGCCTCAGGAATTCATTCTTGACCATTTGCTCTGAACCCCAACATTTTCACATCAACGAATTCAAAATGTGGTATGTAAAGTATGATTTCTTTTACTTGTCTTAAAAATCTCCACTCACTTGCAATGTGTTTGAAAACGAATGATTTTGAGTTATGAGATCTCCCAAGATCCTGCTTCTTCAAATCTATAATGAGAATCCTATGTATCTTTCAGTATTGTTGAGAAAAGAATATAAGATAAAGAATATTAAAGTGCTTTGTATGCTATAAAGCACTCTGCCCACAAACATCATGCTTAAGGGAGATCCTGAAATTTGGTAAACCTAACTGTACTAGCTGTTTGTGATTTTATAGAAATAAATCACATTCTTTTAGTTTTCCTATTTCCAAACTGAAAAGCTCATTTTTTTAGACTGCACTTTTAGAAATTTCAGTCAAACGAAGATTTATTAATGCCCACTATCTGCTGATCATGAACTTCACTGCCTGTTTATTATGCACAGGTGAACATAGCAGGATTCTTCACTTCCTTTCTCTCTTTGTCACTTATTTAGTGCTTCTGAAATTGTTCAGCTGAAATTCTGCTCCTGGTTGAGTATTGTGACAATGGGCCTTGGGGAGAAACAATGGGAACAGGCATACCCCAGTTTCAGGAGAGAATAAATAGTCCATCTCTCATTGTCCTTCAAAAGAGCAACGAATAGAACTGCCCACAGTATTTTACGTGTGATTGTCAATTATAAGAAAAAGATTCTATTTCTAAATATTTTATCCAATACTCTTCCCTTGGACGTTTCATGTTGCCTTTTTTTCTTACTGAAGTACAATGAACAAATTCCTGCTCAAATAAATTAGCTTTCCAATTTTGACTCTTAGCCGAGTTGAGTCAATAAGTTAATGCACTAACATGAAAACATGAGGAATAAAAATATGAGTGGATGAAAATTGAGTGATAGGAAAATATTTTTTTAGGATATGAGTACAGCACAGAAACATCACAACTCACACCACCATCCCTCACCAAGGGACTGTTTTCACTATTTTTCACACACCATTTGATACAGCCTTTTTGGCTCCATAGGTAGACTGGTAAGATCTCACCCTTTGCGGGGCGCCTGGGTGGCTCAGTCGTTAAGTGTCTGCCTTTGGCTCAGGTCATGATCCCAGGGTCCTGGGATCGAGCCCCGCATCGGGCTCCCTGCTCCACGGGAAGCCTGCTTCTCCCTTTCCCTCTCCCCCTGCTTGTGTTCCCTCTCTCGCTGTGTCTCTCTCTGTCAAATAAATAAATAAAATCTTTAAAAAAAATTAAAAAGAAAGATCTCACCCTTTGCAGTAACTAGAAGCACATGTTCAGCCTCTTATAAATATAGTGAAGCTACAAAATGGTATGTAGATCAGATAAACTATTCCATATGCCTCTATCACCAGCAGTGTGGGGTTTCTTTAAGCATGCGTACTTGAAGGTGGTTGGAAGTAAATGATTAATTTATCTCTTAACAGAAAGCTTGGATGATTTGACAGTTTGAATAGGGGTCTGAAAAGAGATGATCTAAATCACCTCAAAATCCGTATTAGTGGTTAACTACTTTCTCATGATTTATCACAATCACTAAGAATATGCTATGTATAGGGGTGCCTGGGTGGCTTGGTTGGGCGGCTGCCTTTTGCTCAAGTCATGATCCCGGGATCCTGGGATCGAGCCCCACGTCAGGCTCCCTGCTCAGTGGGGAGCGTGCTTCTCCCTTTCCCTCTGCTGCTCTCCCTGCTTGTTCTCTCTCTCTCTGTCAAATAAATAAATAAAATCTTAAAAAAAAAATGCTATATACATAAAAACACTGATTGGAACTCTACCCATTTTGTAGTTCTCAAATTTCTGAAATTATTTTTGACCTGTTGAGGAAGAGCTGACTCATTGTAGTTGGCTTTGCCATATTGGTTCTCCTTTGGTTTGCTTCATCCTACATTCTTCATAGATTCTCTTATAGTTTAGTCAGTATGAGCCTAGAAAACGGGGAAATAAATGTAAATCTTAAATTTCATCTCCATACCTGTGACTAGATAAATGATACAGGTTTGTCCAAAATATGAGTTGTCTTACAATTTAGTTGTCTCAACACCTATATTTGCTTATTGAAATTGGTTCTAATTCTCAACAGTTTAAAAAAAGATAACATAAAACATTCACCTTCATATAATACTGACATCTTTTCTTCCCTCCGTTTCTTTGCATTTGTTGCTTTTGACATTCAACTTAAAACTGCGGAAGCCATTTCTTTCTTGGCCAAATCATTTATAAAAGAAAAGGCAGTATTATAAAATCAATGAGTGACTCTAAATTGAGTGAGTAGTTTGACAGTGCGAGTCAAGATTGCTAACATAAAATGCACCATTTGAAATAGAAGAAATTTAGGTCATGGCATTCTTTTCCTCTTCCATTTCCAGGAATAGGTCACTAACTCTTGAACCTCTATGAAGAGTTTGCGCATTTACTTTACACAAACAAAACAAACAAACAAAAAATAAAAAAGGATTTAGCATTCTTTGTAACTCTATTTGGAAAAAAGATAGATGAATGGGTCCAGATTTTCAAAAGATAACCTTTATTGAATTGTGAGGCATTTTAGTTTCTTGGTTTTCAGGGTGTTTCTTCTGGAATTCTTCAAAGATAAGCCTGTACAGTATTATAAAATAATTACATTAACATTAATTCATTTTTTGTGTTACTAGCAAATTTGAATATGTTAGAGAAACTCGGCATATGAAATACTCATTGTCAAACTCTGACATCTTTGTCAGGCATTTTGGTTCAAATCCCTCCTACCTGCCTGATCACCAGGTGGCAGTGTGGTAGCACTCATCCATATCTGTCTTTGAAAAGCCTCAATAAAAGTGGCATTGCAGTGATATTTTCACATAGCACAGGCAGAATTGTTGGGGTTTTAATTTTTTTTCTTTAAGTAAGCTCTATGCTGAACGTGGAGCTTGAACTCACAACCCCGAGAATTTCATGCTCTACCTTCTGAGCCAGCCAGGCACTGCCCAGGGATTTAGTTTTTTTTGTGTTCCTCTCTCTCAATATTAAAATAGCCCTGCATCTATTTTCTTAAATTGTCTTTTTCTTTGAGTACTACGTAGATGGTTTCCTCCTCTAATTTTCTAAACTGGAAAAACTGAATATAAATCCTCTAACTGTTCTTTGTGGTCTTATAGTTTTAAGTAAGAACCTTTTATATCATAGTAGGAAGTAAATTGTGTATTTTTTTTTTTTTCAACCAGTGGTTGCAACAATTGGATTAAGGCAGGGTTGCCTACAGCTTCAACAGAAGCATATGCCATCATACTGTAAACCTCTCAGACAAGAATTCTGACATTTCATTTTTCCTTATCTAAACTTCTCCAGCTGTCATAATGCCATCTGAGACAAGTTTTCAGTCTACAGTACTATTCTACTCTATCAGTTCTTTTGTATTTGCACAATGTCCATTCAGCAGTTTCACTGGGACAAAAGAACCAATTTCAGCATTTGGTTTCAGATATCCAGGATTTATAATGTGTTTAAAGTATGTCTGGATTATTCTTCTTTGCGGATGGAAATTCAGACATCCAAGTTATGTCATCTAATCGCTATCACCTAGTGAGTATAGGACAAAACCCACAACTTCCAACATTTATGTTTTCTCTCTGACTTTAGTGAGATGACAGGTCATCCCCAAACACTCTTGATGGGCTGGAAAAAAGGAATTTAGGAATGTCTCCCAAACTCTGCATATAGTCTTTTCCTATATTTAGAGTCAGTAACAGTGAAGACTGTCTTTATCTTCGGAGGAACTTTGCAGATACTATTTGGGAGGCAAAGGAAAGGGCCTTTTTCTATAGGAACTGAGACTAAACTACAAGTATCTTTTTTTAAAGTTGACAACACAAAACCTTTGGAAAACAGAAAGGGAACTACTATATGATCTGAAGAATCAGTGGCAGTCATAGAAGACGGATTGAAAAATATTCAGCCTGACTTGGGAAGCCTTTCTTCTGTAGCCAGTCTACCTCCGTTATGCAGTTATCCTAAATAAAATGATCCAACCCCACAGCTAAGCTAGAAAATGATACAGTCATAATTCATGTCAGGCTGTTAGCAGCTACTTTTTACTTATGTATAGCTTTGTTAAGTTAATATTAGAACATTTTGTAAAACATGTTAAAATTAAAAAAGGGACAAGGCCCCAAATTAGGAATCTGTGATTTTATATTTTAATTCAGTCTCTATTATGCAGTTTGTTCCCAGGCTTGAGGGACTCTTTGTTTGCACTAAAATTCCACATATTAGGGATAAGGCTCAACTATACATCCTAGTTGCTAAAGTTTTATGTAACTCTGGAACAAAGCATATAGATGAATGGGTCCAAATTTTCCAAAAGATTACCTCTGTTGAATTGTAAGTCATTTCAGTTTCTTGGTTTTCAGGGTGTTCCTTCTGGAATTCTTCAAAGATAAGCCTATACGGTATTATAAACTAATTACATTAACATTCCTTCAACCTATGCAGTACCTGCAAAAATTTGTCATGCTAAAATGGAAATCTTTTTGTCAATAGCTATAAGGTAAAAAGTGTTGTGAAAAATAATTTTAAGATGTTAGATGTTAAATGTCTCAGTTTTTATGACTAGTAAAATTTCGTATAGATTTGTTTCTAATTATTTTCATAACTGCAAAGTCATTCTTTTTAAAGATAAATTTTATACAAATTATTTAAAAATAAATATTAAGTTAGATACTAAGTAAAGACCTTACATGGATTTTTTTCCTACTCTTAATATAAGTTAATCAACAAACATTTTTAGAGATCTTATAATTTGAGAGCTAGAAAGGTTTTTGGAGATATCACAGGAAAACATATTTAGTTTATAAATGGGGAAACAGACCCAGTGAAGTTAAGTGACTTAAATGATACAAATAATTAGTGGTGAAATTAGAATTAAAATTCAAATCTCTTCAGTCAAATTCCTCCTATAAAATTTTCTAACTTTTTTGTAGAAAAGAGACTATTCACATTTTTAAAAGATTTTATTTGAGAGAGATTGAGCAAGCAATCACAAGTGGGGGGAAGGGCAGAGGGAGAAGCAGGCTCCCCGCTGAGCAGGGAGCCTGACTAGATGTGGGGCTTGGTCCTAGGACCCTGAGATCATGCATGACCTGACCCAAGGCAGACGCTTAATGGACTGAGCCACCTGGGTGCCCCACTTCACATTTTTTTTTTTTGTACAATTTCTAATGGATTCCTGAAGCTTACTGTGTAAAATTTAAGGCAATATTTCTTAGTACTTTTTTTCCTTAGGAAAAGTTACTATCCTTACCATTCTTGAGATCAAAGTAATTGGCTAAGAGTAACAAAGATAGATACAAATAAGCCTAGATTCAATTCCTAGCCAGGTCAGTAACTAATTTTGGACAAATCACTTAACCACTCTGAGCTTTAATTTCCTGATTCATAACAGTGAAAGTATTAATTGTGCCTTTCTCCAGGCTTGTGGCAAGAATTAAGTAAAATACATCTTAAGCGTTTGCATTTAATAATAATAATAATTCTTATGTGAATATGATAGATTTCAGCTGACCTGTATTAGGTATTAAAATGATTTTATATTACTTTTCAAAACATAAATTCTGTTTTGTAAAAAGAGAGGGAGAATGGAAATACAAATCGCAGCAGGAGAAATTAAGTTTGGCCCCCCTCTTCCATCCCCCTGGAGTGGAGGTTGTTCACTCTTTTATTTCTGTGTAGCACTTAATCAGGACCTGACACTGCACTCTCCTAGCTCTTCCCTGCCACTTGCAGATCATGTCTTCCTCAAACTTGGGCAGCTATGGCATTCTTTACCTTTTTCACATCTATTATCCGAGGACCTCATCATCACTCCCCAACCTTTATTTGGATACCTGTTTCCTAGTCCATCTTTCCACCTGGGTGCTGTGCATGGATGTTATTTAAAGTTCCAAGTGTACAGCCTATCTAGTATCCCATTGTAAATCTTTCAGAGAATACTATATGTCATAGAAGTTTTTCCAAAGGAAAGAAAACAAAGATAAGATGTTCAATTGAGAGCATAACTATGCTAACTTTGATTAGATAGATAAATAGATGGATAGATAGACAGGTAATATATAGATATTAAAATAATAATAGTATATCCTTTAATACATGGTTTATTAATGTGACTGAAATTTCTAAATTAATCATGCTATGGCCAACCTAATCATATGATATGGACATAACCAGAATGAAAGTAAGCAAGGTTCAATTTATATATGCAAAATTATGATGATAGAAAAAAAGATGGAATATAGTGAATTTTCTGGATATTAGGTAAATGGTGTCTCCAATCTAACTTCATGGCTGAATTAAACTCTTTAAGAAATTATTTCATTGTAAGGTAATTTTTATAGGTATAATTTTAATTAGACAAACAGTTGGGAAAACAAAACATTCAAAAATATCTCTAAAAATACCTTTTGTTTAAAAAAAGAGGTAATGAATATTGTTATATACATTTGTGGCCTATATTGTTCTATCCCTGTTTGTTTAGCTGCCTGCTGAAGTAAGCACTTAAAAGCATCAGTGACAATTATTCTTGCATCTGCCTTAAACCCTGTGTTATACTGCCTCATATAAGTGATAAAAGATTCAAATTATGGACCTTTAATATATAGCTAGTTAGAATTGTCTTGCCTTAGTTAAGAGTTCTCAAGTTGAGTTGAAATCACAGCAGCTGTTGTAAGATACAGCTTTACTTGTATGCTTTACTTGCATCATCTGCCCCATTTGGCTAAAGAGCAGGGTGGACAGTTCTGCCACACTGAACCATAATGACTGTGTAACCCTTTCTATGGCTCCACCTGGACAGGCAAGCACATTTGCAGCCCTGCCCAACTGCTGAATACAGCATCCCATCCCAGCTGGCTAGAAAGCCTGACCAGAGCATCTGGGCAGCCAGAGAGTCCTTCATATGGTGACAGTTGAGCAAGTTATCAGGCTGGCTCTTCTATCCCACTGTTTCCAGCCAGTGGCATGTCCCTTGATCTTAGAGCATGAGCAGTGGCCTAACCCAAATAGAGAAACTGATAGCAAACCCCACCTGCCCAAGGATGCTACCAGCTGACCCATTCAGAACTCAAAGCTGAGCTGGAGTCTGGAGGACAAGACTACTTACTCAGATATGCAAATACCAATGCAAGGAATCAAGGGTCACAAAGAATCAAATAGACATGAAACCAACAAAGGAAACTAACAAAGTTCTTTTGGTAATCAAAAGAAATCGGGGGGGGCTATACTAACATCAGACAAAATAGACTTAAAGAGAAAAATAGTCAAAAGGGACAAATAAAATCATTATGTAATGATAAAGGAGTCAATCCATCAAGAAAATACAACAATTGTAGGTATTTATGTATCCAACATCAGAGCACCTAATATATAAAGCAAATGCTAATAGTACTAAAAGGAGAAATAAACAGCAATAATAGTTGGAGACTTTAATACCCTACTCTCAACAATGGATAGATCATTTAGACAGAGAATAAGAAATAACACTATAGACCAAATGGACCTCCCAGATATATATGGAACATTGCATCCAATAGCAGAAGAATTCATATTATTCTCAAGTGCACATGGGACATTTTCTAAGATAGATCATATGTTAGAGGACAAAGTAAGTCTTAACAAATTTAAGATGTTAGAAAATATATCAACTATTTTCTCCAGCCACAATGGTGGAAAACTAGAAATCAATAACTGGAATAAACCTGGAAAATTCACAAATACATGGAAATTAAGCAACACACTCCTTAACAAACAAAGAATCAAATCAAAAGGGGAAAAATAAATATCTTGAGACAAACTAAAGTGGAAACACAACATAACAAAACTTACAGAATATAGCAAAAGCCGTTCTAAGAGGAGAGTTTCTAGCAGTAAGTACATACATTAAGAGACAAAAAAGATCTCAAATAAATGACCTAACCTTACACCTTACAGAATTAGAAAAAGAATGAACTAAACCCAAGTTAGCAGAAGGAAGGAAATAATAAAGGTTAGAGCAGAAATAAATAAAATAGAGAACAGGAAAACAATAGAATAGATTTAGGATTTTCCACATACAGTATCATATCATCTGCAAAGAGTGAGAGTTTGACTTCCTCTTTGCGGATTTGGATGCCTTTGATTTCTTTTTGTTGTCTGATTGCTGTGGCTAGGACTTCTAATACTATGTTGAATAGCAGTGGTGATAGTGGACATCCCTGCGGTGTTCCTGACCTTAGGGGAAAAGCTCTCAGGAAACAAACTGAGTGTTGCTGAGTGGTAGGGGGTGGGAGGGATGGGGTGGCTGGGTGATAGATATAGGGTAGGGTATGTGCTATGGTGAGCGCTGTGATTTGTGCAAGACTGTTGAATCACAGATCTGTACTTCTGAAACATAATGCAAGATATGTTAAGAAAAAAGAAAAAGAAGAAGATAGCAGGAGGGGAAGAATGAAGGGGAGTAAGTCGGAGGGGGAGACGAACCATGAGAGACAATGGACTCTGAAAAACAAACTGAGGGTTCTAGAGGGGAGGGGGTGGGGGGATGGGTTAGCCTGGTGATGGGTATTAAGGAGGGCACATTCTGCGTGGAGCACTGGGTGTTATGCACAAACAATGAATCATGGAACACTATATCAAGAACTAATGTAATGTATGGTGATTAACATAACAATAAAAAAATTAAAAGAATAGATTTAGGAAACTAAGTTGGATCTTGGAAAAGATAAAATTGACAAGCCTTTAGCAAGACTAACAGCTTTAGAAAAAAAAGAGAGTACCCAAATCATAAACAAGAGAGGAGACATTATAGTCAATACCACACAAATATGAAGAATCAGAAGAGATTACTATGAACAACTATATACCAACAATTTAATAACATAGAAGAAATAGGCAAATCCCTAGAAACATATAACCTACCAAGACTGTGTCATAAAAAATAGAAAATTTGAGCAGACTAATAATTAGTTAAGGAGATTGAATCAATAATCAAGAACTTCTCAGTAAAGTCTAGGACCAGATGGTTACAGTGGGAAATTTTACCAGATATTTAAAGAAGGGTTAATGCCAATCCTTTTCAAACTCTTCCCAAAGAAACTGACGAGGAGGGAACACTCCCAGACTCATATTAGGCCTGCATTACCCTGATATCAAAGCCAGATAAGGACACTATAAGAAAGGGGAACTCCAGGCAAATGTTCTTGTCAATATAGATGCAAAAATTCTCAATAAAATACTAGCAAGCCAAATTCAGCAGCACATGAAAAAGATCATACCACATGATCAAGTGGGATTCATCTGTGGGATGCAAAGATGTTTCAACATATGTAAATCAATAAATGTGATACATTACTTTCTTAGAATGAAATATTAAAATCATATCATCTCAATAGATGGAGAAAAAGCATTTGGCAAAATTCAACATCCATTTGTGATAAAAACTCTCAACAAATTGGTATAGAGGTAACATGCCTTAACATAATAAAGGTCATATATAATAAGCCCACAGCTAACATCATACTCAGTGGTGAAAGGTCAAAACTTCTCCTCTAAGATCAGAAACAAGAGAAGCATGCTCACTCTCATCACTCCTATTCATCGTATATTGGAACTGCTAGCCAGAGTAATTAGGCAAGGAAAAGAAATAAAAGGCATCAGTATTGGAGAAGAAAAAGTAAAATTATCTGTTTGCAGATGATATGACTTTATATATAGAAAATCCTAAAGACTCTACCAAAAAACTTTAGATCTTATCAATGACTTCAGTGTAGTTGCAGGACACACAATCTTACAAAAATTAGTAGCATTTTTTTTTACCTAATTTCTTTTATTTATTTTTTCTTACCATAATTTTTTATTGTTATGTTAATCACCATACATTAAAAATTAGCATTTCTATACACGAAATACCAATTATTTGAAAGAGATGTAAAGAAAACAATCTCACTTACAATAGCATCAAATACAATAAAATGCTTAGAAATAAATTTAACCAAGGAGATGAAAGATTTGTGCACTGAAAGCTGTAAGATACTAATGAAAGAATTGAAGAAGACAGAAATAAATGGAAAGATACTCATGTTCATAGATTGGAAGAATTGATGTTAAAATGTTCATATTATTCCAAAGCTATCTATAGATTCAGTGAAATTCCTGTCCAGATTCCAATGGCTTGTTTGTTTGTTTGCTTTTTACAGAAATAGACAAAGCAATCCTAAAATTCTTATGGAATAAAAGTTGTAAATAGTCAAAACAATCCTGAGAAAAAAGAACAAAGCTGGAGGCATTACATTCTCTGATTTCAAACTATTTTTACAAAGCTCTAGCAATCTAAAACAGTATGGTATTGGCTTAAAAACAGACATATAGATCAATAGAACACAATAGAGAGCCCCAAAATAAACCCACACATATATGGTCATTTAATTTATGACAGAGGAGCCAAGCATATACAATAGGCAAAGGACAGTCTCTTCAATAAATGGTGCTGCAAAAACTGGAAACCTAGATGCAAAAGAATGAAACTAGACCCCTATCTTACACCACTGACAAAAATTAACACAAAATGGATTAAAGACTTACATGTAAGACTTGAAACAACTAACTTCTAGGGAAAAAAGCTCATTTACATTGGTCTTGGCAATGATTTTTTGGAAATGACACCTAAAACACAAGCACCAAATGCAAAAATAAACAAGTGAGAATACAGCCAACTAAAAACTTCTACATAGTAAAAGAAATTATCAGCAAAATGAAAAGCAACCTATGGGATGGAAGAAAATATTTGTAAACCACCTATTTGATAAGAGGAAATAATATCCAAAATATTTAAGAATTGAACAACTCATACAACTCAAGCACACCAGCAAAAGTAATCTAATAGAAGAATGGGCAAGGGACCTGAAGAGACATGTTTGCAAAGAAGATGGTCAAATGACCAACAGGTACATGAAAAGGTGCTCAGCATTGATAATCATCAGGGAAATACAAATCATAACCACAATGAGATCTCACACTTGTTAGGATGACTATTATCAGAAAGACAAGAAGTGAGCACCTGGGTGGCTCAGTCGGTAAGCGTCTGCCTTCGGCTCAGGTCCTAGTCTCAGGGTCCTGGGGTCAAGCCCCACATCGGGCTCCTTTCTCATCAGTGAGTCTGTTTCTTCCTCTTCCTCTGTCCCTCTGCCTGCTTGTTCTTGTTTTCTTTAAAAAGAAAGACAAGAAGTAAGTGTTGATGAGGAGGTAGAGAAAAGAGAACCCTTGTGCACTATTGGTGAGAATGTAAATTGATGCAGCCATTATGGAAAACAGAACGGACCTTCAAATATTTGAAATATGACTACCATAATATATATGATCCAGAGATTCCACTGGAATATATCCAAAGGAAACAAAATCACTATTTCAAAGAAATATCTGCACCTTCATGTTCATTGAAGCATTATTTATAATAGCCAAGACATGGAAACAACCTAAATGTCTATACACAAATGAATAAAGAAAATGTGATATCTGTTTATATATACATATGTATGTATACACACACACACACACATACATAATGTGACATATAATGTATGTATATGTATATAGAGGTGTGTGTGTATGTGTATATATATATATATATATATATATAATGTTTATATATAATGGAATGTATTATTCAGCCAGAAAGAGGGAGGAAATCCTGCCATTTGTGACAACATGGATGAACCTTGAGGTATTATGCTAAGTGAAATAAGTTAGACAAAGAGAAATACTGTGTGATTTCATTTATATATGGAATCTTAAAAAACCTAACTCATAGAGACAGGGAGCAGATTGGTGGTTGTCAGAGATGGGGAGTTGGGGGTTGGGAAATGGGTGAAGGTGATCAAAAAGTAGAAACTTCATTTATAAAGTAAATAAATTCTGGGGATGTAATGTACAGTATGGTGACTTAGTAAACAGTACTATATTATATATTTTAAAATTGTTTAATGCTAAGATTAGATCTTAAAAGTTCTCATCACAAGAAGAAAACATTTGTAACTGTGTGGTGATGAATGTTAACTAACCTATTGAGGGAAATATTTCCCAATATATACTTAATAAAGTTATTGTGTCATACACCTTAAACTTATATAAATGTTACATGTCAATTTTATCTCAGGAAAGCCGGGGGGTGGGGGGAAGAAAAAGAGCATTGGGTGTCCAACCTAAGTTAGATGAGTTAGGGAGGGAAGACCTCTAAAGTAATTATATTTGAGGTGTGACCAGAATACTAAAAAGGAGGTACTCAAAAGTTTGGAAAAGAGTGTTCCAGAAAGAGGGGGAAAAAAGCTCCAAAGCCCCAATTTTGAGGAAATTAAATAATAAAGTTTAATAACAAGTCTCTTATGGGGCAGAATTATGAATAAGAACAAAGGACAAATCCATTATAGACAAATGGATCTGCTATGAATTCCCATTACCTGAAATATGTTGTTGAACAAATTAGTTAAACTCTCTGCTCCTCAGTTTCTTCATTAGCAAAATGCAGATAATAAGTGCCTAGTAAAGCTTTTCCAATTATTAAATGAAGTTATATATGCAAAGAACCTTGCTGATAATAGGCACTCAGTAACTTTTTATTCCATACTCTACTGAAATTACTTAACCAGATGTTGACATATTATCCCTTTCATTCATGAGATGCTGTTCCAAAATAAGATTGAGAGAAAGAGAGAGAGGGAGAGAGGGAAATTGATTTGTTTCTTTATGGAGAGGAATTAGACTATTTTGTATAATCTAGTAGGAGAAAATAAAATTTTGCCTTCCAAAAGGAAAAAATCTGAATCTTTCTGTCTTAATTTTTTTCTAATACCTTATTAATGAATACATAGAGAATGTTATGCTGACTGAAATAAGTCAGTCAGAGAAAGACATGTATCATATGACCTCACTGATATGAGGAATTCTTAATCTCAGGAAACAAACTGAGGGTTGCTGGAGTGGTGGGGGGTAGGAGGGATGGGGTGGCTGGGTGATAGACATTGGGGAGGGTATGTGCTATGGTGAGTGCTGTGAATTGTGCAAAACTGTTGAATTACAGATCTGTACCCCTGAAACAAATAATACAATATATGTTAAAAAAGAAGAAGAAGAAGAAGATAGCAGGAGGGGAAAAATGAAGGGGGGGAAATCAGAGGGGGAGACAAACCATAAGAGACGATGGACTCTGAGAAACAAACTGAGGGTTCTAGAGGGGAGGGGGTGGGGGGATGGGTTAGCCTGGTGATGGTTATTAAAAAGGGCACGTTCTGCATGGAGCCTGGGTGTTATGCACAAACAATGAATCATGGAACACTACATCATAAACTAATGATGTATGGTGATTAACATAACAATAAAAAATTTAAAAAAGAATGTTAATATTAAAGAAACATTACATATGTGATTATCTGTTACTACTGCAATCTATTTCTTTATATATTAGACAGCTCGGGTTCTTCAGTCAGATATTTGAGGAAAATTTTTACATTCAGGAGATTCATTTAATTAGTGAATATCTAAATATAGGAGTGATCAGAACCTGAACATTGTATAGAGAGTGAGAAAAGCACAAGAGGGATTGAAGGAGAGGGAAATACCATATAGAGGATGCTAGGGAATAAACATGGAGAAATGTATTGCCTTCATAAATATATTTTAACTGGGGTCAGGAAATAACAGTGCTAATCAAATGCTAATTTGATTTAGTACCAAACAGATGTTAATTACAGTGGAGTGTGTGTGCATGCACATTGGAGAAGGGGATGTAGTTCTCCAAAACTGTTTCTGGTTAAAACAAGGGTTCTCATGAATAAAAAATAAAATTCGTAACAGGGAAGAAATTCATTATGTTGCATAAGGGAAATTGTATTTTTTCTTCAAGGGAAAATGAATTTTAAATGTAACATAAAAACAATAATTTAAAAGATTCTGGGGAGCCTGGGTGCCTCAGTAGGTTAAGTGCCTACCTTCCTCCTGTTCATGATGTCAGGCCACTGGAATCTAGCCCCCTGGAGGACTCCCAGCTCAGAGGGTAGTCTGCTTCTCCCTCCACCCCTCTCCCTACTCACGGACTCACACACGTTCTCTCTCTCAAATAAATAAAATCCTCAAAAAAAAAAAAAAGATTCTGATTTCCAAAATGCTCAAGTGACTTGTTAGGTACATTGTTCAGTTGAATTTTTCCAGTGTAACTTTTTTAGATGAGTGCTAATATATGTACAAGTCAATTACTTATTTTAACAGATCAACATTTTTCTCTCATATTGATTTCTATTTCACTTCTTCGTAAGGTTGTTTCAATTAATTGGTAGGTAGTATGAGTTGTCAAACAGGGAATTCTATCATGCCAATAGACTGAAGTGGTGGATAGAGGTATAGTACCCACAGAACACTGATTTTATTTGTGTAGTCCTGTTTTAGAGAAAAGGAGGTGCTATAACTTATTTTTAAGATACAATACAAGCCACAGAAAAAGTAAATGAGATATGAGGTACAATAAATGTATATGGATAGAAAGGTTGAGAAAGAGGCAATAAGAAATAGGGAAAGAAAAGCTTTCAGGTATTACTCACCTGAATTTCACATTTACTGATAGCATGTCAGTGCAAGAGATGCTTGAGGTTTCCACTTTTATTCTGCTCAGCTCCATTTGTCCCAGTTCAAATTTCAATCTCCTCAATATTCTTCATTTGACTTCAAAATAGAAAAAAAAATTCTCTCTCAAAGGCTTTCTATTCACAACCATAAATTTAGCTCTAGGACTCTTAACTTTCATAGCTTTCTTTCATTTTTTTAAAACATCATATGATAATTGTAATGAAAATAATCAAATATCTGTTTGCTTATCACATCAGTTTTCAATAATTGTGACAGCAAATTACTTTGGAAAGAGAAATTATTAAACTGTTAAAGTGGTCAATTTAGTGGAAAAATTATTCCAACACCTATTCTTTATACAGAAATGTTATTAAAAATGGGAAAACAAATTGACTGATCATGACAGTATAATGAAAATGAATTGACTTAAGCATTATATACTTTGTGTGCTGTGTATTCTTATTGTCTTGAGTCTGCTGCATGAAGTTTTTCAACAAGTACAACCTTGTCAGCCAAGGCCAAAAAGTTCTCCATTTGAGGAAGTGTGACCATGTTAAAATGTTTTACTAATTTTACCCCCTCCTCATTTTTATGATAACCTAATATCTAATAATATACAGATCATAAAGAATGGGGTAGAAGAAACAAATGTATTTGGAAAATCTATAATGGGTTTAAATGAGGGGACATATGTAGAAGGAATAAAATTCACAAACTCAGAAATAAGAATTGTTACTGGACAGTAAATGTTAACCTCAGTAAATGTTAATCACAATTAATACATATTACTTGATTTAAACATTGCCCAACTCCCCCAATATAAAGTCCATGTATGGGCTTTAATTTTGCTGCAGCACTGTATTCTCAGCGTATACAGTAATTTCAATACATAATCTATTGGATGTTTTACTCTTTAGAAAAAAATGGCAAAAACACTAGCTTCTTGGATTTAGGGGGTACATATACGAACATTGATTGGAGTGTACATTAAAAAATACTCAGCTTTATCTGTCTTGGGAACCTGTTTGTTTCTGAAATCAGAAAGCCAGTCTTTGCCAATCAGAAATTTGGTGAACTAAAGTGGATTTAGTTTTTACTTACAAAAAGGCAAAATCAAATAGGGAAGTGAAGCAGTCATAGAATATATCATGACTGTATTTTGAATAGAAGTGCTCTTTTTGCTTAACATCTCCAGGTAATTGTTTATACTTTCATATTTATTTTGTGTGAGTAGGAAAAGCTGCAAAATGTCATTACACACCCATACTCTAGAGACCTACATGTCTCTTGTCTTCCCTATACTCTCAGTTAGTTCAGCCATTCCAGCTTTAAATGTCTTGAATCTATTCAATTTTTTTATTTCTATGGCTAGTTCAGAACACCATTACTTTTCGCCTACATAACCACAGTAACCTCCTTCCTTGTGTTTGCCCTCCCTCTCAGTCTTTCCTCCACATAGCATCCTGAGTGATCATTTTTTAGAGTCAATCCAATTATGCTTTCCCCTGTTTCAAAGACTCAGGTGCCTTCCAATTCCCCTCAGAATAATATTCAAACTTCTTAACATGGCCTATGAAACTTTATATAAGCTGCACCTCTCTTAGCTCATAACAGCAGACGCTAACACACTGTATTATAGTGACTGGCCTTTTCTCTATTCTGCAAGAACACAATGTTTTTCTCACCCCAGGACCTTTGTACATGGTGCACCCTTTGCCTATATACTCTACTTCCCAGGTGTTCACATGCCTGGTCACTTAGAATTCATACTCCTATGAAAAGTCTTCCCTGCCTCTCCCACCGATTTATTCTCTAGTCCAGGGTTTGGCAAACTGTGGCTCCCAGTTCAGCTGACTATTTTATTTTATTTTATTTTTTTTATTTTTTTTTAAACTTTTTTTTTATTTATTTATTCATGAGAGACAGAGAGAGAGAGAGAGAGAGAGAGAGAGAGAGGCAGAGGGAGAAGCAGGCTCCCAAGGAGCAGGGAGCCTGACGCGGGACTCGATCCCAGGACCCTGGGATCATGACCTGAGCTGAAGGCAGAGGCTTAACCATCTGAGCCACCCAGGCGCCCCAGCTGACTATTTTAGTAAATATAGTTTCATTAAAACATAGCTATGCTATTTGTGTATGACTGCTTTTGCACTATAACATCAGAATAGGATGAGTTGGTGAACCACGTTGGTGAACCATAGTGACACAGACCCAGTGGCCCACAAAACCTAAAATATTTACTTTTGGGTCCTGAAGTAAAGACCTGATTGCAGAGACTCATTCTGGAGGTGTTATAAGAAAGAAAAATAGCCTTTGTTGGTGCAAGTCATTGAGGGGTTTAATGTTATCACAGCCCAACTTAGCCATGATAAATTGAGATAAAGAATATGTAGACTATATTTTAGATAAAAATGGAATGGTTTTTAAGTCAATGAAATAAGTTGTCTTTAGACTAGGTAGAGGTATTTTGTTGTTACAGCCTGGGGTGTTCAGTGTTTCTTTACTAACTGTCCTTTCACATCTCTTGTGACTGGGAACAGATGGCTGCAGTGATTTTCAGATGATGTTCTGTGATCTGGGAAACATTGAACAATCTTTAATCATCTTGAAATTCTTAAGAAATAATTTGTTATTTATTGTAAAAAAAATGAGCTGCAAGGTATTTTTTCTTCAAGTATGACTTAACATAGAAAGTAACCATGATTAGGGCAAAGTATCAAGTGAAACCAACTGCAATTCCAGTATTCTGATCTCCAGTGCATTTTCTTTCCTATCAACATGGAAAGATCTGCGTTCTACAAAACTATAAGTTTTGAATGTTAAGCAGTTACAGAATAAAGGATCAGAGACAAAATTTTGCAGGAGAATGTTACAACATTCAGATAGGTGTATGTAAAGTTGAAATTGTAATTTGAGGTAAAAATATTTATAAAAGTCATTAAAGCTTTACTCCCTATTATCTTAATAGTTACTCTTTTGATGGAATATGAATCTGGTGAATGATGAAATATGTATCTAGTACTATTTAAAGATTTTTTTTTTTTTATTCATTTGACAGAGAGAGAGAGACACAGCGAGAGAGGGAACATAAGCAGGGGGAGTGGGAGAGGGAGAAGCAGGCTTCCCGCGGAGCGGAGAGCCCGATGCGGGGCTTGATCCCAGGACCCTGGGATCATGACCTGAGCCGAAGGCAGACACTTAACGACTGAGCCACCCAGGCATCCCTATCTAGTACTATTTAAAAACATAAGATTATTCGTTTTATTTAATATGGTTTTTCTTATCATATAAACAGTAAGTGGAGTTAATTTAAAATATGAAGAAAAAAATATATATGAACTTTACCACTCAAATTATTAATCACACTGTATTATTTGGGACTAGTCATTATAGCTTGTCTATATCATACCCACAGCTGTATCTATCAAAGGTTTTATAAAATTTAGATCACACGTTATAGTCAGCTTCATATCCTGGATGTTTTTTGTCATTATGAGTGATTTCTATTTCTTAGCTATTCTTAGAAAATATTTTATTAATATAATAATTGCAAATAGAGATTTACTGAAACATTACCCTATTTTAGACAATTTTTGTTTATACATTTGTTATTAAAAGAGCTATTAAGAAATTCATCCCTTTTTGAAATTAGGCAAATGTCATTCACATTATAAACATTATTGAAGGATTAGATAACTGATGCATATCAACAAATTGCTTTTTTTACCAAATTTTTACTCTCATGTTAAATTTGCATGAAAGTGCTGTCTTAATATATGCTCACTAGAAATGTTACCTTTTTTGTTTTTGTTTTTTTATTTTGCTAGTTTTATAGCAAAATTCTCTTTATTCTAATATATATTCTTTCAAATACTTTTATTGATTTGTTATATGGAATTCATCAAATACTTAAGTTTTCTTTGTAATAAAGTCTAATTCTGGGTTTTCTAGTCTGTCTCATTGGTTCATACTAAACCACAATAATTTATGTAATGGATCCTTTTTTACGTATTTGGATTATTTCTCCAATGATAGTAGCCAAATGATAATGGTAGCTGAAGTTTCTTGAGTTCTTAGTATGTGTTAGTTACTCTGCCCAGCAGATCAACCTATGTCTCTGGTGCAGTTCCTGTCAGTGGCTATTGCTGTTGCTGAGGCTCTGCTCTAGGATATTACCTTTCTCTTTACCTGAAAGGTAAAGAGAATTTTGCTTTGAGTCTTTTACCTTGATTGTGTATTAGCTAGGTGAAACTTATGTTAAGGATAAACCATTGTTTACCAAGTGAAGAAGTTTGAGGTATTCCAATCAAAGGGAAAGCACATAACAAAAAGTGGAGGTCTTGATATTAACTGTATGCCCTAGCAATGGTGCAAAGTTTGTTGTCACTAAGGAACTAAGTGAAAAATTATAATCTGAAGGTCACACATTTAAACCATATTTGCATGGTTTCTGGATTCTAGAGTCTTAGGAGATTCAGCCTACTTTTGGTAAAAGAAGTGTCACAAAGTTGATTCAGTCAAAACAATAATTTAATTAACATTTCTTATTAATTTTTGTCCTGCCATACTCTGTAAGGATACAATTTTATATGTAAAAGAATATAATGGAATTGTGTTTTCAGGTAGTGAAATTTTCTAGGTGCCTACCTTCTAAAGTGTTTTCTTTCTCAGATGTTTGGAATTCCGTGTAGGCTTGGGTATATATGGAAAGGTAAGTAGGTTTTTTTCAGTGTCCAAGCCTTTCTTCTATCAGGGCAGTTCTGTTTATAATCAGCTCATGTTCCACCAAAGACTTTATTTGACAAAAATGATGACAGTGCTAAAAGAATATCATGTGCTAGGTACCCTTTGGCACACAGGACAGAAGTGGGGGCACAACCGTGGCCTGCTTTCCCCCTCTGTGAGCTGATGCTGAGAGCTAAGATAAACGAAGCCAACTTTATCTGAATTCTAGAATAGTGACAGTACTTCAGGGGCATGGTCATGAGGAAGGGAGAGGCAGTGTGCCGCCTCAGTACACACTCCAGTCTTTGAGCAGCTCTCACATGCTCCACCAAGACAGATTCTTAAATGACTTTGTAAGTCCCTTAGGAATCTGCATTAGGTTTAGAGACTACATTAGGCAGCAGCTGCTGGCTACAGCTGAATGATTATCTATTCAAATGGAACCAATTCTAGGGAGGGTGTAAAGGGAGGCCTTCCCTCACAGTGACTGCAAGGAAGACTCTGGAGCCATGGGAAGCCAGGAGAGCTTCAAGCAGTAAGGTTTTATGATGCTGCTTAGCCTTTCTAAAATGCTTCCTAGTAGACAAATGAAAAAAAAAAGTAGCAATGAAAAGATGCTGGGGAAAAAAAACTCTCCAACATCTAGAAATAATGTAAAGATGATAAAACTTCATTTTTTTTCCAGCGTCGTTTGCTCTCCAACAAATTTTTGTGCTGATGAATGAATTTTGTTATCCTGTAAACTAGATAAGGAGTGAATATGTGAGCACACCATTCATCACAATGGACCTGATCTATAGAAAATACTCAAGAGGGCATTATGTGATTTTTCTAAGGACCCTTTTTAGAAATGATTTAATTAAAATGAATGATTGCACAGCTGTTGCATACAGCAGCATTTTGAAAAACGCCCACTTCTGCCTAATCAGCAATTAAATATAAGTAAAGGGAAATGCTACTTTCTTCTTGCTGATCATTTATTCAGAGATACCTTTTTACTTGAATAATTGTAGAGAGGTCTGTGTTCCTGTACCTGGTTCAAATATTACCATCATAACAATAGCAAACACAATTTTTGAAATATTCTAGCTTGTACATATTAAAATATATATCACAAATCCTTATATGTAATTATTCTAGTTGAAAAGAGAATTTTTCAAATTATTTCACAAAAAAGTATAGATCAAATACTTTTGGAGATTGCTAAATTAGTTAAATTGGTTTCTACTGCATGAGGCTTTTCAGACTTTAGTTGTGAATTTCTGAGAGGAGAATATAGTAGAAAATCCCTCTTGTGATTCTGTTATAAGGGTCTGTATTTGTGGGTAAGTGAGTGTGGATGGAGGTAGATATAGAATATGTAAAAACATCTTGAGAAACACAAGTGTTCCATAGAACAAAATTAGAGAAATAAATGTTCTGTGGGTACTTGCTGCTAACTAACAATACTATGTGTATGGACATTCTCTAAAATGAAATTGCTTGATAAGTTAGTCTGCATGCCCCCCCCCTTGTCTTCAGTTATGATGACTGCAAACAAGCATATTGACCATTTCTTAAATCATATTGATCAGTCTTGAGGTGATAAGATCAAGAAACTACTCTGATAATCAGTTTAGTCATTGACCATTTTCCCAGAAACATGTATATAATTCCAGGCGTTTCCAGACCCCTTGAAACTTCTTAGAGTATGGAGCCCATTCACAAAAATTCTTTGGGAAAAAAAATCTGAGAGTTCCAGAATGAAAACCTGGATGATTTTGAGAGCCATTTTGAACTTGGGACTTCTTCTCTGTGGCCAGAAGAAATGAACAGAACAAGGGATAGGGGAAATGAGGAAGGGAGTCATGATTATATATTAATGAATAAAGAGAATCCCAGGCTTTGAATACTCAACATATAAATATTCCACTTATAAAAAGAAACATTTGGAGTAACTAAATTGAAGCTCTCAGTCCCACCCATGGCAGAATGGATTGCATGAGTAGCTAGCTCTATTTTAATGTGATCAAGTAGCAGATGCATAGAGGTTTAGAATACAAACTCTAGAGTCTGACTGCATATCCCAGTTCTACCACTCATAACTGTGTGAACCTGAGCAAATCATGTAGTCTAGCAGTATCTCTGCTGCCTCATCAGTAAGATGCAGATAATAAAAGAATCTAGTCCATCAGTTTGTTGTGATGTTCCAATGAGTTAAATTGTTTAAAACACTTAGAACAGTATCAGATATATATAGATGGAAATATAGACAGACAGATGAATAGACAGACATTTAGAGCACTTACAGTTTACTATTGTCATTTACTTTGTTCTGTTACTATTGTCATTTATTTTATTTTGTTTTACTAAGTGGAAGAAGACCCTTTAACATGTTACTAGTGCCAGTAAAGTCTAGCTCATGTCAGTCTGTCTGATTGTACCCTCACCATTGCCAATGAAGGAAGATGTGTCTTCTTCATGTAAGAAGTGCATTTTCTGCAAGATGCTGTTAAAGACAATTTTGTGAATACATTATACCATTAGCAAGAAACCTCAATAGACATTAGTTTAAATACCCTTATATGGCCTGCCTTGAAAATATTTTTACCATTTATAAAATTATTTCTATGAGGAAAGCTATTCCTGTTATAAACTTTGTAACAACTTTTGTATAATAACCTATGTATAGAATGAGGACATCTTGCAAAATTTATGCCCACAGTAAGATTCACATTAAAATAGAGAATATTTTGAATTCTGAGAATGTCCATGTTCTAGTGAACAGGACAAAAGGGAAAATAGAACATATGTAGGGAAAGGACTTTGATTCTAGGACTATGGCCTTTTGAGAGGGAGCAGTGCTAGGAAGTCTCCCAACAGCTGGGCAACTTCTGGCCTGAGATTTTTTAAACCATAATACATTCTTTTGCCCATTGTTTTTCAGTCATAATTTTGTTAACTTGTAGATTCAGTGGAAATCAGATAGGAAGAAAAAATTGGCTGATGGACTGTGTTGTCTGAAATTGGATGTGACTGTAAAAGACATGCCAAAAACAAAGGTTTTTACCTGGATTTCATAGTTTGAGCATTTTTCCAATAGGATTTCATGAGACATAAACAAGCAGAAAAACAAGTATATAAAATAGTTTTATTTTCAAAGAACTCTTCTTTTGGCTCATGTGGCTAGCAATATTTTTTTTTTTTTTATAAGGGGAACAGATACTGCTTTTCAACACAAGTGTCTAGGAATTGTACACGAGTGCTAGCTTGCATCCCAGACTGTCTGGGGTCATGTCCTTGTGCTATGGTTTATTATCTATGTGACCTTGGTCAAATTCCCAGACCATTCTGGTTTGCTTTATCAGTATAAAAGAGATAACAGTAGTGTCTTAATTTGTAGAGTTGCTGTGAGTGTTCAGTGAGAACACACATTTTAAGACTTAGAATAAAGGCCTGGAAAATAATAATAAGTGCTGGATAAATTTTGATTGTTGTAATAGTGGTATTACCAAGTTGTATATCAGCTGGAGTCCAAAGTATTTGTTATTCTGTCTTTATAGTGTTTCTTTCCTCTTTACTGATGAGTTTAGCCTTAATTTTCAGTGAGGAAAGCTTCCTTGTCACAGTATGAAGACATATAGTAGATGTGATTCCCATAAAATGATCAGTGAACTGTTAGCACAGCATTTTGAACCCCGTTAGTATTGCTTTCATTTACCAAAGTCGCTGCTCCCCGGTTTGCAATCATCATTGTGCAGCTTGGTGTGGAAAAGTGTTTAGCTTCAGTAAAGCACAGATATCACTTAGACACAAAACTAAGATGCCAGCTACATCTGGATACATCCCTACACATTTCTATTAGTGGGGTGATACATGGGATGTCAGATCATTCATATAATTTAGATTTGAAATGTGACCCACGGAGAGGCTTCACAGATAGAAGTCTGATGTGGCTTATCTTAGGGAACTCTGAAGTCTTTAGTTTGACCAGAGAACCATTAGATTCAAACTTTGCCATATCATTGAACAATTTAACAGATAAGTACAATTCAATTCAATATAATGATAAGCAGAGAGGAGTGAAATCTGTCCTCAGAGTGCCTCCTTTAAGAAGGGTCAGGCCTGAGATTGAGGCAGTAATTTACAAAGTGCACTCGGTTCTTGTAAAAGATGCACCAAGCAGAGACTTTCTGAATCTGTCACACTCCAGCAGTTGTCAAAAGGGCATTAGCAATAGGAAATGTCTTAGTTGCCATAAACATCGATGACAGTGTTTTATTCAAATACCAAATTTTGGGGGGTACCTGGGTGGCTCAGTTGGGTAAGTGTCTGACTCTTGGTTTCGGCTCAGGTCATGCTCTAGGGATCGTGAGATCGAACCTTGCATCAGTCTCCTCCACGCTCAGTGTGGAGTCTGCTTGAGAGTCTTTCCCCATCCTTATCCCTCCCCCTCTGCTCCTCCCCCTGCTCACCCATGCATGTGTTCTCTCTCTCTCATATAAATAAATTTTAAAAATCATAAGAAAATACCAAATTCTTGGGGAGCTGGGTTGAAGTGAGGAATGGGTTAAACAGGTGATAGGGATTAAGGAGGGCATTTGTTATGAGCACCAGGTATTGTGTGGAAGTGTTGAGTCACTATATTGTACACCTGAAACTAAT
This sequence comes from Callorhinus ursinus, assembly GCF_003265705.2. Taxonomy (NCBI): domain Eukaryota; kingdom Metazoa; phylum Chordata; class Mammalia; order Carnivora; family Otariidae; genus Callorhinus; species Callorhinus ursinus. The sequence continues at coordinate 52,473,800 of NW_027397074.1, forward strand.
ACTACACTGTATGTTAACTGACTGGGATTTAAATAAAAACTTTAAAAGAAATCCAAATGCCAGATTCTTATATAATCAGTGAATTAACCAGCAGCAGACACCCGTAACTACTTCTGGCTGCCTGACACTGTTGGGAAATAGAGGTAACCGTAGGGATCCTACCTCATTAGGAAGGTCAGTGAATTAGTAAGTGCCACGGGAATACTATACCATGTCCAGTGCTAAGGACTGTGTGGCATTGCTGGGTTGATTTTAGCAGTACGAGGCTGGGACTAACAAGGAGCTTATTTGGGCATGTTAGTGAGGAATGATAGTTATCCATTACTCTCAGATGTCAGAAAGATGATAATCTCCAAGTAGAGATTTAGACTTTTTAAGTATATGGGACTTTAAAAGAGAGTTAACATTAAATGCTCTCATATTATAAATGAGGAGACTGAAACCCCAGAAGGGTAAGGTATTTGCCTAAGAAAAAACAAGTACTTAACGGAGGAGAGTAGACTAGATTCCAGATACCCTGTTTCCTAGGCCGGGGATGAAAACTTCATTGCTTCCTAGCTCCTTGCCTCTTTCAGTTTCCTCGTTTATTTTTTTCTGTCTTGATGTGTAATTCAAAGCAGCTGCATTTGCTAGGCCTCAACATTTATAAGAAATTGCATGTCAGGGATTTTTTTTTACTATCCTTCTTGCATCCTAGCATTTGTGACCATTCTTGTTGCTGCCACCAGACATTGAACAGGAAAAAAATACTCCCTAGGTTAGCCAAATAAGAAGGAATATGCTGGGGCGCCTGGGTGGCTCAGTCGTTAAGCGTCTGCCTTCCGCTCAGGTCATGATCCCAGGGTCCTGGCATCGAGCCCTGCACTGGGCTCTTTGCCCAGCAGAGAGTGTGCTTCTCCCTCACCCCTGCTTCTGCTCTCTCTCTCTCTCACTCTACTCTCTCTCAAATAAATAAATAAAATCTTAAAAAAAAAAAAAAAGAAGGAATAACCTGAGCAGAGTACTTATTGCCCTGAGTGGTACACAGTTAACTTTTAGTAATTGTCCCCTTCTCTCTGCCTTTTGCTGGCGTTGCTAGAAATGGCTCTGACTCCTTCAGCTGAAGCTTTCCTAGAAACCTTCATATACTTAAAATTGTTTATCATCATTCAGGGAAAAGATCTAAGGAGATGCTGAAGACTGTTCTATTTTCTCTCCAAAATATATATTCTAATCTCTTCTTAAATATTGTCTGGCTGGGCATTGGGGTCAGTTCCTAACTCTTAGCCTGAGTCTCTTAAGAATTAAAATGCATCCTAATCCGTGAGTGCTCTTCTTTAATTTTTTAAAGGATATTCTTAAAATTTTGAAAGTATTTTAAGCAAAAAGAATACTAATAAATATCTGACTACTCATCTAAATTTATCGAATTGTATCTTGCCATATTTGCTTCATATAGTTTTTGATAAAGTAAAAAGACTACCTAGAGGCTGTAGACTCTTACAAGTTGTCCTTCACCACTCCTCTTCTTCCCTCCATACGCAGAGAAAATCTGACTATGGTGTTTTCCATGTTCTATACATGCACCTATATATGTGCATATATTAGTAAAAATAATTATTTGCACGTTTAAACTTTGAAATAATGTATCACTCTGTACTGGACATTCTGATGTACTTGTTAAGTATTATGTTTTGTAGTTCATTAATGTCAATAAATGAAACCTTTCACTACCTACTGTACAGTATTTTATTATATAAACATCACAATTCATTCACTTTCATTTATTTTTTATTCTATTCATTGATACTTAAGATTGTTTATCATTTACTCGTATTAAAAATAATGTTAATAAAAGCTTTTCTGTTCAAGTCTCATGGTATACCTACAGGTACAGACCCAGAAGGTGAGCCCTCTCATGAGACAATTGCTAATAGAGTAATTTCTAATTCTCTTTTACCAGATCTTGACAGATTGCTCTTCAAAATGGTTGCAACAATTCAGATGCCTACAAGCATGTGATGAGAACTTTTTCTGCTAGACATTTTCAGAAACATTTGTTACTGTCAACATTTTGTTTTTACCGATCTGATGGATGTAAAATAATGCCTTGTTTTAATTTGCATTTTATGGGTTGCTATTAAAACGAACATCTGTTCACATGTTTATTAGCCATTTGGGTTTTCACTTCTGTGAAATGTTTGCTAATGTCCTTTATCTTTTTCAATTGAAATGTTTGCCTTTTTCTTATTGCTTTTTAGTGGTTCTTTATATATTCCGGATACCTATTCTGTGTTTATTAAATGTGTGACAAGTATCTACTCCAAGTCTATGGTCTATATTTTCACTTTTTTAATGCTATTTTGATATCCTAAGCACTTTGTAGCTTTTGTTTTGTTTTGGTTTTGTCTTTTTGTATAGTCAAATGGATCAGTATTTTCCTTCTTTGGCTTATAATTATTCATATTTAATAAATCTCTTAATCCAATGTATAAAAATTACCTATGGCATCTTTTTTCCAATAATCAATACAATGTAGTCTTTCTTGTTTATTGACCCAGAATTTATTTATTTATAATGGGAAGTAAGGTTCTAATTTTATTTTATTATGTGAATAAATTATTGTTGCTGCATATTTATTAAATATTTAATTATTAATATGTACTATTCCCCTTATCATGTGGCAAATTTCCATGTATGTATTGCTTTATCTCTAAACTCTGTTCTTATCCCTTGTTCTCATGTCTAATCCTGAAAAATACAACACTCTTAATTACCTTACAATTTCCCCAAGTAGAATGAATCTTTATGAAGTCAGAGATCTCCATCAGTTTTGTCCTAAGCTCTTAACATTTGCTACATGAATTGTTTTCAGTGAACATTAGTGGAATGAATATCTTTAGGTGTGAGTATAGTTTCCGTCACCAACATTTTTTTAAAAATTTGCCGAACTATACTAGGTCCTTTGTCTCTCTATGTAAGATTTTGTTCAGTAATCTAACTTCTGTGAAAAACATTGTTGGTGATTTTATGGGAAAGGCATTGTATTCATAGAAAATTAGGAAATCTCTTCCACTTCCATGTTAGTGAGTATTCCCATCCATGAATGAGGACTCTGTCCCTATTTAGATCTTCTTATCATGACTTCCATTAAAGGTTTATATTTTTTCTCCAGAAAGATCTTCCACATTTTTATTCCATATATATTTTGCGAATTCATCAAATGCTATCATAAGAATACATATTTTTAAACTTTTTATTGACTATGTGTAGAGTCAAATTAATTTTCTGTAACAAACTTACCACCTTTGTTAAAAGCTATTTATGCTAATTAGTATTGAGTTCTTGAAGATTCTCTTGAATTTTCTATGTAAATAATCATATTTTAAGTAAAAAATGCAATGTGTATGCTTTTCTTTTCAAATATTTTTATTACCATTTTACTGTGTGGATTATCACATGCAGTACAATGTTAAATAGACTCTAAAGGGAATGGTTATAAATTTCAACATTATGATGTAATGTTTTGCTTATATAACTTTTATCTAACTTTTTGACTCAGATAATTAACAATTTTCAGACTTTATTCTTTTGTAATATAAATATTAAAGGCTATACCTTTTTCCAAGAACTACTTCTGTTCTATATGGTCTTATACATTATGTTTTCATTATTAGTACTAAATTGTTTCTAGTTATTACATATTCTGAATTTGTTAAACTATTACTTAGAATATTGTTTTATTTTAGATAGATGGAGGGTCTTTTCATTTAACCTTGGGTGAAAGTGATAAAAAGTTGCACTCACAAATGCATAAATACGGACATGAACTACATTGGGATCCGGTGTTCAGATTTATACAGCCTATGTTGACTTTGAAATATTCTTGCACCTCACTATGGCAGTGGGCACATGTTCTCCCCTGTGCAACCTTTTACTGAGTGTGTCTCTTATGAGTCCCAGACACACGATTCTTTTTGAACACTTCATTATTCATTTCTTGAAACTCTTGACTCATGTCTGTGTGTATCTTATCTGAAAGACCTAGACATCCCTGAAAGATAACCCATAACCATATAACTTCACCCAGTGCAGCCACCATGTAAGCCTAGGAGCGCATTGCTCCGTTTTTAGTTCTCTCTTCATCACTGCCTCCTTGAGATACGCTTCAGGGCATCAGCTGTGCATTCGAGACAGTGTTTATTGCATGTTAATTTTCATTTTGTTGTGTCTGTTATAATAGGATTTCAAGTTCTTCCTATTACACTATAGCTGGGATCAAATGTCTGCTATTCTGGTTTTATTCTTATTTGCCTTTCTATTAACTATAGAGGTTTCAAATCTAGCCCTTTCTACCTAGCATAGCTTACAGCACTTTCTGACTCTAGCTATGCTAAATAAGCCATGGCTGAATTCAGACGGCTTTATTATATCCCTTTACCTCATAGTTTCTGCCCCAATCTCTTCTTCTTTTTATCTAGTAGAACACTTGGTAAAAAGGTGACAATACTTTTTTTTTTTTCCTTGCCTACCTTACCTCCTTAGCATCCAGCCTTTTGGGTTACATAAAGATATTTACAGATCTTGTCACTATCTAGCAGTGATGGCAAATGTGTTTCATTCTGGAAGTCAGTTCTGATCTTGATGTACTGGCTGCCAGCACTGTGCTGGAAAGAACTTAGCTGTTTCTGGACTGGGAAGGGCCAGGGGCCAGGGGTATGTGTGATTGATAGCAAAGAAGGAATGTACCAGGTATTTTTAAATCACTCCACAGTAATATTAGTTTACAGTTACACAAGATATACATCAGAACACATCAAAATAACTCAGATTTGCTGAGGACAGGATGTTTTCATCAGTACACTGTATTACTTGTCTCCCATGTGCATCTTTTGATTCTACTCTCCATTTCCAAATTATACTTATTATATTGGCAAGAGTATGGGCTTCGGAGTTAAAATTGCAATCTTGCCAATTGCAGTCTTGGTTCTACCAATCACTAATAAGGCAAATTGAGATTCTAAAGAACTTTCTCTCACATGGATCATTCAGTCCTTTTATTGTCTCTTATATTCTAGGTGTTGCACTAGATGCCTTAACAGTCACTATCATCACCACTTGAAATGGCCTGAGAGCTAAATATTATGATTCTTGCCATAGAGCTGATAAAACTGAGTCTCTCACACTCTTATTCTTACTTTGCCCGGCTATAAACTATAATATTATAAACTATAATACTTGGTAATCGTTTTATATAGTAACCATTATATAATTTATAGTTATTTCAGAATAGGGAATATCATCTCATAAGAAGTCACTTTTAAAAATCATTTATTCTCTAAGCCATAGTAATAAAATATAATAATTTCAAATATACATGTAATTTTTAGTAATACCATTGGTCTATCATAATACAACTTTTCTCTTAGCAGTTTTCAATGACTTGCTCGTAGATTTCCTATTTGTTAAGATAATTAATGATATGATTTTTTAAAAATTTTTTATTGTTATGTTAATCACCATATATTACATAATTTGTTTTGGTGTACTGTTCCATGATTCATTGTTTGTTCATAACACCCAGTGCTCCATGCAGAATGTGCCCTCTTTAATACCCATCACCACGCTAACCCATCCCCCCACCCTCCTCCCCTC
>NW_027397074.1:52484433-52562773 GCF_003265705.2 Callorhinus ursinus
GCTTTTGTTATTAATTGCCTTATATAATTGGCTGCTCCCATGTTCGGGGCATAGATATTTACAATTGTTAGATCTTCTTGTTGGATAGACCCTTTAAGTAGGATATAGTGTCCTTCCTCATCTCTTATTACAGTCTTTGTTTTAAAATCTAGTTTGTCTGATATAAGGATTGCCACCCCAGCTTTCTTTTGGTGTCCATTAGCATGGTAAATGGTTTTCCACCCCCTCACTTTCAATCTGGGGGTGTCTTTGGGGATAAAATGAGTCTCTTGCAGACAGCATATGGATGGGTCTTATTTTTTAATCCAATCTGATAGCCTATGTCTTTTGATTGGGGCATTGAGCCCATTTACATTCAGGGTAACTAGTGAAAGGTATGAATTTAGTGCCATTGTATTGCCTGTAAGGTGACTGTTACTGTATGTTGTCTGTGTTCCTTTCTGATCTTTGCTGCTTTTAGGCTCTCTCTTTGCTTAGAGGACCCCTTTCAATATTTCTTGTAAGGCTGCTTTCATGTTTGCAAATTCCTTTAGTTTTTGTTTGTCCTGGAAGCTTTTTATCTCTCCTTCTATTTTCAATGACAGCCTAGCTGGATATAGTATTCTTGGCTGCATATTTTTCTCGTTTAGTGCTCTGAAGATATCTTGCCAGTCCTTTCTGGCCTGCCAGGTCTCTGTGGATAGGTCTGTTGCCAATCTAATATTTTTACCATTGTAGGTTACATATCTCTTCTCCCGAGCTGCTTTCAGGATTTTCTCCTTGTCTCTGAGACTCATAAGTTTTACTATTCGATGTCGGGGTGTTGACCTATTTTTATTGATTTTGAGAGGGGTTCTCTGTGCCTCCTGGATTTTGATGCCTGTTTCCTTCCTCACATTAGGGAAGTTCTCTGCTATTATTTGCTCCAGTGTACCTTCTGCCCCTCTCTCTCTTTCTTCTTCTGGGATCCCAATTATTCTAATGTTGTTTCATCTTATCGAATCACTTATCTCTCAAATTCTGCCCTTGTGATCTTGTAGTTGTTTCTCCCTCTTTTTCTCAGCCTCTTTACTTTCCATCATTTGGTCTTCTATATCACTGATTCTCTTTTCTGCCTCATTTATCCTAGCAGTTAGTGCCCCCATTTTTGATTGCACCTCATCAATAGCCTTTTTGATTTCGACTTGGTTAGATTTTAGTTCTTTTATTTCTCCAGAAAGGGTTTCCCTAATAACTTCCACGCTTTTTTCAAGCCCAGCTAGTATCTTTAAAGTCATGATTCTGAACTCTAGGTCCGACATCGTACTAATGCCCGTATTGAGTAGGTCCCTGGCTGACGGTACTACCTCTTGTTCTTTTTGCTGAGGTGATTTTTTTCGTCTTGTCATTTTGTCCAGAGGAGAATAGATGAGTGAGAGAACAAAATGCTAACAGGTTTACAACGTCCCCAGCAAATATATTGTATACAAATCCGAAAAGACCTGAAACCAGGGGAAAAGAAAGGGAAAGAAAGAAAAAAGAAAGAGAAAAAAAAAAAGAAAAAAAAAGATAAAAACAAAAACAGAACAATACAAAAAAAGCAGAATGTGATCAAATATGATCAGGCTAGTGCATAGATCAGTGCCACACACTAGATTTTGGGCGTATTTTGGTCTGTTAGAAAAAAGTGCCTCCTGAAATTTTAAAGGAAGAAAGACATATATGTACAAAATAAGGGTTGATACAATGAAGGGATAGAAGATGACTGTAAAGATGAAAATTATAATAGATTTTATAAAAGGACTTGATAAGATAAGAAGTTTGAAAAAAGAAAGAAGATTTAAAAAAAAAAAAGAAAGAAAAAAGGGAGAGAATGTGATCAGGCAGGAGACTAGAACAGAACCATACACTAGTGATTTAGGGTATATTTTTATCTGTTAGAAGAAACTGTGTCTCAAAATTTTAAAGAGAGAACAACTTATATATATATGCCAAAAATAAGGGTAACTACTATGAAGGGATAAAATATGACTCTAAAAATGAAAAATAAAAAATGTTTTGTTTTTTTTTTAAAAAGAGATTAAGATGTTGGTTGAAAAAAGGGAAAAAGAAAAAGAAAAAAAAAACAGTTAACAAAAATTAACTTTGATGAACTAATGAATCATGGTAAAAAAAAAAGCCATGAATTCTATGTGCAGTATTCCCCTAGCGCTGGAGTTTTCCCGTTCTCCTTGATCGGTAAACTTGGTCTTGGCTTGCTGGCAGTTCCTGCCGATCTTCTGGGGGAGGGGCCTGTTGCTGTGGTTCCCAAATGTCTTTGCCGGAGGCTGAATTGCCCCGCCCTTGTCGGTCCGGGCTAAGCAAGCTGCTCGGGTTTGATCTCAGGAGCTTTTGTTCCCTGCAAGCTCTCCGCACAGCCCTGGAGGACCAGGGCAAAAATGGTGGCCTCCCAGTCTCCACCCGGAGGAGCTGAGAACTCGGGGCCCCGCTCCTCAGTGCGCCCCCAGAGAAAAGCAGTCACTCCCTTGTCCCTGGTCTCCGGCCGCACTCCGTGCTCACCCGGTCTGTGACCGAGCGTTTGTATCTGTGGCACCCGACCCCGTGTGGAGTCTCCAAACCCAGCAGATCCCTGCGGTGCGCTCCCGTGCCGCTCCTCCCGGGGGAGGAAGGGGAGTCTCCCCGGATCTGCCGCCTGTTGGGTCCCTGCTGCAGGAGCAGTGGCCCGACTGGGCCGCGGATCACAGTTTATGGCAACCCCAAGCTGAGAGCCCGCGCCTCAGCTCCGTCTCTGCAGCTGGCTTCCCCGCTCCGATACCTGGGAGCTCTGGTGCACTCAGGCTCCCCCGGTCTTTCTGTGACCCCAAGGGTCCTGAGACCCCACTGTCCCGCGAGGGTTCCACCCCCGCTTAGCCACTGGAGCGACGTCCCTCAGCGGAGCCGACTTCTAAAAGGTCCGATTTTGTGCTCCGCGGCTCTAGCACTTGCCAGAAGCGGCTGGCGGAGGCCCCTCCCCCGCCGTCCATCCTCCCGAATATCGCCTCGGATTCACTTCTCCGCACGTCCTACCTTCCAGTAAGTGGTCGCTTCTCTGTTCAGAGAGTTGTTGCTACTCTCCTCTTTGATCTCCTGTTGAGTTCGTAGGTGTTCAGAATGGTTTGATCCCTATTCAGCTGAATTCCTGAGACCAGACGAAATCTAGGTCTCCTACTCCTCCGCCATCTTGCTCCGCCCCCTGATCATATGATTTTATCATATCATTTCTTTAATGTAGAATGGGAGGCACTTTTCCTTTTTTCTATGACATGATAATAAGCTATTTCAAAAGTAGAATTAGTATATCAGTCAGAGTCCAGTCAGGAAACAGACTAAAAGAACAGAGAACTTTTAGAAGAACTTCTTCCTGAGGGTGAGTCCAGATCTCTTCAAAGAGGGTATGGCTATGACAGAACATCCAGTTTGCTGCAGTGAAAACACTTGTCAGAGGGAGTGGGCTGGAGAAGACATCTGCCTGAGAACATGGCTGGAACTATGTGACAGAAATGATCTCCTACACTGAGAGTATGGCTGGAATTGGTTTGTGCGGGCCACTGGGCCCCCTTGCTGAATAATAAAGGAAGAAGATCAGGACCTAGACATGAAGTGCCTTTTTAGGGCTAGTGCCTTGAAATGTCTCTCTGGCGGCTACAATGGACAGTCTAGCCTTGTACTGACTGTCAAAGGAGAAATGTCTAATGGGTGTGGATCCAGTGTCACGGGTTGTTGAAAAACTCCAAATTGTTGAAACATTTGAAAATATGTGTAATATGTTGATAACATATCAAGAGTGTTTTCACTTGAGTCTTTCACCTATATTTTCTTTTTACATTTGAATGATCATAATAGGGTTTTGCAAGACTTTCTCGTGAAAGAGATTTTATTCTAAATTTAGAAAATCTCTTCAAAGAACATTGCAATGAAATTTCTTGAGGCATGAGTAACTTTAACAATGAGATAGATTCAAAACTTCAAGCCTATAATTTGAAGATACTTAACTTGTTATATTTAAAAAGTGGGCACATTTGTTTCTGTGGGCTAAGTTTTATCTCAACTAAGTTTTCTATGCTTTTAGAAGCATGGTCTCTAAAAGTGACAGGAATATGCATATTGACTGTCCCTTTTTTTAATGATTGCCAGACAATAGATTTCTAGAGAAGTGGAATGTTGCTTTTGATTGCTGAATGGATTTTCATTCCTAAGTCAAAAAAAAAAAGTGATATATGCCTTATACATCTTTGGAGTCTACAACTTTTACTTGAGAATGTTCTAAGGCCCCCTTTTCAAGAGAACAAATTTAGAAATTGGCACCTTTGATCATTAGGTATGATTAAGAATATTTAATACTCTGCCATCTACAAATACGAAGATAGTTAAAACAGTAAACTTCAGCCAGTCTCATCTGACCTTGCCAACCTCAAGAACTGTCTGCCTAACAATCAAATGTGGTAATGCATACCTACAATGGCTGGTTTCCAGAGGAATCCATCTGTCATCTTGTCACTGGTCCTTAAGAGTCTACTATCTAAGCATTATTCATTTAGCTCATGGATTGGATCCTTTTAAAAATGTAGACATTTTAGGAATTAAAACACTAAGAAATAAGCTATTTCCATTTTTTTTTTTTTTGGTATAAATGTAACTCAGGTATTTCCCTTATGGGAAACAAGGAGAAAGGATGAATTCACTGGCACCAAGGGAGGGCTGGCAAACAGGCACTGCACAATGGGTAAATGGTTTAAAAATTAGGGGAAGCAGGGTCCAAAAGACCAAAAACGACTTGACAAGTTTATCTGTGCTTGAGATAATTTTCCAAATTCCAATACACTTCTAGTAGTAATGGTGAAAATAATGAAAGAGCCATTTATATTGCCCTAAAACTGTGTTTAAAAATGTAGGGAAATGAGCACAGTAGAAAATTAAAGATATATTTTTTTTCCCTAAGATTGCTTAAACCAGGTAGGTTTAGTGAATATGCTCTGTGCTTGCTTTATTTAATGTCTGCTGTAATTCTCCCATCTCTCTGAGGGCCTGTGCTTTTACTTTATTTTTATTTTTATTTTTTTTAAAGATTTTATTATTTATTTGACAGAGAGAGTGAGAGAAGGAACACAAGCAGGAGGAGTGGGAGAGGGAGAAGCAGGCTCCCTGCCGAACAGGGAGCCCGATGCGGGGCTCCATCCCAGGACCCTGGGATCATGACCTGAGCTGAAGGCAGACACTTAATGACTGAGCCACCCAGATGCCCGTGCTTTTAAAGAGCTAGAAAGGCTTTGAGTATTTTCATAGTTCTTTAGAAGAAATATGGGATTTTTGTTGTCTACTCAGTTCTTCTGTTGAAGCCAATGTTCCCCTTGTTTATGTGTTTTTGTTTTGTTAATTTAATCATCTTGGGGAGACACAAGGGAGAAGGCTAGAAGTGATCAGCTAGAGATTAAAGACAAAAAAGAGATGGTAAAGGGAAAGGGAAATGTGATGCTGACCGTTAGCCAGCTGGTTCTGCCATGTTCTTCACTGTTCAGCCACTTTTAACCACACTCCACCTTTTAGATCCGCCAACACTTAGGCCATTTCACTCATTGGCACCCTGGACACCCTGGGCCATTGCTCCATAGCCAAACCTGCATCCCCTCTCCAGCATTTACCTATTCTTTGCTTATTCCCTTAAAACCCCAAAGTCACAATCAACAAGTTCATTACCGGGCTATACTAGAGGATATCTACGCCTCTTTCCCTGGCCCCAAGTCATACATTTATATAGCTTTTGGAATCAATACTTATTTTGATTAAAAAAAGATTTTTGATGGAAGTAGATGGTATGTTATAAATACGTGAAGTAGGACAAGGTCAAGCGGAGACTACAAATATACCCATTGCTTCTGTGTTCAGATTGTCTTACTCAGCATCTTAAAATGTGTAAACGCATGGGGAAAATGTCCTGGGTGATTTAAACAGGGTAAGTTCTTCTCCAGAGTCGTAATTACAAAACTCAGTTTGAGAACATATTTTTGAATTTTTTTTTTTTTAAACTCAGATTGCCGTTTTTCTGGGGATGAATATTTAATGCATTTGTTGTTAGCTGTAGGAAACTCGCTAACCTCAGGGGGAAGAATCCTTAAAATAGCCAAGATTTTTGGAAACTAGATAGAGAAGAAAGCAGACTTGATTGCTCAATATAAGACTAAATAAAAAAAGGATGTTATCAGCAATTAACTACAAAGCTTGATTCTAAAGAAAAAAAAAGGAATCAAAGTGGAAACATTTTTAAAGAGATGAAAACACCGCTGGCAGCTCCACAGGGTATGGAATTTCTAAGAGGCCATAATCAATTCACATTTTCTTATATCTAGGCAATATTCAGCTTTCAGTTATCTTATGGGGATGTGGAGGATACAACTGCTGAGAACATACTTAAACATTGGAATAAGCCAGAATGACCCCAGAGCTTTCATCCCTCTCTTTCTCCTCTTTTCCCCTTCATTGTGCTTTGCAAATAAATTACCATAAGCCAAAAATGAAACTGAAACATCACAATGCAAGGCTTCATTAAAAATCACACGAAATCCAATTGCTTGCAGTAATCATGACAAGACTTATGATTAACTGTTAAGTCACTCAACAAAAGGGTGACCTAAAAGGAAATAAATGTGCTGGGTGACAATGTTGGGGGAGAAAATGCCAAGTAAATAAGCAGTCTTTTTGCATTTGAGTTATAGATGTTGGAAAGAAAAGAATGCTTGTGTTAGAAAGAACCAATTTTTCTTAAAAAAAATTGGGGAAGTCGAAGTCTCCTGTTTAACAGAGTCTACACAAGGTCTTCTACCAATGCATATCCACATAACCTCAGACAGAGTAAGGAAAAATGGGGATGCTCAGTTACTTAGTGGGGCCAAGCATGTATCAGAGAAAAGTATACAGAGTATGAAGATTTGTGTCAGGTATCAGAAAAAAGGAAAATACCACAAGCTCTCCCTAGAAATTGGCTGAATGTCCTTAGATACATGATGGTTTTAGGGTAGGAATTGTTCCATAGGTCTGCAATCAGACTCTTCCAGGCTAATTTATAATGACAAAAGTGTTATCACCTTAGGATTTCTCCATGTTCCAGGGCCTACTCAGGTTTTTCCATCTGTCAATATGAAGACATAGTTCTAAAAGCATAATTGCATAATTATGGTTAAGAGATCCAGAAAAAGTGTGGAAATTTAGGGGCATATGCCACAAATAATGGTTGTTTGTTTCTTCATTGTATTTTTTTCAAATGTCAAAATGGTAATAGAAAATCATTATATTTACTAAACTCTTAACAAGCAGAAACTACAGAAACCAATTGTTTTCCAGTTCATCCTTTCTAGTCTCCCATCCTTACTCTTGCCTTACAATCCAGAAATGAGCCACATCTTAGTGCTTACAACTTAGGGGTGAGATCATGTACTCTTCCTTGTCCAGCCCGATGAATGTTAAAGCATTCTACCCCCTTTCAATGAAATGAGAGGACTCTTCAGGATATAAGCCATTCTGCCTCGTGGACTGACATCCAGGTGTTACAGCAGATGATTCCAGCTGTCAAATATGGTGGTTTTGAAGTTATGGAGTAGAGAAAAATTAGGCTCTGTCTTTCCACTGCAATTCTTTAATGCTATTGAGCATGGAATGCCTGGCAGATTTACAGGTGGCAGAAATAAGAGATTAATTGTTTTTACTTTATTTATGCCTGGAATGTAACTGAGGACTAAGTAATTTGATTCCCATCAGTAATCTGTTTCCTTTTGTCATTTCCCAACACCTGTCATTCTGTTAATTTATCCTTCTGCTTATAAATGTTAGGTACTTAAAGGAAAAGCTTCTATTTTTTTTTTTTTTCCATTCACTTGTGATGAGCCAGTAATTTGGGAAACTTTCTTCTTTGCATTTGATTTCCCCTTAGCAGGAAGCAAAAGACACATTCTAAAAGACTGCAACCTACTACAGGAATTGTGTTTTTCTCTCCTTCATTACATAAGATAAAGAGACGGGTATGGGTAAAAGGACACGGAAGTAAAGAAAAAATAATAAACAACAGTGACTACTAACAAAACTTTACCTCCTTCACCATTTACCGTAGGTATAGTTTCATTCAAGATCTAGTAGCAAGGATTGTTAGATGTGAAAAGATATTTCTGTGCCTATTTTTCTTCTTCTTTTCCTTATTTCAAAGGAGGTAATTTTTCTGATTTTCTCTTTTCTATCTTTGATCGGTAGCATTTAAATATCAAAATACCAGAGAATGCCAAACATTTCTACTCTACTCCTGCACCAGGTTCATAACGAATGTTCTCTCCCATAGCCCTGGAAGGATCAGCCTCTATATAAAACATGACCCTGCTCAGTTGGTCACTACTATGTAGTGCTGTTTATCTGTCTCTCTTCAATGGCAAAACTACCTCTATTACCATTCTCCTACTCAGACCTCAACAGTCTTTCTAGGTGGATGAAATGCCTGGCCAAAAAGAAAGTCCTCTGTCTTCTATCCAAGTCTTCATGTATAGTTCATGGTGAGTGTAATTTCCTGTCTTTGAGTGTTGCTTTTTTTCCCTGTAAATAATAATAGTAATAAGAATAATAAATATAAGTTCAGTATCATATAGTATCAAATGGTTTTCTTATTCAATATAAATATTCTAAAATATATACTAGTAAGTTTTTGACATATTGAGAGTTGTTTCCCTAAATTCTGGCCAAGGTCAAATAGAGAGCGCTAAAAATAAGCAACAAAACTTGAAGAGAGATTTAGTCTACCTCCCTGCCTATTCCTTCCTTTTCATCCCCTCAGTAACTACCAAGTTTAGGGTTTTATTTTTATTTTTTTTCCAGTTTTCACAAGTGGCACATGATTACATTCTTGGTGTAAAAAAATAAAAACGTAGAGACACAGTGAATAATCTAGTTTTCTCCCCTTAAAGGGCCTTCCTTTCTTCCCTCAGTCTAATCTCACTTCTTCCCCAGAGGAGGGGACTCTTGTCCACAGTTAGGTAGCCACCGCCGCCATAGAATGTCTGTGGGTGATGGGAACGTTCCACATGTGATCCAGTATTTCAAACATCCTTAGTATGGTTAAGGACCTGAATTTGTAATTCTACTTAATTTGAATTAATTTCAACTTCCATGTATAGGAACCTGTGAGTAGGTGTTCCCATTTTATTTATTTTTTATTTTTTTGATGATTTTTTTAAAATTTTATTTTATTTTATTATGTTATGTTAGTCCCCATACATTACATCATTAGTTTTTGACGTAGTGTTCCATGATTCATTGTTTGCGTATAACCCCCAGTGCTCCATGCAGTACGTGCCCTCCTTAATACCCATCACCAGGCTAACCCATCCTCCCACCCCCCTCCCCTCTGGAACCCTCAGTTTGTTTTTCAGAGTCCATAGTCTCTCATGGTTCGTCTCTCCCTCCGATTTTCCCCCCTTCACTTTTCCCTTCCTTCTCCTAATGTCCTCCGTGCTCTTCCTTATGTTCCACAAATAAGTGAAACCATATGATAATTGACTTTCTCTGCTTGACTTATTTCACTTAGCATAATCTCCTCCAGTCCCATCCATGTTGATGTAAAAGTTGGGTGTTCGTCCTTTCTGATGGCTGAGTAATACTCCATTGTATATATGAACCACATCTTCTTTATCCATTCATCTGTTGAAGGGTATCTCAGCTCTTCCCACAGTTTGGCTATTGCGGACATTGCTGCTATGAACATTGGGGTGCATATGGCCCTTCTTTTCACTACATCTGTGTCTTTGGGGTAAATACCTAGTAGTGCAATTTCTGGGTCATAAGGTAGCTCTATTTTAATTTTTTGAGGCACCTCCATACTGTTTTCCAAAGTGCATTCCCACCAACAGTGTTAGAGGGTTCCCCTTTCTCCACAACCTCTCCAGCATTTGTTTTTTCTTGCCTTGTCAATTTTTGCCATTCTAACTGGTGTAAGGTGGTATCTCAATGTGGTTTTGATTTGAATTTCCCTGATGGCTAATGATGATGAATATTTTTTCATGTGTCTGTTAGCCATTTGTATGTCTTCTTTTGAGAAGTGTCTGTTCATGTCTTCTGTCCATTTTTTGACTTGATTATTTGTTTTTTGGGTGTTGAATTTGAGAAGTTCTTTATAGATCTTGAAAATCAGTGCTTTTAGATGGCACAGTTTCTTCATCTGTCCCCATGGCTATGGCAATAGACTCCTCAGTTTCCCTGTACCTAGGCTCATTGTCCTCTTCACTAGTGTGGGCCTTAGACACATGTGATCATATTTCCCTGTTGCAAATCCTTCAGTGACTCCCCTTTCCCCATGATTGTACTTTAAACCTATTTGCATGATATACACAATTCATTATGATCTGGCCTTTATGTACTTTAATCTCCTACTCTTCTTTACATTCATAAAACATGTCACACTTTCTCATGCCTTGGTGCCTTTTCTCATGCTGCCCCCTCCGTCCAGGTCTCTCCTTATGTGTCTAACAAATTTCGTCAAGTCTCAGGTAATACCTCGTAATATTTTTTGTCCCTAAGTACTTTCCCAGTAGCTATAGATGCTTTGCATCTCTGTACCCCCAAGATGCAACACAGAAAGCCAGTAGGTACTACATAAATGCTGATTCTATTCTCCCATTCTCTGATAGCGTGGAGAACAGCTACTTTGCTTTCATATAAAACCCTATATAGTGTCACTGAGGGAAGAAAAGAAATCTAGAAGGAAGCAATTTTGCTACAGTGTAAATTTCACAGGGGCAAAAATTAATCTTTTTTATTCACAAATACTCTAAAGTCTTAGAACAATGCTTGGCACAGAGGAAGAGCATAATAAATATGTATAGAATGAATAAATTAATCGAATTATAATTTCATATTTTTTGTGGTTATCCTTTTTGACCATTCTCAGTCTGTCAAGCAGCTTCCAAAGGTTAAAATAATTTTTGTGAATTTATAAAATAGAGAATTAAAATCAGCCATGAATCTCCAAATATGCCCACTCTTTTACTGTTGCTGCTTTTCTCAGGCAAAGAAAGTCACTGCTTTAGGAGAAATGAATAAACAAATCACCCAAATATCAACTCATTGAGTTGGAATCCTGAGTAATACTTCTTTCTAAAGCACCTGTTCCCCACACCTACAACCTCATTCCTGCTACAGCCCAGCATAACACTGTCATTTTTCACTACTCTTCCATTTTCATATAATCAGCAAATGTAATTAAAGCTCATTTTTTACCCATTAGTAAGTACTCAATTACTTTGCTTACCATTAAACTCAGTGCCTTCCAATGCATAAGTTCACTGATATGTTAACTAATTGGAGGCTTATCCAATGGGCTCCATTAATATTAATCTGTGGTTAACTTTTGCTTAATCTAAAAATCCATTTCCTGTCTACAGGACCGTGTTCATATCCAAACCAATTTGTATTAATTTTGGAAGTCAAATATCAGGGGGTATCATGTCAAAATGGTTAATAAAACCTTACTATAAAACATCTGTTGTATTCTGTTCATAGTCACATCTTCAATTGGTTAATGATATTAAGTAAAAGAATATCTATTAAATATAACTTTGCCACATTACTGGCTTATTGCTCTTGATTTCATTACCCACTCTCCAGATACTTGGATATATCATCTTAATATTTTTGTGCTATTTTGATTGAATTACCATTTATATCAATAGGTATTTATCTTTTTAAGGTACATGTGGTTTGGATTTTTTTTGATAAATGACTCAGTATTTTAGTCAGCCTTATTTTTTAAGACACAAGTCAAATAGTTGTGCCAATGTGGATATTATTTATCCAAAGTTTTGTGTCAATTTTGTCATCAGTATCTAATTTTTTAAACTTGATATACTTTCCAGTTGTCCATTTGTATTTTCCTCTCCTATTGGACATAGTGAAAACTCACTGTTTGAGATACTTAAAGAATACTAGCTGAAAGTTTTCATTGTGATATTGTTTAGGACATCATTTTTACTGGGGCATCTGGGTGGCTCAGTCAGTTAAGAATCCAACTCTTGGTTTCAGCTCAGGTCATCATCTCATGGGTCGCGAGATGGAGCCCTGTGTTGAGCTCCACACTCAGTGGGGAGTCTGCTTGAGATTCTCTCCCTCTGCCCCTCCCCCCATGCATGCACACTCTCTTTCTCTCTCTCAAATAAGTAAATAAATCTTTAAAAAAATCTTAAAAAAAGGATATCATTTTTATTAAAACAGTTTATAACCTGATAACAAAACACTTTAATTTCAATGTTGGATTTTACCCCCTGAAAATTTTTCTTTCTAGTATATGAAAAGAGCTTGTTCTTTTTTGTTCATCCCCATATTCACTATACCCATATTCACTATACCCATGTTCACTCTAGATTTTTCTTTAGAGATACACCCAGATTAGACTTTCTTAAGCCCATCTTAAATCTTTCCTATTTTGTTGATGCTTGTCATTTCCAAAAGAAACTACAGACATTTTAATTATAACATCATAATACAGTCTCATTCATTAGTGAAGATTAATATCCTTTCTCAATACTCAATGTCCATTATTTTTTAATTATCTCAAGTGTGGATTGTACCCAGAGTTTCTCAATAGAACAAATTCATATTTTCTTTATCATTGTTTTGCAGTTCATTGAGAGCTCACCAGTGATGAATATAGGAGTGTACTTAGTTTCTAAGAGCTGTTTTGAAGGTTGAGATTGGATAGGAATCTTACTATTTTTTTTAAGATTTTATTTATTTATTTGTCAGAGAGAGAGAGAGCAGGGAGTCTGATGGGGAGCTTCATCCCAGGACCCTGGGATCATGACCTGAGCTGAAGGCAGACACTTAGACCTGACTCAGCCACCCAGGTGCCCCAGAGTCTTATTATTTTATAACATGTCATTTGTGGAACTCTCCTTTAATTTGATCCTGGTACTTTCAGTTGAAATCCTTTGAGGCATTAAGGGAAATTCTTCTTACTCCTTTATTTCCTTAGATGGACTTAAAAGCCACCAAAAGAAAAGTCTTTATTAAAATACAAAACTAGGGGAGGGGTACCTGGGTGGCTCGGTGGGTTAAGCATCTGCTTTCGGCTCTGGTTCTGATCCCGGGGTCCTGGGATAGAGCATGTCGAGCTCCCTGCTCAGTGGAGAGCCTGCTTCTCCCTCTCCCTCTGCTGCTCCCCCTGCTTGTGTTCCCCCCCCCCTCTCTCTATCTATCTCTGTTAAATGAATAAATAAAAAACTCTTTAGAAAAACAAAAATAAAATACAAAACTTGGGGAATCTGGGTTGTACCATTTGATTCCAAGAGAGTATAACAAGCCAAAATGTAGATTTGTTACATAATTCCTCTCTTCATGGATATAATGAAGAAATTGCCTCTAAAACTCAACCCTCTTACATGTGACATTCACATTAATAAAATAAAAATTGGTGTATAAAGTAACAGAGGTAGGGAATGAGGCAATGTATAAAATTATAAGTAAGAAATGAAAATCCTTTGAAATTGTACAACCCAAAGGTGAACAATATTAACATTTTTCATAGTTCCCGGTATCCCTTAATGCATTTATATCCATTTAGTCATTTATTCAACAAGTATTTATCTTGTACTTCTAAGATCTAGCCATGATTCTAAGCCTAGAGATGTGGAGAAAATATTAAACCTCTACTTGATGCAGCTAATTTTGGTGCGGGAGATTGCAAACAAAGAAATACACAGCAAAATTTCAGGTATGCTTGGGCGCCTGGGTGGCTCAGTTGGTTAAGCAACTGCCTTCGGCTCAGGTCATGATCCTGGAGTCCCGGGATCGAGTCCCGCAAGGGGCTCCCTGCTCAGCGGGGAGTCTGCTTCTCCCTCTGACCCTCTTCCCTCTCGTGCTCTCTATCTCTCATTCTCTCTCCCTCAAATAAATAAATAAAATCTTTAAAAAAAATTCAGGTATGCCTAAGTTCTGTGAGGGAAAATAAGGCAGGGTAAGGGGATAAGGAATGACTGGAAGTGGAATCTATTCCAGGTAGGGTTCTTGGGGGAGGGAGGCTTTGGAGTAGAGCTCTCCCCTGAGGGCAGAGACATCAGTTATCTAGAGGATAAACAGATCAGGAAGAGGGTTCCACGGCAGGAATGTATGTGGCAAATTAGAAGGACTGTATAAGGCCTTGTGTAAGGGTAGATTAAAGGGATAGCAATGACATTGGATCGGTAAGAGGGCAGGTACCTCATAGGCCAAGGTACAGAGTAGAGTTTTTATTATGAGTGTGATTGAAGCCCTTGAAGTTTTGAGCAGGGAAGTGATGTGATTTGCTTTACATTTTTTAAAAAGATCACTCTGGAGAGTGTGGAAAGAATAGATTACAGGCACAAATGGATACAGGGAGATTCACACCATTTCAAAATGCTGCATAAAGATGATTAGAATAAATCTGAGATTTTTTTCACTTAACAGTATATCATGGGCCATTTAAATGTCATATGGACCCGGTTAGGCTTGGCCAGGATTCCTCAACAGTGACACTATCAACGTTTTTGGCCAAACAGTTCTCTGTATGGGGGGCTGTCTTGTGCATCACAGGATGTTTAGCAGTATCCCTGGCCTCTACCCACTAGATGCTTGTGGCTTTCCCTTCCCAGTTGTGACAACCAAAAATGCCTCCAGACATGGCCAGATATCTCTAGTAGGGCCAAAATCACCCCTGATTGAGCACTGCTGGGATACACAATACTGTAGTAACAAAGCCCTCCAAATTTCCGTAGTTTAACAACATGTACTTATTTCTCACTCAAAATAGGCAGGAGTCCAGTGGTTCTCAAGGGGAGCTTCCTTCTAAGCTGTGGGATCCAGGTGGCTTGTATCATGTAGAAACACTACTACCTAGCTTTCAGGTAACCGTGACAGGGAAGAGAGAACTGTATCTCAATGCTTCTGCATGAGAGTGACTCAGGTCACTTTTGCTCAAAGTCTGTTGGATAAAACTCCTAACACAACTTCTTTTAACTGCAAAGCGGTTAGGGAAAGTAGGGGAGCACGTGGATATTTGGTGACCATTAAATATTTCTTCTTCACATCTAGGCACCAGATTTCACTGGTCTAGAGAAATTCTGGAATTCTACTGGCAAGTACTATGGAATTCTTTACCCTAGGAATGTGGGGAGTCTGGTGATTAGGCTCCAAAGTTGTTCTTGAATCTGAGGGTTCAGGCTCCACTTATCATGAGGGAGTTTTTGTTTCATTTTGTTGTTAGTGGTGGTGGTGTTTCTCCTTTCTGTCCTTCTTGGGCACATTTAAAATGGGTCTTAGGTTTTGCTGTCTGTCCTTGGTGGCTGCAGAGATTTTTCAGTTTAATTTCTGACCTTGGAGAACTGTGGAGCCAAGGGTTGTTTTAAGCACTGAACAATCACAGACTTCTAAAGGCAAAAATTTATGGGTTTTTGGCAGTATGACTCTCTCATAATCTTAAAAGGCTTCCTATCTTTCCAATTATTCTCATTTCCATGTGCCAGTTAGCTCATCTATAATTCTTTCCTAGACATAGCCCTTCCATCTGGTTTATTTCTTTCCTTTCTTGCCTTCAAAGGTCTTTCTTTCTCAGTTTAATGGTATATAATGTGAGCTTAGAAAGGGGAAAGGTCATACCTATTACGTTTCAATATTTATATTTATTTGCATTATTCTAAAAATAGGCATAAGGTTTCTGAGTCAGGGACGCATTATTACTCATATCAATAGCTGCATTAGTTCATTTTGTCTCAGTTTTTTCCCCTTTCTTGGGTCATGTGATGAAAGCCAGACAGATGTGACCTTACATGTACCCGGCTCTCTACTCTAAATGAGGAACCCCCAAAATATGAATCTGAGCATTTATATAGGAGGACAAATGTTTCTCTTCTCCTGTGAGAGGGAAAGTAATCTTTACTTCCTCTTGTAAACAATTTCTTCTTGGAAAGAGAAGGCAAACCTCCTTGGTTCTTACCCTCTGGAATGTACGGAAACATCCGGAGGTGTGGGAATAGGATTAGGCAGGTCTTTCCCAGTTTACAACCCCCATAATATCTCTGTGGCCCCAGGTTGCATTCCCCTTTGATACACAACACGTACCTTCAGGGAGGTGAATCTCAAATCTTCCCTGAGGTAGATCGTTTATTCAGTTATCTTTGTACTTCCAAGGCTTTTCCTTAACCCAAGTTGCAGTAAAATATGTTTCAAAAACCTTAACATGAAAATATTCACTTTCTGACAATGCCCTTAACCTAATTTTAGCCCTGAAATTTTGCAATCTGCTGATACGTTCTACTGAGCATTTTTCACACGTAGTCCTTTTTTGCAACTTAACCAAAATAATAGCTTTTTATTGAAAGGACAATTCAGTTACAAATGTCAAAAGCTATTTATATTTTCCAAGAAATAATAGGAGAAAAGGTTTGTGGTATGATAGTTTAAACTTCTAAAGGGTTATTATATTTCCACTGTGTATTATGCCATCCTGGTGGTATTAATGTAGAAAATCTTGATAAATGCACTCTAGTTATGGCATTATTTACTATATTAATTTTATGGTCATGGTTATGTTGGATTAACAAGAAAGTCCAGTATCTCTACATTTTCAGATAAATCCTTCCTATCTCAGGGAAAGTTTGTTTATGTGCTTAATGTACATTGTCTGATTTTTAAAATTATTCAGTTGCTTTTTGAATAGCTTTGGATAGGTCCATTCCACATTGACTGAACTTAATTAATAAAAAAGTATTCTGTAATCTTTTCTATGAAATGTTTGGTATCATATCTGAAACATAATTTATAAGATTATATCTAAGAGAAAAGCTTTATTTCCTCATATCATATTTGATAAGATTTTCCCTGAGTGTGAATTCCTTGATATATAATAAGTTTTGATTTATTGTTGAACACATGCACACTTTCAAATGTTCATAACATCTCATTCCTATTTTAGTTCTCTTTTTTTCTTGAGTGCTTGCATTTTGGTTCTTGAATTCATGGGCATCATCACAGATATGACTGAACTCCTCTGGGCCTGGAAGCCTACCACCCCCTCTCTTCTTATATCCAGGATCATCCTGCACCGTGAAGAGCATTTTGTTGAGGGTGTGTGGCACTTCATCGTGTACAACCAAGCTCCTTCGTCTGCCCACTTCTTGTGTACCATACAAGCTGAAGTGTTTCCACACTTGCTGATCAACAAATCTGAGGAACAGGTTCATGCAGGCCCTCAAATTGGCCTCAGAGCTATTTGGACAGGAAGTTATGAGATCTGTGGTACAAGGAGCATGTTTAAGCAGGGATGCCTTAGGGCTTTGGCTGGGTCCTTCTTTTGGTTCTGGACTTAGTGCCCTGTGAAGAGATATGGTTTAACGAGGGCCAAAATGGGCCTTTCAAATTGTGATACTCAAGAAAGCAATACGAGTCTCATATGTCTAAAGATACTGGTGTGAGTGTTCTGATAAATAGTGACATGGAACTTTTTGCTGAAGACATTCCCACATTTAATGCTTATATCACTTTTCTTCCCTGTGTGCGGTCTCTTACATAAAGTGACGTGTGTTCACATGAATCATTATATTCATAAAGTTTCTCTGTATGCAATAAAAATTGACGACTGACTGCTGGCAGGTTTTTCCATATATATCTTACATTCATAAGGTTTCTCCAATGTGTGTCTGCTAATTTGAAGTCAGATGGGATTTCAAATGGAAAATTCTCAGGACTTTTGGAATGGGTTAAAAAGGTATTGAGGGGCCCGAGAAACCAAAAGGGAATAGTGACATACCACAGATAATAATTGTGGGAGGAAGCTGTCAACTCTAGGACTGAGGAACCACAGGCAGAAGCGGGGGATACAGATAATGAGTTAGAAACATGGAGGAGAGGCCTGACACATCTGGGAAGGAGACACTTTGGCTGCTGCTGACATATCTGATGGACTGTGATCAAGCCGGTCCTGGAAATGCCAAAAGAAATCAAGGACTGAGAACTAACTATTGCTTCTAAGATGAAGAACCATGGCTGGCATGATGCTGACAGGAATAGGGAATAGAATAGGATATTCTATTCTAAATAGAATGGGGCACATCTCTTTTCCATCCTCTTGCTTTAAAGCGTCCTTCTAATTAAAGTTTCCCCTGTTGGTGGAAGTTGTAGCTCCAGCATCAAATAGCAAAGTGTAATGTAAACAGCCCGTCAAAAGCTATCTGGCCAGTCCTCCAGCCACACCCAAGGAAGAATGGTAGTTTTGGTCTCTGATGTTGACAGATTAAGTACCCAATAGTAGCAATAAAAGGACCAGATGAGGGGAAGTCCATTTTTTGACCCGTGCAGAGTAGTCCCATGGACATTTTTTATGTGTCCATGGATAAGACTGACAGGAATAGAACATGTGGTCATTTCCATCTGATATTTGAAACTGTCCTCTACAGTGAATGCCCAGTGATTAACATTAATAGGGATATGAAGATCTTCATACTCTGTGCACATTGCAAAAGTTTATTTGCACATCTTTTCTCCAGATCTTCTCACCAATATTCCAATTTTTCCCCATGTCCCTCTTGATCCAGTCAAACCATTAGCCGCTGCCAGTGCTTCAGGAGCTATCTCTTGGTCCAGACAAACTGGAAAATCAAATGTATGAAATTCTTCTCTTGGGAGGCGTTCTCTTCAGTGCTATTTTTCAAGAACATTCCTGAATAGAACAGTGATGCTACAAAAGGCCACTCCCTGTTGGTTCCAGGAATATAGTGCAGAACCATCTATAAAAGTCTGAGTTTTTTTTTTTTTTTCTCCTCAGTCAACTTGTCAATGGAATTTTCTATGAAGAAATAGATATAGCATGAAGGAGAAGAGGCAATGCAGGAGGAATTGTCAAAAAAAAATAATTTTCTGTGTAAGAGAAACATGGGAGTAATGCTCTGATTCCCAATCCCTGTGTATCTGCACTGCATTTCTCCTACTGGAAATTGCCAGAACTGTTTATAATATTGCCATTTTTCTTAGACACAGTAAGCATTGTTAGATCAGATGTGTGAATAGGCTCAAGTAGCAGACAGGCTTGCCTTAGAACCTGGGCCAACTCCAGGCTCCTCTAAAAACTTTTAACCGTATGAGTTTCCATAAATTAGTAAGAATAGCACACTCCAAAGTGGTATACATTGTCTCAAGAATTCAGAGACCTCCAGCCACTGTACTTGTTTTTTAAAAGTAAAAAGTGAAAATGAAGTATCTTTCACTTTGGAGAGAATGTCACAACAGCTAGGTCCCAGAAACATGACTGCAGTCATTAGCTCTTGAATTGTGATAGGATTTCTCTCTCTCATCTTTTGGCTCCTATGTATCTTATTAAATCATCCAAGACAACCCCTGCTTCCTGCTCATCTGGTCCAGTTTTCATGATGTCATCAGGTAGTGGAAGAAATGTCTTATTCTGTAGGATTTCACTGTGATGCAAACCTAACCAGACTGGAGTTTGGTAGAGAAATGGAGAGTTAACTGGGTTCTAAACAACTTTCAACTACGTTAGGTAAAAGCTGACTCCTCTTCATGTTTTTTCACAATTGTTAAAGAGGGAAAAAAAGCAATTGTCCTGTCAATAGCTGTATACCAGGTAGGTACCCGCACCCTCAGCAAAAGCATGTTGAGCCTCTCGACATTCGCTTGCTCTGGTCTGTCCGTGGGGGCAAGTGCAACGAAGACCAGCGTCACAACACCTGTGGGCCCACCTGTGGGCAGGGCAGCCCATGGCAGGGAGGGGCCAAGACCTCTTCCTGCACAACTTCAGCGCGCGGCTGTGGGAGCAGCTCGCGCACTTTCCTGTCTTGCTGTGGACAGACTTGGACTCGCTCTTCCCGTGGGAAGGGGCCACGCCACGCCTGTGCCACCTCGCCATGGCCACGTGCCGCCGCTGTGACTCCGTGGGGGTGTCCACCTCCCGTTCTGCGGTACTTCCACACCACCTTCACCGGCCTTGCCCGCTGCTTAGCCAGGATGACCGACCAGCAGCTTGTCAGTTCCAGCCTCCAAACACTGACAGTAACTTCGCATTGCTTGTAGAAACGGGATCAAGGAAGAAATGGAGGCTTTTCTGGAAAAGTTCTAGCAGAGTGGCAGAAGTGAGGATTTGTAACTCATGTACAATATATGCTTAAATCAGTGGATTAAATGTCAGGGGGCGGAAAAGTGAAGTTGACATGTTTGGAAATGAGAAGCCCATCGTGGTTATGAAGCGGAGGCAGCATTCAGTGAACACCAACATGAACGTCCTCATCAGCCCTTCTTTATTCCCAGCTATGAAGTCCACAGTCCCGGACTGCGCCAGCCTGCCTTACTCGCTCCCGGGCAGCCTCCTCTGCCTCTGACAGAATGTTGGCCGTACTCGATTTAAACTCTGGGTATATCTGGTTTCTAGCAGAAGTCAACTACATGTCGGTGTACTATGTGTCATCTTAAAAAAAAAAGAAAAAGCAGAAGGTATTAGGGGAGGTATATTCTGGACTACTGTGGGGAGAGAGCAGGAATATGATGCACTCTAGCCTGGGGGTCCTCCCGGCAAGGAGTCTGGCTCTGCCCCAGGAAGCCTTAGGGCCTCCGAGGCCCAGCCGGGCTGTAAGGAGCCAGGGCACCAGAAGAAGCTGGTAAACGTCTCTCAGACATCCGCGTGCACACACCTGGAACTCCCTGGTGTCCTACTGCCCCCAGTGGCTTCATGCATCCCCACCATCCAGATTCTGGAAGAAGAATGCAGAGAAACTGGCTCATACCAGGTATCAGAGACTTTGATAATTTGTTCCGGTAAAGATACTGTTTCTAAACTAGCAGCTGAAATTGGTGGAATCACCTGATTAAATTTATGGCAGTGCATAATTATCTGTGGAGATCCACGGGCTTTCTGCTGGTGGCTCTTACCTCCAGTTTCCCTAGGTTGTTTGGTAGAGGGAGAGGAGTCCACCTGATCCTGCCTTTCATAATAATAGCCCATATTCCATGAGGTAGGGAGCCAGTGTCTGCCAGTTAAGTAAATCTACTTAAACTATGCATCTGGGAAATGGGAATATTATCACAGGATGGGTCCTTGGGCCCACGGAGTTCACTGTGATACAGACTTGAATGAAAATGCCATTTATCAAATTATCACTATATGCTCATTTTGACTTGCAGATTATTGTGGCATTTGGGGGTCTTCAAGAATGAATACCAATTCTGAGCCTGCATTTAGTACATTTTTAAAGGCCTGGCTGTCTCGTCTTTCCCACGTATCAGTCACCAAAGAAAATGGTGGTAAGTACCTTTGGGAAGAGTAGGAGAAAAATTTACGGTATGTGTGGCAGTTATTCAGGGTCATTCCTCCAGGGGAACTAGCCTCCCCAACAAGCACTTTGGGTCCTTGAACTCTTGAATCTATAAGTACTGGCTAAGCAGCTATGACTTCAGTTGTGGTTTCGCAAGTCTGTTTGGTCACCAGACCTATTTTTTTCCTTGTTATATAAAGTGATGTCTTAGTCAGGTTGTCTAACAAAATACCTGGGTAGTTTATAAACAAAAGAAACTTATTTCTCACAGTTGTGGAGCCTGGAAATCTTAGATCAGGGTGCCAAATAATTAGGTTCTGGTAAAGACTCTTTTTCAGTAGACTTCTCATTGTGTCCTCACATGGTGGGAGGAGCGAGGGAGCTTTCTTGGGCCTTTTTTATAAGGGCATTAATGTCATTCATGAGGGTTTCAGCTAAAGTCCCTACCTTCTAATAGCATCACATTGGGCATTAGGATTTCAACATATGAATTTTGGAGAGACACAGACATTCAGACTATAACAAGTGATATTTAGTAAGCTGCTCATATATTTTATTTCTAAAGACACTATGGTAAGACACTAGTCAAAAACTAAAAACCAAAAACCCACGTTCTTAACATTCAGGTTATGACTTCTTGCTTATGTCCTATTACAGTAATTAGCACTACCTTCTCACTGGAAGTTAAGCAGTGCCAATTGTCCATTAATATTCTAGGAATCCTTTATTTTTTGCTTTAAAATCATAATGTTCAAAACCCAAACTTGTCATTTTCTTTCTGCAAACTCTGTAGTGCAGAAGTATCTCTCCCTCATCAATGTTTTTAAATAATTATGTAACAGAAACAGACCCTTCAGTATCTCAAAGCACTTGAATTGGCAGATCCTCGCAGTCACAGGTGATCATTTAATTATGATACCATAGAGCACCGTGGATTACTAGCATCCTATTGCCATAAGCAAGGATCCCAGCTCTGTTTTCAAGGCCAAGGACAAAAATAATTGTTCTAAGATTTCATTTTGAGGGCTTGCTTCCCAGTACCCTCCTTGGTACTAATTCTATCTTGATCTCACTTTTCTTGTAATAATTGCCAAACACCACCAATTAGCAATTAACACACACTATTAAGTTCATTTAGTCATCATAGTCATTGGCCCAGGGCTACAGGTTCATTAGGTATAGAGTCTCTTTCAAGTTATCAAGTCTTCAATTTTATCAAATGTTTTGGTACTACATAAGATGAATATAATATTTCACTGGTCTCTGAAAACAGTTTTCTTACTACCTTCCACTTGATGACTAAGCCAGTGCCATATATATATATAATTGCCAAACACCACTAATTAGCAATTAACAGGTATCCCATTTTTGCTAGAAATGCTTTTGTCAGTCAGGGTAGGCTATTCTCTATGATGGTAATTAATAAATCGCCATATCTCCCCAACAACACACTTAAGTTTGTTTTTTTGATCTCATAAAGTCTGCTGTGGCTCCAGTAGCTATCTCCCAGTCAGTGACTCGATATTTCAGCCAACATTTGCCTTGCAGATGTGCTATTTAGAAATACAGTTTCTAGGTCAGGGGCAGAGGGGAGATGAATGTTCACACACTGGCTCTTAAATACTTCAACATAGACATGTCACCCATCGCCTCTGCTCAACACTCATTATTCATAATAGTCACATGCCCTGGCTTAACTGAGAGAGTGTTGAGGAATGTGAGGGGAGGGGACACAGGCCTATAAGGGGAGCAGTAAGTTCAGAGACTCAAATCAACATCAATATTCTTGATCACTTTAATGTGCAGCTTAGATAACTCAGGATAGTTCTTAATTGATAGAAATTTAGATTGTTTTCAAATTTATGATATTAAAAATGCTTCTCTGAACTTGCTTAAAATTCTTTGTATACTTATTCACGTACCTCCTTAAGATATATTTTTAGTAATGGAATTTCCAGAATAAAAGGTGCCTTATTTTCTTACTGATACTATGTGGGATAGATATTCTTCATGCTGTCTCTAATGCTAGGTATTTTCAGTCTTTTCATATTTGCTGATCTGGAAGAGAAGAAACAATATTTTATTTTTTATTTATACTTATTTAATTACAAATGAATTTAAACATGTTCAATTGTATTGATGTGCCTTTTTGGATTTCCTTATTCTTAAATTTCTAGTGATGTCCTTTGCCCAGGTGTCTGTCTTTTTTTTTTTTTTTTAACGATTTTATTTATTTATTTGACAGAAAGAGAGACAGCGAGAGAGGGAACACAAGCAGGGGGAGTGGGAGAGGGAGAAGCAGGCTTCCCACTGAGCAGGGAGCCCGATGCGGGGCTCAATCCCAGGACCCTGGGATCATGACCTGAGCTGAAGGCAAACACTTAAGGAATGAGCCACCCAGGCGCCCCCAGGTGTCTGTTTTTAAATGAGAATCTTTGTTAGATTCTTTCACTTGGCTCATAGGATGACCCCCTGATGCTATAGTGAAAGAATCATGCTTGCAGCCAGACTCTTTTGGTTGTTTTTTTTTTTTTTTTTTTTTTTTTATGTGAATCCTTTATGGGCATTTGGAGGCACTGGTTCTGCAACTGATCTTCATTAGAATTTTGTCTTAGTTTTACTCTGCCTACTCTTCCCAGGTGGGTGAGAAAAAATTATATCTCAGATTAGCCATGGTCTTAAAGACCAGTATAGTTTATGGATTATGGGATAAAATAATGTTGTGTTCTGTAAGGTATGTAGGAATGACATGTAGGGTTTTTGTTGGTTTGTTTCTTTTGTTGTTAATCTTTTTTTTTTCAGCTAAATTTAAAATTTTTAGGACATACAATCCGTCTCTGATACTAGAAAAAAAAACTATTATTTCAATAGTTCAACACAATAGTTCAACACAATTTCAATCTGTGTCTTTTGCTGGCAATATATCATTAATATTGAAGGGTCCATAGAAATCTAAAAATGTATTTATCACAAATGGAAGTCTATTCTGTTTTCATGATTTAACCTTTACCTGTGAAACATAAAAGTGAACATCTTTAAGACTGTTTTCTTTTACAAATAAGTCTGTATTCTGCTATAGATAGTTTTCACATTTTTTGAAATTCAACTTTTAACTCACCAGATTAGTTTACTAAAAGTACCTGCATGGTAAACCACACAGTACTGTGAAAGCAGCATTGAAGAGGTGATTTATAAGTTAGCAAGTATATTGTATCAGAGTTTTGATAAAGAACTGATCTGGTCAATTTCATTAAAAATTGTGATACTTCTTGCTCACTGATCAAATAGATATGATAGAATAATGGCTGATGTTTGATGCCAAACACATACACAGGTGTCTTCAGCCATCATTCTGTTTCCAAAAGAACCAGCTGTATCTTACTAACTCAGAGGATGGTTCTCTCTGTGCATTCCAGTTCACTTTAATATATGTATCTTGCTGAGGAATGTTTTCTCTTTAAGATTATATTGTGGCCTCACATGTATTTACATCCATTATTTAAAAACAACATGGGCTTAATTTCTTTGGCAAAGCCAAAGAAGAAATGTTGTAGGGTTTGATGTAGCTTCCTTATATGTATTATACTCTGATTTGTATAAAGGTCAATCTAATTCTATAAATCCCCTGAGATACTTCATTTTAGCAATTCAAGTGAGTAGACACAGATTTTCTTTGGCTCATTTAGATACCTCAATTTCAAATATTAGCAACTAGATAGTATCATCCATCTTCTTTTCCTCTACACTTACAAATAATGCCCACGATACTTTTACAAAACATTTTTTCTTATGGCATAGATTTACCTCCCTTATATATTATACTTCTTTTTGCCAGACCTAATTTTGATGGATTCCTTCTTATGTTTAAACACATATGGTGCTATTTTGTCACATATTTTTTACCAAGTATAACAGATGACTAAATTGGACAACTTATATTTAGGGAAAATGACCATTTTCATTTTGTACACTGTAAAACACATATTGGTGGCCTGTGGAACTTTGGATAAAACATCTTGAGAAAAATTACATGATTCCTCCAGTCTAGAGGAGGGGGTAAAATATGTGTGTGTGTGAGAGAGAGAGAGAGAAGAACAGCGAGCAAGAGACCAGATGATCTTTAAGGTATTTTCAAGTACTAAAACTCCATAATTCCATTATAGTATAGTTCTCTAATCTCCAGTCCTTCCTAGTGTTGGACTAAGTCATCTTCCTGTGGGGCCCATTTACTAGTCCATTTAGAAATTGTGCGCTTTCTTAGAAACAGAGACCAGAACAGCCTCACTAAGATTCCCTTTATAATTCATTCTCTTTCCTATAAGAGGTGCTATCATCTTAGGAGAGGTATATAGGGTAGAAACTTGATAATTGGTTATATTAAGATGAGCCAGAGATGTGTTTGCTTAAGCTCAGATTCTTAGGCACAAGGCATTTGGTATGTTTCCAACTCCCAAGAATGGCATGCGGTTTGGAAAAGAATATAAAGGGAACCTGTGAATTAGTATTGTGGGGAGCGTGCCTGCGCACACATGTGTGATTATACATATACACACACACGGAGAGGGAGAGAGATGTGCTTCCTGCTGAAAGAATATAAACCTTTTTTCATGTGTCTGTGGAAATTTTACAAGAATATATGTCATCTTTGTTACAAAGTAAATCAACAAAATTTTTAAAGCAGAGATCTTATAGGTGGCATTTCTATAATTCAATAAACTTATAAATGTATTATTCATAAATAAATAAAAATGAAATACATGTTTCTCTTTGCTCACTTCTGAAGAGGTTAGAATAGCAAGACAAACCATGAAGTCTCAAGGGAAGAAATAAAGCCAAAAAGTTTTAGATAGTAAAATAGGTATTTATAGCTACAGAAGTAATTAATGAAAAGTGTATACTCAGAAACAAATTGAAAAAAGTGAACTACCCAAAAAAATCTTTGTACAGGACAGGGCAAAGTGATCAGAGATGTAAGAAAAGGCAAACTCATATCCAAGTTAGTATGGTTGAAATAAGATCATGTGAAACTTGAAGGAGAAACAGCCAGGTTAAGGCAATGAAAAAGAAATTTTGGAAAATTTAACTCCTTATAGAGCTCTTGCAGATACAAAAATAAGAATATATATTTTCTCTTTCTGTGAGACCAAGGCAGAGATTTAATAGGATAGCTG
Organism: Callorhinus ursinus; assembly: GCF_003265705.2. Taxonomy (NCBI): domain Eukaryota; kingdom Metazoa; phylum Chordata; class Mammalia; order Carnivora; family Otariidae; genus Callorhinus; species Callorhinus ursinus. The sequence goes on from NW_027397074.1 coordinate 52,510,892, forward strand.
ACTGTGTTAACCAAAGGGTGAAGACTTAGACAGTTTAATAAAAGATAGTGCATCCCAGGGATTGAGCCATGGGTGATAGCTGTGGAAGGACAATGTGGGGCCTAGAGGTTCTGGCCCCACTGCAAAGCTCTCCCCAAATCATAAGGCCTGTTGGAAAAGACCTTCGAATGCACATGGGAGAAACATGCAATTTCTGGCACAATAAAGCAAAGTCTATTAAACAAGGCATGCTGTTGATATTTAATAATGATGATAGAAAGTATTAGAAACTGGGTCACTGGCATTTGCAGGCAGATATTAAAGATTTTTCTAGAACTTCTCTTACTAACATTGGGGGAAAGAGATGAGGGACTGACATAGAAGATGCAGTTCTTTTTAAAAAATATAAGCGAGTGTGTGTGTGAACTGGGGGAGGGGCAGAGTGCAATAAAGATGCACTTCTTTATTAAAATTAGGACAAATCAAAACTGTCAAGGGAGAGAATGAAGCAGGATGTTTACTGTGCTACCTCAAGAAAAATAAATCCTGAGGCTAGGAATAAAAGCAATAACTATCAGAACTCAGTTTTTTTTTTTTTTTTTTTTTTTTTTTTGGACAGAGCCCCTGAGCATCACGTGGAGGATCCAGGCCTTTGCAGTAAGGCTAACTACCTCCCAAATCATTCTGGGAATCTACAGTTGGCATCTTGTATTTTCTTGTTTGCTATTCTGTCTTTTGCCTCTCTTCTACTTACTGTGGACATATTTTTGGCTCTTCTTGGAGCTCAAAGGAAAAAGCTCTTCTATAGACACCCACCCAAGTGCTGGAAGTATTGCTGGTTCTAGGCACTGAGGTCTCCGTCCATGTCATTTCTCAGATGTAATGATACCACAACAAAGCACTGACTTTTGATGAGCAGGTACTATGTTCCAGGTTTGGTCCTAAGCATTTCATGTACCACATCTGATTTAATCCTCATGTTCCAGGACATCTGGTATCCTCTCAGGGCCTTGTAGGTATTGTGGAATGTAACTGCAGTTTAGAAGATAAATTCACAAGAAGAAAGCAAGCTTTGTCTGACTGATAGAGTTGTTTTTAAGGTGTAATGTTTTGGTTTTCAATATTAAGGCAGAAAACTTAAGGCAGTGATTGCTCAAGTTCATGTTCCTCCTGCTATTACTGAAATAGAAGAGTTAAGTGTTCTAAATGTAACATTTTAAAACAAAAAGCCAAACTATGAAAAAGACATTATAAGGATATTTAATCCTGAATGATTGAAAAGTGTGAGAAGACAAAAAGTTATTACCCAGAAAAATATAAAATATGACTGTGCTTATAAATAAGAAAATAAGTTTTATAAATGAAGTTATTAAAATACAATTATAAGGCAACAATAATAAATTAAGAGTCACTATTTACTGAGCACCTACTGTGTGCCCAACCTTACTTTAATATTTTTTATATGTGCCATTTTACTTTTCACAATATCCCTACTAGGCAGGTGCTTTTAAAGGCACTAAAATAAAGCAAAGGTTTCATGTGTGCTGCTTCCCACTCTGAGCAGTGAGTGAAGGTAACAGAAGTTTTGCGTTGAGAGGACAATCTTAGCCTAAATGAAGGATATAGAGAGGAATTGCCACCATGACATTTAGTATCTGACTTTGCTACTTCAAAAGGCTTTTAAAGGCTTTTAAAGTCAACTATCCAAGATCATGAAGAAAATGTGTAAATTACAGTTCTGGGAAAATTTCTTTGATTTCATGAAAAGGAAAGAGTGAGGAATGAAGAACCAGTACTTTGAAGATACAGACTCTGTCCAGTAACAAAAATATATAAACCTTATGAATATGCAGTGAACTCTACAGAACAGTCCAAAAGGTAAAACACATTATGTAATAAAGGAGGATGAAATAGATTATGGCAAAGCAATGACACAGGTCTGTGTTAATTAGAAACTACTGTGCAATGTTTGAAGGATTTGTATTTGATCTTTGTTGGAGAATCATTAATATGTATTATATGTAAATAATTTTAATAGTAACTTGTGAGAATCAAATGATAGACATGGAGAAATTTGAAACAATGTTAAAGCACTAAATAGATGTAAAATAATTTTAGTCCCCCTCTTTAGTGAAGTCAGTTATTTGATCAGATATAGCAACAGTTTTTTTTTTTTTTAAATCAGTTCTAATTTTTCTTTAAAGGGACCAAGAGGTATCCAGCAGGATGTGTGTGTGTGTGTGTGTGTGTGTCTGTGTGTCTGTGTGTGTCGGGGCGGGGGGCAGGAGACAGAGACAGAGAAAGCAGAGGCTCTGGGCTCAAACTTCACAAACTAGTTGTGGAAACTTGGTAATTACTCTCAGTGAGTCCCAGTTTCCTTAGTTATAAAATGGAGAAATAAACATATTTATGCTTAGTAATTGTTTTGAAGATTAAAAGAGATCGTCTTTGTAACTACAGTGCCTGGTTGTATCTTCCATTTTTTTTTTCACATACCAGACATATTCTTATATTGCATTATCATATTTTATTTTCATAAATTTATATTCACAGATGACACATATATTTAAATTTTTTTAAAAAGAGACTGGTTCTGAAAAACTGAAGTATTGAAGAAAACTGTGCTGGAATACAACAAAGTTTTCAGTTCAGAAAACATCCATGGGGTACTTTCCATATGCAGGTTTTTACCATGTGTTGCATTCTGGCTGGGGATAAGAATACATATTGCTATAGTAAATAAAAGTAATATTTTATCAGTGCCATTAAATCTGGGTCAGAGGAAGTACATAGAGTGTTGAGAGAGAAAATGCTTTTTTTTTTTTTTTTTTTAGCAATTAAGGGAAGGCTCGATATGGAAATTAATGTTTGAGTTGGCTTTGAGGAAATGTGGGATTCTTTTTTTTGGCAGAGATGGTGGTGGGGGGACAACACAATTTCAGAAAAACATTGGCATAGAGATGTAGAAAATGTGGAATGTTTTCAAGGAATGGCATTAATTTGGTAGAATAATTAGTATCTTGCTAACTCCAGAATTTATCTCCTTTCTTTGTTCCCCTTCTTAATCAAACCTCTATTTTTATTTATTTAGTTATTCATTCATTTATTTATTTTTAGAGAAGGGGAGGGTGGGGAGGGGGAGAGGGAGAGACAGAATCTCATACCGACTTCCCACTAAGCAGGGAGCGTGACTCGGGTCTTGATCTCACAACCCTGAGATCATGGCCTGAGCCGAAATCAAGAGTTGGCCACTTAACCAGCTGAGCTACCTAGGCACCCAAACTTCTCTATTTTTAATTTATTGTTCAGAAATTTTAAATACACAGTAATTCAGAGAGATATTTTACCCATCATCACTCAGATCACTTCTGCCATTCTTCCATGAGATCCTTTTTTTTTTTTTTAAAGTAAAACATTGTAAATGTAGTGAAGAAACTCCATTCCTCTTTGATATCCTTTCTCTTCCCTCCAGGAGTAATTGCTATTCAGAATTTGGGGTTTGTCCTTCCTATTTCATATTTTTAAACATTTACCACATATATGTACATTCATAAATAACATATAGTATCATCTCTCATTGCCCTTTTCAAATGATGTGTGGTACCGTGTGTTTCTTTTGCCTGTGGTGCCACACACCATACCTTACCAACACACTGTCAATGCCTTGTCAACCTGGATGGATCCCTTGGTCCTCCAGCTATCAGTGCAAACACACCACATAGGTCTTTTACTCCTTCCAGGAGCTTTACTTGGCCAGCTGACAAGGAAACCTTTATAGTAATCCTGTGAGAGCTTCTTTAGAGTTTCAGTTTCCCTAACTACATATCCAATTAAATTCTATGGCTGAAGCAGGTCTTTTTGTTTTAACTCCCATTGGACATTTATTTAAATCATCGTACCAAATATTTAATTGATGATTTGGTCTTGATTCTACCTACCTTTGTCAGACACCAGACCAAACTCGTATTCTGGTTCACTAGTAAGAGGCATTTCATGCCATCTATGCTGCTCATTATTTATAATTAAATATTCATAGCTGAAAACAAATTATATTAATAGTGAATAATCCCTTCTGAGGGATATTTTCAGGATATCCTAGGGAAAAGAAGAAACGGAAGTTACCACTTGAGAGTGCCAAAAGGACTTCATGTAAATGTATTGGAAATATTTCCCCTGGCTGATACTGCCACAGGGGCTGAATTTCCCATAACTGGCATTTTTCCTTATAGGTCCTTCCATGCATGTGTCTATTTCTCCCTGGCTAAAACATGATGCTTTCTGGAAAATGAAGTATACCAGGTACCATTTTAGCACAGGGACATTTATAAGATTAAATATATTTTGTAGAGGTTTTTTACTGAAAAATGAGAACCACCTATTGCCCAAATTTTAGCAGAAAAATACATATTAAACAAGCTTCAGACCTGATAAGCATATTTGCAAAGCTGTTAACTTTCATTCTTTTCATTGTTTTTGGAAAAAAGTCACGTAGTACTTGATCATGTTAGGCATAATATCTGTACATGTTATGTAATCAAGTATGTTAATTTGAATTCTATCAAAATGGAAAAAAAATCATGATCATAAAAGAATTACCCATGTAACATAACATTTTTGTACTATACATGTTTGTGTATCACATAATACACATGTATACATGTATCTATGATTGAAAGGCAATTAAACATGAGTTTTATATTTGCAAACTCAGATTTTTCCTTTGAAGTCCATAATTTCAGAAATGTTTCGTGTGAAACAAAATTTCATATTGAGTTATGTAACATGTTCCAAAGGGGTTCTGATTTTCTCACTGTGCCATCAATGAGTTTTTGTTTCTCCCTCCTGAAAATAGGCAGGTAAAGTCTGAGTGCTAAGAGAAGGAACACAGCACATGTATTCTTTTTTTTTTTTTAAGATTTTATTTATTTATTTGACAGAGAGAGACACAGGGAGAGAGGGAACACAAGCAGGGGGAGTGGGAGAGGGAGAAGCAGGCCTCCCGCTGAGCAGGGAGCCTGATGCGGGGCTCCATCCCAGCACCCGGAGATCATGACCCGAGCTGAAGACAGAAGGCAGACGCCCAACGACTGAGCCACCTAGGTGCCCCACATGTATTCTTAATTGCTGCTTGCTTTGGTAGTTTTTTTGGCTGGTGAGACAAGAAAGGTTAAGTATGAATACAATGGATATCCTGGGATCCAGGCCTTCATTAGCATTCTTTAGCTTTGGGGATCTTGTAAAGACACTTTTTGGAATAGACCTGTGGCCTTTTTAGTCAATTACTATTTCGTATATTCATTACTAATACAACATCTTAATTGATACCTTTGGGCAACAAAATATCTCTTTTTCACTCACATATCTCTTCTTCCTGTCTAAAGGAACAAAAACTAGGAGTTTATCAAAATTTCAGTATGATTTATTAGCTATAGGGAGTGCTCTCAGTTTCTCTCTCTCAGTATCATTCATGTGCCCTAAATTGGAAGAGTAAATCTTATTTTATGTTTAGGTATGTAAGCTTTTTCACTGAAATTAGGAAAAAAAAGTAGTGGGAGATTTCACAAGTATAAATATTTGCAGACATTTAAAATTATGGCTGATAAATAACACATGGGAAATACAATAATCACTAGAATATTCTCCTATATCTCACTGGAATCATGAGTTTGGGTGATATTTTAACATCTCATAATTTAAAAAAAGTTTTCGTTTCTCAAGTTTAAGGGATATATTTGATATAATAATAGTTTAAGCATCAACTATAGTAAATACAACACGGTGATAGATATGTTAGTTATATGGCCCCTTTTTAAAGACTTATTTCTTTATTTTTAGAGAGAGAGAGAGAGAATATCCCAAGAAGACTCCATGCTGAGCATGGAGGCCTACTTGGGGCTTGATCTCAGGACTCTGAGATCATGACCTGAGCTGATACCAAGAGTCGAACAGTTAACTGACTGAGCCACCCAGGTGCCCCATGTTACATGGTCTTCTTAAGATTTACATTAACTTTAGGTTTATGTTGAAATAAAACTAGAAGAAAGACATTGCAGTGTTTCATAATTTGTGCCCTGGGCACCTTTAGGACCATTCACTGCTTATTAACTAGCAGCTACATAGTGGTCAACTTATGACTGTTCACTGATGAAGCAAAGTTATTTTGCTGCAACTGATTTTTATTGAAGAAAAACCTAGGGGTCATATCTGCAGTGGGTGAAAACTGAGATTAATTTAAATTCATTGAGCAGTCCAGCCGAGACAACTGTGGTAAGGTGGTAGTCATAATTTATCTGTCTGAAAATGTTCTGACCTTATTTGCTTCTGAAGCTATGAATGAATGATTTTTAAATGGCTCAGCATTCGGGATGAGTGTTGGCAAGTAACAATCCCATAACACAAGAGGAATAATATGACAGCAGAAGTTTAAAGCCAAAGTCCACAGCAGGGACTCTGAACAAGAAATTGCCTCTTTCAAAGCATTCATATTTAAATCTCTCTCTTCCCTCTCTTCCTTCCTCCCTTTTCCCTTCCTTCCCTCCCTCTCTCCTTCCTCCCTTCTTCCCTCTCCCCTTCTCTCTTTCTAGAACCAACCTAGTGTATATCTTAGAAATGATTTTTATTTGTAAAAAATATGCAAGAATGATTTCTATTTTAAAGGAATCTATATTTCTAGAATAAGCAGAACAAGAGAATCAGCTCTGGACAACATATGAAAAAGAACTTGCATTTTATTTTTCATTTAGTAAGTTTTGTTTCTCTTTTCTTGTACATTAAATCTCATGGCCATCTAGAAACAAAATTGTAAATTAGATGAAATTTGCTTTTCTTCTCCCTGCCTGTTAGCACCTCTCTTTCAATTTCTGCCCTCCCCTCCCTGAGCAGAGACCCTTTCCTGCTTTTCCTTATTTCCGTATTTCAAATAAAGCTTTTATGTATGGAATATGAATCTATTCCCTTTCCCTCTGAAGAAAGTTAGAAAACTAGAGCTTACATGTTGATGGGACAAGTAGGTTTAAGAATACATTAATTTGCATTATTAAATGGAATTTTCTGCAGCAATGCTACAATGTAGTTAGAATGACTTTGTTACCTTCCATACATAAGGAAGGTTCAGAAAGGTCAAGTGACATAAGCAGTGCCAATCAGTAAGCGGCCACAGTAGAACTAAAACCCAGGTCTTCTGTCTTCTGACTCATATTTCAGTATTATTTTTTTCCGCTTTTCTTTTAATTTAAATTCAATTAGCCAACATATAGTACGTCATTAATTTCAGATGTAGTGTTCAATAATTTATCACTTGCTTGTGTCAGCATTCTTTCCATGGCCTTACTTTGGAAAGGTATTGGTTAGTTAAATCTTATGTGAAATTTATGTATGATAAAAATGTCCTTCAGTTTTTATCCTAGAGTACATTATATTGGGGACAATTTCTAAACCCAGTTAGAAGACCATCAAGTGGTAGAATTTCAGTCATTAGCAGAGTGTATTAGCTGTGAAAATATTGTAAGAAAGATCTTTTTGGTATTCATCTGCTCACCAGATAAGCTCTAACTGACTTCACCTGTACATAAAGAAGACCCTTGCAAAACTGAGCATTTACTTATACTTCTTAATAGAAAATTGTGTAATTCTTTGTATCATTCAAATGCTGGCAATAGGCATAAGGAAATTCTAGACGCATAGCACAATTATTTAGAACACAGGCTTTGACATGAAACAGTGGGATGAAGTACTGACTGTATCTTACTTCCTTTATGACCAAGATTTGGTTAATTAACCTTGCACAATCTTATTTGCCTCAGTGGAAAATGGGAATGATTAGGTCTAATACTCGGCTTTTATGTATATGGATGTATTGATTGCCAACTCTTCAATTATTTAAGAGTCATAATGACTCTTAAAAAGTTACACGCCTTTTCAGGTGGCTCCTTTGTTTCAGTATAGTACTTTTTCATTCTACAACTTAATAAGTTATCTACATTAAACAACATATTGACACTTCAGTTTCAGGCAGAGATATTTTTTCAAAACATTGTCTTTTGGTTAGAGAATACTCTACAAAAACATTTTCCAACCACTGTGTTAGCATGTTTGCTTTGTGTACTTAGAAGTGAGAGGTATAAAGAGGTAGATGCTTCTTTGACACGTCAGTCTGTTGTGAGCACACACTAGTTTCATTTATTTTGAAGTGCTCTCAGATTTTGTCTTTATTTTGTGCTTCAAGTTTTTTTTTCCTGTGGTATAACTATTTTCAAGTGCAATTTGAGTTTGAGTGCAGAATAACCATGTACCTCCCAAAAGGCTTACCTGTCTGAAAGTCAGTCACTTGGCTCTTTCCTTTTGTATTTCCTTTCCTAGTATGATGTCTTTTTACCCTTTACCACCTACCTCCAACTGCTATTTTCCTCCTTTGGTCAATATAATAAGCTATCATGATATTGCATGTTTTTTAGGTGTTCTGATTTTTCTATCTTTGAACATTGCTTGAGTGTCTTGAGTTGGGATGAAATGTACCATATTTTTTTCCATTAAGATTAATGGAACCTGTTGGCATGCCTGGGTGGTTCAGTCATTAAGCGTCTGCCTTGGCTCAAGTCATGATCCCAGGGTCCGGGGATCGAGTCCCGCATCGGGCTCCCTGCTCCTTGGGGAGCCTGCTTCTCCCTCTCCCTCTGCCTGCTACTCCCTCTGCTTGTGCTCTGTCAAATAAGTAAAATCTTTAAAAAAAAGATTAATGGAACTATTTATATTTTATTATTGAACATCTTTGCAACTAATGGCAAGGTTTTTATGAACACATTAAAATCATTTCATGAGGGATATCAGTTGGTAAATAATGAATGCTTACAGTCCTCTAAGTGCCCCCCTACTATCCTGGCTATGTGAATCTTCCTCCAGAATGTCCTCCCCAGATCTTCCCCAACATAGGACTGGGTTCAGAAAAAAATCCTTCAGAATTTTACTCCATCATGCATGCTGGCTTGCATTCTGAATGGTCCATATTCTTGCTATTTATTGCTTTTATTTAATATTGTGAATATTCCTTCTAGTGATGACAATAATGGAACTATCACAAAAGGTTTTTGTAGGAATGAAATTCTATAATGCATGGAAAGAACTAGTATAATGTTTAGTGTAGTCCATGAATATTAGCTGTAGTTGTTATATTATTGTGATATAATAATTTAAAAATCTGTGTATTTGTATAAGTAAACCCTTCAGATATATCAGTTTTATAAATATATTGTGGTAAGTATAAGCTTCCATATTTAGTATCTTCAGTTATATTTCATCAGTGAGGAATAATGTATTTTATTTTGAATTAGATATCCATTGGATTGCATAAAATCCAAAATAAATAACACATAATTAAAATTAGAAATCCTCACAATCGATCTATTAAAGAACTTGACTCAAATATTAATGCAGAAAAATCCTGTGTATGTAATCAAACATTTTTCATTATAACCAATGCAAGATTATAATTTTGTTGGTAACATTTTCATTGAATCAGTATATGACTAGAACTTAGGTACATGCTGGTTATCTTGGCTGATTTAATTTATATGATGCTTACATGGTTTGTGTCAAATTCACACAAAACATATGAATATTTTTCTTTTAGTACTCTGAGAGATAATTAGCCATCTTGAACTATGAGAAAAGCAAAACCAACCAATTCTGCCTCTTTCTGGCAACTTACATACTTAACTTTAGTCACTTATTCCATCTACTCATTTACTGAGTTTTCACTGAACAAAGAGTACCTATCAACCTCTGTAGACTACACGGTAGGCCAGGCATATTTTTGAGCTTCTTGTGTGTGCAGCCTCTGAATGCAAGCTGTCTGGATCTGATAGGACCCTGGGTTGGTTGCCTGGGTTGAGTGACCCCTGAAGAAGTTACTCAGGCTACGTGTCAGTTTTCTTATCTGTATAAAAAAGAATAAAAATAATATATAGTGTTGTAGTGAAGACTTACTTAGTTAATACATTTAAGACTTAGGAAGCACCTGTCAAGGAGCACATATTCTATTAAAGTCAATTATTTTTGAAAACTATTGCCATGTTATAGCCTATGGAGAAGAATTAAATGATGTCAGTTTGATATTTTGATTTTCATAAAAGTAGATACACTATTAATTAAAAAAAAAGGTCCAGCATATGTTGGTTAGTGTTAACTAGTATTATTTTACTGTTGAATGTAAAATAAACAAAAAAATCAACTCTGTATTTAGGACTATTCTGGGCATTAAAATGAAAATGAATAAGATGGGATAGGGAATTATTGAAAATAGGACATATACCATAAATTTTAGATTAATCTTAAATTCATTAACTGAGTTTCCATTAGAAATGGGGAGAAAGCTCACATCTGTGAAAATATAAAAGATTCCTGTGCAAAGCAATCTCTTCTGATGGCAGTAACGGGTGCAATTACATGTGGCCTCTCAAAGAGCAGGAAAACAAATTAGGGTTGTACTTAAAAAATAGAAGTTTTGAGGAAGAATAAGCTCCAGTGTAACAGAAAGGGATACAAGATAGAGGAGAGCTCAAGTTCTGCTGAAGAGTGGGGGACTGAAGGAACAAGAAAAAGAAGTGACAAGTAATGTGGAGGATGCCAGAAAAAATGAAAAGCATCATAGGAAGTGTAAATGAGGAAGGATTCATAAGAACTAGGCCAAGAAGAAATGAGAAAGAGGGAAAGGATGGAAGGAGAAATTGCAGAACCTATGGGAACAGGAAGTGTTATAGCAACAGACATTGATAAAGCACATGGGTGAGCCTCAGGCATAAATGAGTATTTTCTGAAAAAAAAATGATACAAAAATCAAGGAAGAAAACAGAGGGAAAACTATAAGGAAACAAAGAAATGAGAAAGCAATGATATTATTGAAGTCTAACTCTTAAATGTCTATCGGTGTCTACCAAAAGCTTAGATTCCTTTAATATTTTGATAAATTTATTACTTGGTCTTTAAAAATATGACATGTATTAGCATTGTCCACCAATTTTCTAGTTTGAGAAACATTCTTCCTAGGTTAATCTATTTGTTCAAACATTACACTAATAAACAAGCAATTATTCTATTATTCTAAACAAATATGTTAATCACTTTTAAGGTCATCTTTTCAGAGTATTACTAGGAGTGATTACAAGATTAAAGAATGAAAAGAAATGAAGCCAAGAATATGTAAATGAAATTTACATTAATTACCTTGCAATGACAAGGATGAATGATCTTACTAAAATCAGGAATCACTCGTGAAGTTGCAATCTACCATTGACACTTAATGTCATGGTACTTCTAAAATGGCATTTGAAAAGATCACTGTTATATGTATATGCTTTAAATGTACACACTGTATCAATTCAACCTTCCAAAATAATCACACATGAAATGATATGCTTACAACATGTATTTGCATTCGTTTTGTTGTCCAGGTATTAGTTGAGGCTGTGTAAGAATACAAAGACAATAAGACTAAGTTACTAATCCCAATAAGCTTCTGGTTTAATAAAACAGATACCTAAAATAATTTTAGCAAAATATATGTATGTGTTATCACAGTTTGGTGGATGCGAGACAAGGAGAGATGAAAATAAAGAATTAAAGTCTCCCTGGAGTGGGTGTTTTTTAGACAGGGTCTCAATATATAAATATGGGATGGCTAAATTATTCTTTTTTTTTTAAAGATTTTATTTATTTATTTGACAGAGACACAGCGAGAGAGGGAACACAAGCAGGGGGAGTGGGAGAGGGAGAAGCAGCCTTCCCACGGAGCGGGAAGGCCAACGTGGGGCTAGATCCCAGGACTCTGGGATCATGACCTGAGCCAAAGGCAGACGCTTAACGACTGAGCCACCCAGGTGCCCCTGGATGGCTAAATTATTCCTCACAAAGGAAAGGTCAGGCACAAAAAATACAGAATAATGTATGTGTAACAAGTGGGTCAAACAAAGGCAGTGGAATTCTTATTTTTTGAGGTGAGTTATCAGGATTCTGAGGTTCTGTTTTGTATCCGTGTAGGTTTATACCATGACCCAACCTGAAAAATTAAAGGACTAATGACCTTAAGTCACTAGCTGCAGTGTAACAGCATTAATCCTGAACGTGACATGCCTTTTTACACCTCTTACAGTTTCACCGGTATCTTTACATATTAATGGTGGAAAAGATGCTACATCTGGCCAATACCTATATACTCTATTCTTAGGGGAAACAATCACTTTTAGTATTTTTAAAGATATTTATTTGAGAGAGGGAGGGAGAAAGCACGGGCTGTGGGGTTGCTGCAGAGGGAGAGGGAGAAGCAGACTTCCTGCTGAGCAGGGAGCCCAACATGGGGTTCAATCCCAGGACCCTGGGAGCACGACCTGAGCCAAAGGCAGACGCTTAACAGACTGAGCCACCCAGTTTAGCATTTTTTAAAGGAAAAATTTAAAAAAATTTTGTGTAACTACATACATTGCTACATAGTTGTAATTGAATCAAATTGTAATGAAATCTAATTGTACAAGCCAGTGTCAAATTGACAACATACATGTACAAACCATCTCCTATATAAAAACTTTCAGCCCAAAGAGAAAAATGAACTTCTCCAGAAATAATTTCGTTCAACATACTGCTATTGAATATCTGGTAAATGTGCTTGTCACTGATAGATGCTAAAAGATAGGCATGAACTTGGATAAGATGCTGTCTGTTTGCATTTGTTAAAGGAAAGAGTGTGTAGAAAACAGTATTAGGAAAAGATGCATAAATATGAGGGGGATAAGGATAATAATCTAGTTGGAAAGGGAGCATCACTAGGCGTTGTTTCTAGAACTGTATTTGCATGGCAAAATTGTCATATATTCTTATATTGTATGCTTATTTTGGGAGAGAGAACTTTGGAAAGGCTGATGGAAGTTTACGGGGTTAAAGCCATCTCTTGGTGACATCACTGACTATGACCAAAACATTTAGTTAGGGAAAAAACATTAAAGAAAAAGTACACTGGAATGTCAACAGGTCTAAAACAAATTCAATTAGAGGGATCCCATGGTGAAATGTTGGCTAGGCAAAGCACAAACACCTAAAATAATTCCGCTAAAAAAGGCTTTAGTCTGGACTAGGAAACACAAATGTGCAGCAAAATTATCACAAGAAGAGAAAATAATATCAATTTATTGGGAATTCCTAGGAGCAGAGGGACTACTATAAATAAATGAATGATACCCTGAAAGGCCACTTATCTTTTCTTTAAGAATCATACAGAAGATGTCTCACAATTAAAGCCCTTGAGTACAGAGACCACAAATACAATTTATTGTGTCCAGTTCAAAAGTATTATTCAAAATATGTGAGAAAGATAAACTATTCTAATCGAGAGAGGGACCTGATATGGAGGTATTGAGTACAAATATCAGAGTGAGCAGAATGAACTTTGCAGAGATCAAGTCATGCTGAATATTAATCCTAAAAGCTAAGAGAATACACCAAACTCAAGTGTACTTGTCAGCTGTACACTATAGAGGAACTGAGCAACTATCTTTTTTTTTTAAAGATTATTTTTTTATTTTTTATTTATTGATGAGAGACAGAGAGAGAGGCAGAGGGAGAAGCAGACTCCCTGCTGAGCCGGGAGCCCGATGCGGGACTCGATCCCAGGACCCCGGGATCATGACCCGAGCCGAAGGCAGACGCTTAACCATCTGAGCCACCCAGGTGCCCTGAGCAACTGTCTTGAAAGAGAAGTTTTCTGCCTCCATTCACATGTGCAGTAATAGCTAACACTTTAATAAGCCTTAGCATTTTGGTACAGGGATGCTTTAGTAGCTCTACAGCCCTTCCTTGTGTTAGATTGCAGTCCCTATCTAGCACAGGATCTCTCACCTTAGATCATCAGAATAGTGAGTGCCTACAATTTAGAGTTTAAAAGACTAGCAGAAAGTAAGGAATTGCAATATTTATCTTTGGCTTGCATTTGCATCGCTCCTCTCTGCAGAAGCTAATACACGGATTAGCAATCCGAAAGAGGAGTTTAACAACTCTTCTATTTAGGGGAAAGTAATAGAATGGTTAACTAATGATGGTCTTGTTGCTAGGAAACAAAGAAAGTTATTACCGCGTTAGGTTTTAACATAGGAGTAGAGCCCTCTAAGTCTGCAGTGAATTCTTACTAAATGATTAGATAGTTTTTGTTTGTTTGTTCATTCTTGTTTATTCTTCTTCAAAGTAAATCTATCATTTGGGTCTACCACCTGGACCATAAATGCAATGTCAGGTTTTTGTTTATTTTTAACTGAGATTGAATTAGTTTTAGATATGTCCTAATGCTCATCAATCTTTCCTCTTTTGTAGGAATATTTATGAAAATATATAACATTTTCTGAAAAATACTTCAGTTTAAGGTTTAGAAATACTTCCTGCCTTTAATTATTCTTTAGAATCCTATTTGCCATTCAGCAAACATTTATCAGGTGGTTACTGTGTTCCTTGTACTGACCTAAGCATTGTAGGGGAATACTATAGCTTCTGCTTGCAGCTGAATTTGGGAGATAAGACTTGCCACTGCAGAGAGTCAGAAGAGCTATGGGTGTTCACAGGAGGGAGAGATTACTTTCAGTTGAGAAGTCAGGAAAAACTTTAAGGAGGATGTAGCATTTGTGTGGGGTCTTGAAGGATGAGTAATTTGGGGTATTTGGAAAGATGCAGGGGTTGGGAGAAGTACATAAAATCACAAGTAGAACATGTAAGATAAAAATAGCTCAAAAACAGGAAACACAGTTTATGTTCTCACGTTAACACATTTTTGATTGCCTGCCCACCTGAAGATTCCTTCTCTGGACTGAGAGTTATTTTGTTGGTTGGTTAGCTGCCAGTAGTAGTCTGTCTTTCAAAACTTAGAAAAAAGAAACAAAGGCACTGAGGTACAGTGGTAGAGACAGGTTCATAGAAATATCACATAGAGTCAGGACAGTGGAAGATATAATTAGTAGATTTGCTCCTGAGAAGCATAGAACATTTTAGGAGATTGCTTTAATCTTTAATAGTTTCCTAAGTTTCATCTCCATGCTTCATGTGATTTAACTCTGTTTTGGTCCTGTTTAAAGTTTCTGTGCCCTTTCGGGGCGCCTGGGTGGCTCAGTCCTTAAGTGTCTGCCTTCGGCTCAGGTCATGATCCCAAGGGCCTGGGATCGAGCCCCACATCGGGTTCCCTGCTCTGCGGGAAGCCTGCTTCTCCCTCTCCCACTCCCTCTGCTTGTGTTCCCTCTCTTGCTGAGTCTCTCTCTGTCAAATAAATAAAATCTTAAAAAAAAAAAGTTTCTGTGCCCTTTCAATAGATTCTCCTTTATTTGAACTAGCTTGAGTTGGTTTCTGTTTCTGGAAGTCAGAGTCTTGACTAAGATGTTATCAAATGATGAGTCTAGATTGATTGGTACCCAAAGTACCTTAAGTGAATTAGAATGAACTGCTCTTGAGGTTAAGTGGACTCAGATTATGGAATTCTCTGATAACAGTAAGTTTTTCTACCCAGGGAACAGTAAAAGAAAGTTTCTAAGCAGGATGGTAGGGATATGATCAGAGCTGTATACTTGAAAAGTTAACTCAGCTTCAGTGTGCAGAATGGATTGAGGGTAGAGTCAAGTAGAAAAAATTTTTTTTTAAAGATTTTATTTATTTAAGTGACAGAGACAGCGAGAGAGGGAACACAAGCAGGGGGAGGGTCAGAGGGAGAAGCAAGCTTCCCACTGAGCAGGGAGCCCGATGCGGGGCTCGATCCCAGGACCCTGAGATCATGACCTGAGCTGAAGGCAGTCGCTTTACCAACTGAGCCACCCAGGCACCCCAGAGTCAAGTAGACAAATTAAGGGACTAATTAGATGATATGATTGTGAAGCAAAGTGATGACAGTGGGAATGAAAAATAATTTGTGTAAGTAGAGTTATCTCATTGAGGCAACTGCTTGGATGGCCAGGATAAAGAGGGAGGAATAAAGAATTTCTCCAACAGTCTCTGTTTAAATGACTGCCAGAAAAGGAGGGACTTAGGGGTGTACATTTAGGAATTAATTTCATGGAGGTAGTATTTTTGAATCATGCTATGAGAAGAGATCAATAAGTGATGTAGTGTAGAGAGTTATGGGGATAGATGCTTAACAGCAAAACCTGCAACCTTGAAGAATGGCTACATTTTAGATAAGGACAAGAATGAGAAAATCGATTAGTAAAAAGGAGATTTCCCAAAGGAAGAAGAGTTAATGACATGAGGTTTATATAAGATAATTTCAGTGTATTTTGCAGCAAGGTTAAGAAGATGAGGAAGGTCAAAGGACTGGGATGAGCAAATCATTGGTGAAATTGTATCAATACAATTTCAAAGGAAGTGCGTGATGGTGAAGGGAAGGCTTCCCCCCCCCCCGCCAAAAAATACAATGTACTGCTTGGAGGGGCAGTAAATTCAAGAGATTTAGGAGATGGACATTTGGGCTCTTTCCATAATTTGGTTATTGTAGATAATGCTGATATAAATAAACATTGGGATGCATGTATCCCTTTGAATCAGTATTTTTGTATCCTTTGGGTAAATACTTAGTAGTAATTGCTGGATTGTAGGGTAGTCCTATTTTTAACTTTTTGAAGACCCTCCAAACTGTTTTTTCAGAGTGGCTGACCAGTTTGCATTCCCAACAACAGAGGGTTCCCCTTATTCCACATCCTCACCTGATGAATGGATAAAGAAGATGTATGTCTACACACACACACACACACACACACACACACACACACACACACACAGTGTATAATACTCAGCCATAAAAAGAATGAGATCTTGCCATTTGCAATGATGTTCATGGAGCCAGAGAGTTATGCTAAGTGAAATAAGTCAGAGAAAGACAAATATCATATGCTTTCACTCATGTGGAATTTAAGAAACAACAGATGAAAATGGGGGAGGAAGGAAAGGCAAACCAAGAAACACTCTTACTATGGAGAACAAACTAATGGTTACTGGAGGGGAGATGGGCAGGAGGATGGGTTAAATATGTGATGGGGATTAAGAAGTGCACTTGTGATGAACATCAGGTGTTGTATGTTGAATCACTAAAATGTACACCTGAGACTGATACTGCACTGTATGGTAACTAGCTGGAATTTGAATAAAAAATTGGGGACAAAAGATTTAGGAGAGAGAAAACTGTATTGTACAGTGAGATAGCATGGAAAGACTGAATATTCAGAAGCATGGTGAAAATAATCTTAAAGCATAATGGTTATGAAGATGACAGGAAGGCTGAAAGTAGTGCACAAGTATCAGAATTAATCTTGTAGACCAAAGGTAAAGAGAAATGTGAAAATACAGATATTTTAAGACAGGAAAATGGGAGGGGATAAACAATATTGGATGGCCTCCGAAAATCGTAGACAGGATTTTCTGCTGAAAGGAATTGGGAACTTAAAGTAGAAAAGGCAATCAGTTGGATATGAATAAATCATTGATGAGTTAGCAAGAGTTTGCAGTAAAACCAATTTGTCTAGTTTCGTGACATTATTAATTTGAAGGAAATAAGGAAAATACTAAATTGAAAGAATAGGCAGAGAATCCTGAGTTTTTTAAGTATAGAACTTCTCTCAATATAGTGAGCTAGATATTCTGAAAAATACTATCATTATAGATCATGTAGGTGCAGAAAAATTCAAGCAAATAGGTTATAAAATTAATAGTTGAGCTTAAGCATATTGAGAAACATAACCAAAAGAGTAAACAAATATGGAATCCCTGGTGCCTAGGTGATGCTGTCAGTTAAGCAACCAACTTGGTTGCTTGGTTTTGGCTCAGGTCCTGATCTCAAGGTCCTGAGATCAAGACCCGTGTCGAGTACTGCACTCTGTGCTCAGAGCAGAATCTGCTTAAGTCTCTCTCTCCCACTCCCCTCCCCACTGCTCTTCTCTCTGTCCCTCTGCTCAGCCCTCTGTAAAGGAAATAAAGAAGTCTTTAAAAAATTTTTTAAATGAAGGCTCTGGGGTGAAATTAATATAATATCTTGGGTTCTTACAAAATGACAAGTTTGGAATTTAGACCCACATATAAAGCAAGAACCCTTGAAGAGCTACAGTGTCAATGAAGGGGTGATAGAAAATCTGTGAGCAAAAGAAGATGACAAGATAATTTGTCTATTTTGGGCACATTCAGAATGGGAAACCAAAAGACTCTTGCTGAGAATTTATAACGATAGGCCTTCCTCACATTAATAGTAATCTAAATATACTCTAATTTCAAGGTCCAAAAACCTAAACAGAAAAACTGAGGAAGACTTGTTGTTGTAGAACTGGAAGATATGTGACAGAGACACATTCAAATAATCTCCCTTAAAAAATCCTAATATGAGTGCGACAGTAAAGTTTAGCAAATACATAAGGAATAAAGCCCCCATGAGTGAAAGTGAACAAAATTAACAAACAACATATTTAGATTTCTGATTTTATTGGAATTACTTAATATAGAATATAAAATAATTGTTTTTAAATGGCCAGAAGAATTAAAATATAGATTTTAAAACCATAACAAAAAAAGGAGTAAGAAACTGTAAAAAATTATCAGACCAGTTGTAAAAGAATAACAAGAAAAAGCAATAAAAGATTTGGAAATGAAAGAGATTATCATCAAATTTTAGAATGCAATTGATGGGTTAAATAAAAAATGGCATAAAAATAATTTGTGAAGTTCTGTGATCATTTGGCAGGGTAAACCTCTAATATTCTAATTGTTCAAATATAATATGAATAAACCCTGGACTAATGCAAGAAACAAACTAAAAAAACAAGAACTACAACTACTTGAAAACTCCAGAGAGTGAACAAAAGCAGACTGATTTTGGCAGGAATTTGAAGCTTGAAGACAGTTACTGACATAGGAGAGTCCCATTTTTGTGGGTTTGGGCCTGAGGGTGGGCCATGCTCACAGCACAGGGAAAGACAGCTAAAGCTGTAAGAAGCCCATGGCCTTATGCTAGAGAGTAAGAACAGACTCCTGGAAAGGAGAGAATACAGTGTTCTGTGTATAATACCTACCTAAGCCTCTACCTGATCTATAAAGAGCACATGCAAGCATCCTGGCTAAAAATCATCCTGAGAACTGGGTGGCTACCCATTTCAGGTGAGACAGAAATTGCAGTTTGAGCCTAATCAAAGGAATTGTTTGCTAAAAATAGACCAAAGCTTTTTAGTGGAATACAACAATATCAAATTCACCACACAATTTTCACAATATCCAAAATAAATTCCAAAACTACTTAATATAAGAAGAACCCAGAAGAGCTTATTTCTACTTGCTAGATGAGGTGCTGCCCAATTCATGAATCATTGAATAAAGCCAATAAACAAGAAGGAGAAGGAGAACCACCACCTCCACCAGGAAAATGTGACCAGGAGAAGAAAATCAGCTGAGACCAGCCTTAGATATCCTGGATGGTGGAATTACAAATAAACATAAATTGACTACGCTGAATATGGTAAAGGAAAATGTGCTTGTAATAAATGAATGGATAGAAAATCTCAGCTGAGAAACAGGAATTATAATAAAGAAATCATAAAAAAGAAAAAATCTTAGGATTGAAAAATATTTTTGAAATAAAAAAATCACTGGGCATAATGGAATAATGGAGATTACAAAGAAAAGAGCCAGTGAACCTGAAGATTGATAATAGAAATTATCCAATTTGAAAAGGATGGAGAAAAATATTTTTAAAAGGAATTTCTGGCTTCCACTCAGATGTAGAAAGCTGGAAAGAGCATCACTCCAGATAATCTGCAAAGTTGTAAGTTTTTGAACTCATGAGAAAACCGAGGTATCAGGTAGGGAACTACCATATATAAGTAAATACTGGTGCTTACAGCGGGAGGGATTATGTGAGCATTGACTTACCTCAGGGGATCATGAAAGGAAAACGGGTCCACCATTTGGAGGATGAGAGGAATGAAAATAAACATGAATTCTAAAGCAAGCTGGAAGAAGGGAATAATAAAAATAAGAAAACAATGGAATTGGAAACAGAAAACAGATAAATTAAATAAACCAAAGCCGGTTCTTAAAAAAAGATTTTAAAAATTAATGAAATTCTGCAAGACTAACCTTGAATAAAGAGAAATCACGAATGTTTCAAATTTGAAATGAAAGGGGGATATTATTGCAGATCCTATAGATATTTAAAGGATAATAAGAGAATATTACAGTTAGCTTTATGCCCATAAATTTAACTTAGATAAAAATGAAAGAAATTCCTTGAAAGGCACAAACTAGCCAATCTTACTCAAGATTAAATAATGTGAATAGTCTTATATCTATTAAAGAAATTTAATAATTAAAAGTCCTTCAATAAATTAACCTTCAGGCCCAAATGGCTTCACTGGAAAGTTCTAATGAACATTCAACAAAGAAATATTATTATTTCTACATTAACACATCCAACAGTAGGAAGGGAGAGAACACTTTCCAGTTAATCTTTTTGAGGCCAAAACCCAAACAAAACAAAGACGTTACAAAAAAGGACTACAAATCAATGAAGGCATTAACTTAGGTGTAAAAATCCTTTGGAAATATTAGCAAATCAAATTGAATAATATATAAAGGATAATATATTATGGGAAAGAGGGATTTATCTTGATAATTCAAGCCTGATACACATGTCAAAATTATAATATCAACATATTAGAGAAGAAAAATCACATGACATATGAAAACCAAAAATTTGAATAATGATGGTACGAGTTTTTCCTAAAATATTTGGTAGAATTTATTACTGAAGCCATCCATTGAATGAATAAATCTTTAAATATCTCTGTGAAAGGGTTTTATTTATGGATTCCTTTTCTTTAAGATTATGAAACATCTAATTTTATATTTATTTTTGTTTTATTTTTAATGTATCTTTCTTGGAATTTGTCTACTTTATCAACATTTTATTTTTTAAATTCCTTAACTTTTTTTTTTTTTTTTTGAGAGACAGAGAGAGAGAGAGAGCAGGAGAAGCAGAGGGAGAGGGAGAATCTTAAGCAAGCTCCACCCTCAGCACAGAGTCCAATACAGGGCTTGATCTCAAGGATCCCAAGATCATGACCTGAGCTGAAATCAAGAGTTGGATGCTTAACAGACTGAGCCACACAGGCTCCCCTACTTTATCAACATTTTAAAAATATTGGCAGAAATGTTTATACAATAAGTATTAGTTTGCTAGGGCTGTCCAAACAAAATACCACACATTTGGTGTCTTAACAGAAATTTATTTTCTCACATTTCTGGATGCCAGAAGTTCAAAATCAAGATATTATCAGTATTGTTTTCTTCTGGGAAAGAATCTGTTCCGTGCCACTTGAGAGGATGCTACTGGCCTCAGTTGTTTTGTTGTTGTTGTTTGTTTGTTTTTATAAATGGCATTCTCTAGCTTCATATCATTTTTCCCTCTATCAGTATCTGTCTCTGTGTCCAAACTTCCCTTTCCTATTAGGACTTCAATAGTATTGTATTAGGGTGCACCCTAATAACCTCATGTGACTAGATTTGCAAAGGCTTCCCCCCCCAAATAAGGCCACATTGTGTGGTGTTGGGGACTAAAATTTCAGCGTATGAATTTAAGGGGATACAATTCAGTCCATAACATTATTTTTTGATATCTGTAGAATATCTTTCATAATTACTTTTCTTAATATCTATAAGATATACAGAAGTATCTCTTTTATATTTGTAAAGTGGTTTATTTTTTACATTTTTACTTTACATTTGTATTATTTACATTGCCACAGGTTTTTCAATTTCATTAGTCTTTTTAGAGAACTTTGGCTTTGTTCCCTCTTTGGATATTTGCTTTCTAAATTATTGATTTCTGCTTCTGTCTTGTGTCTAATTTGCTTTTCTTTCTCTAGATTGTTGATTTGATATTTAAGATTTTTACCTTTTACTCTATCAGTATGTCCATTTGAAGACTATATATTTGCCTCTGAGCACAGCTTGAGCTTCATCCCTCAAAATTTTTCTTACAATTTTACTTTGAAAAATTGTGGAGATAGAGACAAATTTAAAAAATAGTTCAAGAAATCGATATGCACATTTATAAATTGTTAAATTTTTGCCTTATTTGTCCTCTTTCTCTTATCAATATTTCCGGAACCATTTGAAAACAATTTTAAATAACATGACAGTGTTCTCTGAAAAAAATTAAAGACCTGTTCTCCTAATAACAAGGACCTTTTCCTATTTAACTGAAATATCACCTCCAAGAAATAATTTTATTTGTATTCTTTATTTAATAATATTGTCAAATGTAATATTCATTTTGAAGATCCATATTCATCCAGAAATATTTATTATGGTTGGTTTTATTTTTGAATGACATGTCCAGTCTGGTTTCACACACCTACATACATTGGAAAATGGCATAATTTGATTAAAATTATTTCCTAATTCTTCCTTGTCATGACTTCTTTAACCCAATAGATTATTTAGAACTGCATGGCTTATATCCACATTTGTGCGGAATTTAAAATTATCTAACTTTGCACTTGGTCAGAGAAGCTATTCAGGATGATTTCAACACATTAGTTCTTCTTGAGACTTGATTTTTGGTGAGTCATATGCTAAGATCTGATAAATATTTAATGTTCACTTGAGAATTTTGTTTGCAAGTTCTGCAGAATATTTTCTTCTTCAGTGAATTTTGTTTTGGGGATGTTACCAGCAGTGTTGTATATTATGTTGATTAGATGAAGTTTGTTAATAGTACTATTCAAAATTTATATGTTTACTACTATTGATATTATTGTCCTATCAATTATGGAGAAACATGGGTTAAAATACCTTGTATAATTGTGGAATTTTTTATATATTTTTTTAGTTCTGTTATCTTTACTTTGCATATTTTGAGACTTTGCTATTAGGTTCATACAAATTTATGGATATTATGTATACTTGCTAAATTGAACTTTATATCATTATAAAATTTATTTTTAAAATATCTATTATTACCTTTTTACTTTAAAACTTTTTCACTGGTATTAGTATATCTATACCACCTTTCATTTTGTTAGCTTATGCATGGTATATGTTTTTCTACCCTTTTATTCTCAAATTTTAAATCCATGCTTTTGTATGTCTCCTGAAACTATTTTTCACTAATTGTTAACAAATTCTTATTAATATGTTTCATTTAGTTAGGATATATAGAAGTTTACATTTAATAGAATAATTAATATTTTGGAATCTAAATGTGCCATGGTACTATTTTTAAAATTTTTCCCACCTGTACTATGTTCCTTTTTGTCACTTTACTTACTCTAAATTGATTATTTTTATCATTCTCTTTTTCTTCTAGCAGACAAATAATTGCATCTTCTTTTACCATAGCAGAAATTACAATATGCATTCTTGAATTATCAAATGTGAGTTAGTACTTTTATCTCTTCCTGGAGAATTAAAGAATCTTAAACATGCTTAATATATTTGGTCCTCTTGAACTTGCAACTTACATAAGATTAAAAAGTTTTTTAATTTTTAGAAATACAGATTAAAACTATAATATGGTAACTCTAAACATAAATTTGACCAAAATTAGGAAGTCTTATAGAGCTTGTGGATCAGTTAAAACTTTCATGTGTTTCTGGGTTGGTGTGCAAATTTGTACTATTACTTTGTAGAAGAGTCTGCTATTACATAGAATACTTGAAGATATGCATACTCTGTGATTTAATAATTCAGCATCTGGATATATATCTTTAGAACACTGAACATAAATGCTCACAAAAGTAATCTTTGGAATATTCCAATACTGGCAACAACCCAAATGGCCATCAACATTACACTGAATAAATAATTTGTGATATATTCGTATAATGGAATACTGTATAGAAATGAACAGTAGACCTACATAAAGCAAGATTGATGAATCTTTTAGATATAATATTTAACTAAAGAAGACATAAAACACAGAAAGTAGATTTCCATTTATATAAAGTTCAAAAATAGGCAAAGCATTTCAAGTCCCTAAAAGGAAGTTTTCTTCTTTACTTTTTTTGAAGATTTTATTTATTTGAGAGAATGAGAGAGAGAGGAGAGAGAGCACTAGGAGAAGTAGGCTCTCTGCTGAGCAGAGAGCCTGACATGGGGCTCAATCATGACCCAAGGTCATGACCTGAGCCACCCAGGCGCCCCCGTTTTCTTCTTTAATGTGGGATGAAATATAAACAGTTTTGTTGAGCCACCTTAAACTATGGGAAGAAAGTCAACATTCCTTCAAGTGGTTCCTATTTCCAGAGAGTCTGGGAAATATAGTTTGTATATTCTCAACCCTAGAGTCACAGAGCAGAGTATGTAAAATTTGCCTTTCGGTAAATAATCAGTCTACCAGGAATGTATTTTTTATTGTTGTTCTCTAATTTTTTCCGGATGATTATATTTCCCAGTCACACAGATATGCAGGCTATCTATAAAAAACTCCATCTCTGACCATTTATAATAAATGAACCTCTCTTACTCCCTAAACAGATTTTAATTTTAAAATATTTAAAAGTACCTACAATGACCAAAAAACTGTGGTCTGTACTAGGCAAAAAGGATTATAAAGAGAAGGTACTGATTAAAAATGATATTTTAAATTTTCATTCATCCCATAGCTTAACCCAGGTATCATGATTCATTCCCTATAAAACATAGCAACTGGGGAGCACACATCTTAAACTTTTAAATTTTTCTTATTCTACTAAATTAAAGAATCTTATAAAATACTTTGGAATCCATCGCCATGAGTCTAAAATATGAACACTTTTTTTTAAAAGATTTTATTTATTTATTTGTCAGAGAGAGAAAGAGTGGGAACACAGGTAGAGGGAGAAGCAGACTCCCCGCTGAGCAAGGAGCCCAGTGCGGGACTTGATCCCAAGAGAAGAAGGCAGACGCTTAACTGACTGAGCTACCCAGGTGTCCCGAAAATATGAACACTTTTAATCAGACATACTTTGTTACCAGGTAGTATATCTTTAAAAATAAATGTTTTCTTAATAGTAACATAATTTCCAGACTATATTATAAATGGTGAGGGATTGTGACACTTTTTCTCATTTTGATTGCTCAAGCATTGACACTTGTTCTTAACTGATCTCTCTGTTCTTATTATTGAGGTTGCTTCCTTTTAGGAATATACACTAGGAAATATAATTGTGACTTTATTTTGCATGAGATCTCAAAATTCTACACATAACCTCATTCAATAAATGAAGAGACTGTGGTATTTTATAAATCAGAACTTGATTAAAGTCAATTTATTTAAGCACTGAGTGTTACTAAATTAAATTCACTGTTCTTAGCAGTAGGAAATACCAAGGGATAGGATATGTGACAAATATATATAAAAAATTAAAGTGGTATAGAAAGTACATTAGAAAGGTATTAACAAATTGCCATGTGGGTCCAGTGAAGAGTGAGATTTTACCCATGTGTGAGGCAAAGAAAGACTTGTAGATCCACTGGTGTGATCAACAGGCTGTGAACTGGGAGTGGGCCAGCAGCGCTTTACTTAGCAAATGTCATAAAACACGAGCCTAGGGAAAATGCTCAGAGAGTTCTATTTTTATTGAAGTCACAGAGCAGACAAAGAAGAAACAGCACAACAAAAACCAGGCTGATTTGCTACTATAGATTTTTTCCCATTTGCCAGCATGGAAATTTATTTTATTCATTAATATTTATCTTTGAAGCATGTGTATAGGATATTACTTCAGCTTTTAAAATTTTAGTTAGCATGCTATGAATAAAATATTTGCCCTATCTTCAATTTTATCTTGTACTGTATCTCTAATAGGATAACCAGTTTGAATTTTTTTCTTAACTCCAGGCTCCCTTTTATAGTATGATTTAAAATCCCTTACAAGTCGCTTCATAATTTCCAACTCTTTCATGTTCTAAGGCAAACTTTATC
The DNA here is from genome assembly GCF_003265705.2 of Callorhinus ursinus. NCBI lineage: Eukaryota > Metazoa > Chordata > Mammalia > Carnivora > Otariidae > Callorhinus > Callorhinus ursinus. The sequence goes on from NW_027397074.1 coordinate 52,536,819, forward strand.
CTGTTCTTCTTTCTGTTTGTTCCTTACACTTATAAAGAGCATGAGTTATCCCATATTTTAATAATCTCCTTTCTTAAGCAATTTTATGTAAAGGAGTGACTTTAACTTAATAACCTAAAATGATACTACTGAATGGAAAAATTAAGAGACTCTTTAGGGGGATTATTATCTAGTTATAAGTGAAAACAATGATATTTAAACTTTACTAGCATATCTGATTTTTTTAAGTCTAAAAGTTTCAATTTAAAAAATAATTATTACGATAGAAATATTTTTTAAATATGAAACATTTCAGTATATGAAAATTTTTATCTTTTCTCATTTGAAGTTTATAAAGTTAGCAATGCCTATATTTTTTTGGTTGCCTCCAAGTTTTTTAATGTTTTTTTCTTTTCCATACTTAAAAATATTTTTGCTAAGCTCAGGTTTGTTAAATGGTCATTCTGATGACAATGAGGAAAATAGAAGTTCCAGTAATTATGCACCACCGTGTTAACTGCAGCATTATTTACAATAGCCAAGACATGGAAACAACCTGTGTCCATCGATGAATGAATGGATAAAGATCTGGTGTATATATATATGTAATGAAATACTATTTGGCCATAAAAAAGTATGAAATCTTGCCATTTGTGACAACATGGATGGACCTTGAGGGTGTTATACTAAGTAAAATAAGTCAGACAGAGAAAGATAAATACTGTATAATCTCACTTAAATGAGGAAAACTAAAAAAAAAAAAATTAAGCTCATAGATACAGAGAACAGATCTGTCGTTGCTAGAGGCAGGAGGTGGAGGGGTGGGCAAAATTGGTAAAGGAGGTTAAAAGTTTGTACCAAACTTGAAGTTATGAAATAAATAAGTCATGGGAATGTAATATGCCCCCTCCCCCATGGTCTTGCTGATGACATTGAAGAAAGTAGAAGTTCTGGTGATTAGATTATACTAGAGGGCAGTTTTTCTGCTCTTCTTTATGAAATGAATCAGAAGATCTTGGCTGGAATGACCTTAGAGGTCTGTCCCTCCTGCAAAAAGGTGATGCTGAAATTCGTAAGATCTTTAATCCAAATGTGGAATTATCCTTTATGTCTTTGGTAACTGTTAACAAACCTTAAAATATACTGGTTCTAAAAGGGGGAGAATATGAGAAGTGGGTGCGAACCTAGGGATATAGGGAAAACTATGCAACATCTGTGAGTGAAGAGAAAGAAACGTGCTGTGTGGGAGTAGCTCCAAGATAAATTAAGATGCTGTTGGAGAAGGAAGGAAATAATGAGCTAGCTTCATTTATAAACTTTATTATTTTTAGTAACTGTGTAGCTTCTTCAAATGTTCAATCTTGAATATTCTTTTCTAGTTACTATAATATAAACCTGTGGAAAACTTCAAACATTTGGTATAGATATATAAGACAGGGCAGAATTTGCTAAAAGAGAAGCATAGGGAGGGAGTGGTGTGGTGTCGTGGTCTGCAAAGATAGTGCCCAAAGCGAAGGTGAATATTTAAGGTATATGGAAAAGCAGAGGAAGGGGCATAGGTTTTTAGTGGAAGATAATGTGTAAGTACATGGATCTTGAGTTTAGCTGAGAGATTAAAAGAAAAGATACTACAGTTGACCCTTCAACAACACAGATTTGATCTACATGGGTCCACTTATATGTGGATTTTTTTTTATAAATATAGCACAGTGTACTGTAAATGTATTTTCTCTTATGATTTTCTTAACATTTTCTTTTCTCTAGCTCACTTTATTATAAGGATGCAGTATATAATATACAAGATATGTAAAATATGTGTTAATCGTTTATGTTATTGGTAAGGTACCGATATAAAAGTTATAGTGGAGTTTTTTTTTTAAGATTTTATTTATTTTTTGAGAGAGACCGAATGAGAGAGCACATGAGAGGGGGGAGGGTCAGAGGGAGAAGCAAACTCCCCGCTGAGCAGGGAGCCCAATGTGGGACTCGATCCTGGGACTCCAGGATCATGACCTGAGCTGAAGGCAGTCGCTTAACCAACTGAGCCACCCAGGTGCCCCTATAGTGGAGTTTTGACTGCAAAAAGGGTCAGTCCCCCTAACCTCTATATTGTTCAAGGATCAACTGGAGTTTGTCTGTTATATAACAATGAAACAGCTTCAACAAATTCTAATTGAAAACTTCAGTTCACTTTCCTTAGTATCAGGAATAATTTCATCCAGCAATGACAATACCTACTATTCATTTTTTATGACTTCAAAATCCTATGCTAAATGGATAAAATTTGCTTACTTGTAGTGATGCCTACTTACATTCATCCAGCATACCATTAACTTTGACCTATAACTTGTCCAAATACTTGAAGGTTTGTATTTCCTCTTAATTTCCCTCCTTTGGGGTCAGTGTTTATTAAGACTGTGATCTTTTTTTTTTTTCCCCCTAACGGGCTTTCTCATGACAGTTTATCGACATATTCCACATCACTTCATTTTCACGTGCTGTGTGGAATCTACATAGCATCGGTCAGAACCGAACTCTCAGAATGATCAGGGTTAGACTAACTTTAAACTTTCTCTGATCTACCCCCTCAGTTGCCCATAGACCTTGCCAAAAGTTCAGATGCATATCATCTATCATTTTGTAAGATAATGTGTAATTCTAGGGAGATTTGTATCAAGAATATTGGTAGGCATTTTTCTATTTTCACCTTCCCTTTTCCCAAGCATTATAATACTATGCATATTTATATGCAAATTCTGAATCATTAGAAAACACTTCTGTGAACCATATACACTAACATCAAACCTTTTTCTTAGGAGAAGAACTATGAGTTTACATAAGAAAACTAATCCTGATAATAGAAATTGTAAAATTTTTAAGTATTATTTAAATAGTTGAACCTGATCACAGTAGATAGTTAATTTGGGCTAGTATTTTTTTTTATGCTTCTTAAAGTACATTTTACCTTCTCTTTTCAATTTTTTATCAGTGAGTCATCTGTTAAATTCTTGAATTCTTGGCATAGAAATTTCATGGGAGTATGTAGAAACTCTATGAAGAGAGATGAATTATTTTATAATAAAAAATGATGAGTACAGGGGTGCCTGGGTGGTGCAGTCAGTTAAGCCACCAGCTCCTGGTTTCGACTCAGGTCGAGATCTTAAGGTCTTGAGATTGAGCCCTGCGTCAGTCTCTATGCTATCTTGAGATTGAGCCCTGCGTCAGTGTCTGCTTGAGATTCTCCCTCTTCCTCTGCCCCTCTCCCTTCTCAAATAAATAAATAAATCTTAAAAAAAAAGATGAGTTCAATTATATGTTTTAATTAACAGAGAATGGCTTCTTGATATGCTATAATGTGGTAGAATGACACCTCGGATTATATGTATGTGTATGTGTGTATTGAGGAGCAGGAGGGGAGTTGAGACTAACTACTAGCACCCAGTTCTATATAACCCTTCCCATTGAGAAATTTTCAAAGGCTTCAGTATTACATGCATTTACTTCAAAAAGCTCCATAATATTTCTATTTTCCAGACTTGTGGGTGTGGAGTCCTCAGTGGCATTTTACTACAATTTCAAAATGATAAAATGTAGTAACAACTTCAGTGATACTCTTTTCTTTATAAATGCCATCATATTCCTTCCTTTCTTTTCCTTGAGTCTCTTTCTTATATTAATTTTTATTTCAAGGTTGAAAATATTTAATACAACTCTTTTTAATAGAAATTTTAATTAGCTGGATCAATAGTACATGACTGACCTGAACTATTAACCAAAACAATGAAGGAAGTCAGATGAATAAGTGTTGACTAATATTTGCTTGTGGTGAACCCTAGTTCAGTTAAAGTCTTTCACACATTTATACGTGTATTAATGTATATAAACAACATAATTACAGTAATTAGTAAGCTGCATAATATTTTAGAATGTTTCTACATCAAGCATCCTGTTATTTTAAGAGGCTATATGCTTGTATTTATTTGTTTTCTAATACCATTGTATTTAAATAACCCTTTCTAAGGTACTTGCTCTAGACTAGACTTCCATGGCAGGCAGACAGAACAAGAGGTAGGGAATTAAGGAGAAATGGAAAGTCAGAGAAGAGACCAGAGCAAATAAGAAAAGAAGTCAAAGGAGGAAAGAAAGAGTCTCTGGAGAAAATGTGAAAGCTCTGACAATCATCAATTATAATTATGTTCCTCTGAGAATGTGCAAAGCTCATGTGCCATCTGTCACTTCCTGAGCTATCACATCAGTGAGCCGACAGGTACTGCTGTTCCCCCAGAGGGGTTTCTTTTACTAACTCATGATAAAAGAATATGATGGGATATTTGAAGGAAAGAGTGGATATTTCAGGGGATATTCTATCGATCAGGGGAACATGTAGTCTCCAGCATCTCAGATATATGTCACTGCTCTGTGTAAGGAGCAAGTAGAATTTGATTATGCACTAGCTGCTAGTTTGAGTTTATGCAAATGATGCCATTGAAGGAATGGATATGTATTATTATATTTATTTATATATCATTCATTTTATTTTATATATATATATATAATTTATGATTTTGAAATACTTTCATAAGAACATCATTACCAAGAATGACTTTGCTAAACCTGATCTCTCTCTCTTTTTTTTTTTTTTTTTTTTTTTTTTTTTTTTATTTTTTATTTTAATTCAATTTAGTTAACATATAGTGTGTTATATTATTATTTTCAGGGGTAGAATCGAGTGATTCATCAGTTGCATATAACACCCAGTGCTCATCACATCAAGTGCCCTTAATGTCCATCACCCAGTTACCCCTTCCCTGCACCGATCTCTCCTCCAGCAGCCCTCAGTTTGTTTTCTAGAGTTCAGTGTCTCTTATGGTTTGCCTTCCTATTTTCATCTTATTTTTCCTTCCCTTCCCCTGTGTAAACCTGGTTTCTAAATATGCGACTAAGCAAGTTTTATCTGTATTATAAATTATAACTAACAATAAATGATAGATGGCACACATTGTCTTAATAATGAAACATTTTAATGAATGAACTAGGTTCCTATGTTTTGATTAATATGCTCTTAAGGTTCTTACTGTTTATAGTACTATGAGTATTTTTTTAAAAAGCATTTTGACTTTATATAGTGTTTGATAGGCATGAAAGAATGCTTTTTTTCATATTTTCATCTTAAGTATATTTTGTTGCTAGTCATCTGAAATTACTTTTTAATAGGATGCTAATATTGCTTATCTCTCACTTCCCAATAATTTTTGAAAAGGTCATTTAGAGCAGGTCCTCCTGTTAAAAACAAAGGGGAAGAGGCTTTAAGTAGAATGTCTGATCCATAAAACTACACCTTAACTTTCTGCCAAAGACAATCTAGCCACTAAGTCCACACTGAGCAGATATTTTCTAAATACCACTATAGACAGAAAGTTTTAGTCCTTTAATTTATTTTTAACTGCTCCATGAATGTACATCTGATCTCCTTATGGGAAGTATAAGTATCAGGAAGGGGTCAAGAAGAGGTCAAGACAATCTCGTTCCATATCCCATTTTTGCCCCATACTTTCTCATTCAGCCTTTAACACATATTTGCATCCAAAGTAACTTTTAGTGTTCTGTATTTGCTGTTGCTCATTTGGTGTGTGCATATGGTATTTGTGTTTACATATGTGACATAAATTCTAAACTCTAAATTATTTTTAGTAGATAATATTTTAAGATGCTTGGGTTTCTTTTCTCCACACTCCCTATACCTATTACTTTTCCCCTACTATTTATTTGGTAGTGATTACTTTTCCTAAGCTCCTTTCTGAGTTTAAAATTGAGATAGTGTAAGACAAAGAAGTCAAGTGCAAAAGTTGTATTAAAGAGCCCACTTGTGAAAGGTAAAGAGAAGTCTATAATTCCAAAATCCAAGTAATTTTGAAACTGATTTTTTTTTTGGCAGCAAAACTTGACGCAATTTAATTTATCTGGCTTGAGAATTTGACTAGAATGACACTAGTTTTTTTTAGTCTTTATTTATCCTTCTTTCTCTGAATATCCATATAGTTCCCTGTAGCACTATTAGTGTGTTGGATCTTAGGATGCTACCCCGGATTCTGCTAGGGTGCTGTTTAGTATGTAATAGTAAATGCATTTTATTACATTTTTAGTATTTAGGAAATTCTAATATTTGAAAGCCCATTTGACCCCAAGAAGTTCAAATAAAGGACAGCAGACCGAAAAAAAATCTGGTGAGAAAAATCAGCAATATATTTTTAAATTGAGTACTTAACTGATGTGGTTTTAATGTCTCAATGGAGTCCAGTCAGAACTATTACATCTTTTTTTTACTTTACCTTTTTTTCCCTTCTCATTTCATAATAGGTAACATCTCAGCAGAGAGTGTAGAGAAATCTCTTGCCTAGTGGAGGAAAAGGAGATGGGGTAAAACATTCATTCTCTAGAGAAAAAATTATTTTCTCTTTATTTATCCTCTTCTTCTCATATCCCAACTTTTTATATTTTATGAAAAGAGTATCTGGAAACAGCAGTATATCAGATTTGATGATGTTGTAACGTATTGCAGTTTGTTATTACAAGAAATTAAAATACTGTAAGATAAAAATATATTTAATGTATAGTTTGATCAAATTAAGTTCAACAAACATTTTCAAGCACCTATGGACCTTTCCTTTGAAAAAGTGCATGTGTTTGCATGAAATTTTGCATGCATTAAAAAATTAAATTCACTGAATCCCTCCAAGTTATCTATAAAGAGCCTTGGTCCCTAAATGTCCCTGATATCATGCAAAGGATCAGTGTAGTTTCTGTATCATGGTCTGATCACTGAAATGCTCCAAGTCTAATGAGGCTACAGACTATTGCACTACAGTGCAATACAGCAATTCTTAAAATTAATAACATAACTGCAAAATGATGTACCATGCAGGAAGGAATAACTGGTGCTTTCTTTACAACGGAGCTTTCCTGGAGATCACATTTTAGTGAACAATCACAGAGGAATATTATAAAGAGATATGAGAGAGGAAATCTGGAGGAGGTTGGAGAATAGCGGAACTAAATAACATCGTGTACTGTCTCCAAACACAATGTTCTAAATTCCCTGATTGTATTTGCAGAAACAAAACAGAATGAAATTTTAGTTTCTGAGTCTGGTTCTCGGGAATTCATTCACTTGTTCAGTAAATATTGACAATATATTTCCTATTCTCTACTAGGTCTTAGAATATGGAGCAAAGTGACACAGTGTTTATTGTTAAGGAGATCGTTGTCTCATCAGAGAGACAAGCAAATAATCAATTGCAGTATAACTTATAGGAAGTGGGCACTGTGGTGACATTTTGGCTAGTGAGCAGTGCTGAGCCGTCTCCTAAGATTCCATTGCAATAGCCTTGGAGGAAGATACACAAATCCAAGCAACAATGCTATAAACTGAAGAGAAGAACTGAGTTAGTATCTGGAGGGATTTATAGACATCCCCGTACTATATCTGCTTCATCTTCTGATCTAGAACATTCCAAATTGCTGTCCCTAAATCTGGGACTCAAGGATTGTTGTCAAGCAGAATTGCATAGGAACTCTCTGAGCTGGCCAGAATCAGGCTCATTCCTTACAAATCTCTCTTTCTAGCATTTTCTTGTTTTTGGTTTCTAGACTATAACTTCTAGGATTCAATACCTCTCAGTCAGTGTTCTTAGTGGCAAGCAAGAGGAATAATTCTCTTGTTTTAGGCAAAGACTATATTAAAAGCATCGTGTATAGAATTTCCTAGAAGGCTGAGAAACAGTAAGGGGGTCACAGTGCTCCCAACCACACTTGTAAACTTCTGCTACCACTTAGCACTGGACATTGCAGCTTGTACCCCTGACAGTAATGGGATGGGGCAATGGCCACCAGCTCTAACATCACTAGCACTGTAACCCACAGTGAAACCCATAGAACAGCCAGAAAGTGTTCTCTGTGGTCTAATTCTCTGTTTATCATGGCAACAGCAACCTTTCCAAAGTCCATATTAAGTGCATATCATTGATGAGTCCTGAGACACAGACCTGCACCCCAGCTACAAAGGAGGCTGAATGAAGTAGTCAGGGTCTAGTCGAGTTTGTAAAACCAAGAAACCATTTGGTCTTAAAACATTGTGGATTGGTAATATAGGTGTTGGAAGAACTGAGTAGTCAAATGGAGGACACTTAAAACCATCCAGAGATTAGCCATAAGAGGAAGCTACTAACACTTCGGGGCTAGAGCAGAAATGAGTGTCATCAGAGCCCAGAAGAGAGGGAGATTTGGTTGGAACCAAAAATAAGTTAAGGAATGCCTAGAGAATGTTGGGACCATGAGGGAAAAAGTGTCCCAGGAGATAGAGTCGTGGAGGACATGCGACACACGCTGCCTGAGACAGAAAAGGAGAGACCAGTACCCTGACTACCTTCTCTGTTCCTCCACTGCCTTCCATTGATCTAACCTCTCCAGAAGTCTGTTGTAGTCTCCTGTGATACAGAACTGAGCAGAGAAGGGGAGAAAACAGGGAAGTCATCTGAACACTGGGAAAGCAAGTAGCTGGAACTGTCAACTTCAACAGAAATTATGAGCTCTGCCTATCACCAGGATTCCAAAGTTGGGAGACTCCCATTCGAAAGAGGAGTTTTAGGTTCCATACAATAAAGGAATAGTGTATATTCACTACACAAACCACCAAGAACAGAAATAGGTATTAATGGAATGGCAACACTTCCTAGGAGGACAAGTGAACACAGGGAGAACCTTGTCACAAGAAGTCAAGAGGGGTTCTTGGAGCAGTGTGTTTTGGTATATGTAGTTCTCAGTTCATACAGGGATGAATTACAAACTGCATCTGATTCACTACCTTGCTTTAAAAATTTCAGTCAGAGGTTGTTTACCAAGCATTATGCTTCCCTTCAAGGATTCAAACTGAGAGTGGAGGCTGCCAAGGCCAAAGTCTACAATGTGGGGGCCAGAGAATCCTCATCTTCCTGTTGTCATTTTCTGCACCGCATTGCGGGATTAATAAAGGAAAAACAATCAGGATTCTGTAGTACTAGTGAAAAGAAGCATTTCCCCACATTTCCCCAGAGGATTCAAAGGAAGAACAAACCTCTCAATCAAATTATTTTTTTACCAAAAAAAAAAAAAAAAAGTTCTAGCCATTGTCAAATCCTAATACCACTTGTAGTTACTGAAGCTCTTTCTGCATTTGTAGCTGTTAATCGCCCCTTTCTTTTTGAAACTCTATTCCTGATACCATGCCTCAGGTATTTGTTATTTATTCCTCTTATTTTCTGAAACTTTTTTCCCTCTGATCCTTAATTTTTGGTGTTCTTCAAATTTTGTTTTTTCTCTTCATTGCCCATTTCATGTGGCATGCAGTTGTTGAAAGATATAATTTGCTATCATTTTTAGTGTTCACAAATATTCAGGGGACTTCCAAATCTACATACCCAATCTTTCACCGGCTATTCTGAAGGTCTGTATTCACAAGAACTTGTTTAACATCACCAAATTACACACATCTTTTCTAACACTGGTTTTTCATGTATTCCTCCATTCAGTTGGGGATCTCATTATCTTCCATTCAGTCTACCAACCTTGAATTCTCCATGTCTCCCATCCCCAAATCCAATCATTTGTAAACTCCTACCACTTAATCTTCTTCAAACTTACCTTTTCCTATCCAATTCTAGTTCTAGGACTTTATCATTTCTTACTGGATAATTGTTACAAACAACTAACTGGACCCCCTGCCTCCAGGCTCATTTTAGTCAAGTATATTCACATCAGTGCCAGAAATCTTTCTAAAAGATTTGTATATCACACTTTTTTTTTCTTAAAGCCCTTCAGTAGTTACTTATAACATGCCAGATCAAAACCCAATCACTCACAGTCCTCATGTACCTTAACTCTCTAGCCTATCCACTGACACTTTGTTTCACACCTCTTCTATCATTTGAAATTGGGTCTACTCCTCTTCTTACACCATGTTGTTTTTTCTTTGGGGAAAGAATCTTCCTATTCCACTTCTGTAGACTTTATGTGGTTGTCTCCTATTCAGTCTTCAAGACTCAGATAATCATTTTTACTAATCTTATCAGACCAGGTCAAAATGGATTAAAAGCTCCTACTATTTGTTCCCACTCAGAGAACACTAAGCATAATTCTGTGACAGTAGATTATGGGGTCCCGGAAGGCAAGACATATCTCATTCATCTTTATGTCTCCAGATCTTATCAGAGACTGGTGCATATTGAAATTTTGAGTCTGAGTACCTGCCTTTGTGTTATTAATTATTTATTTACTTATTTATCAGCTCAGTGGCCTTAAGAAAAATAACTACCTTTTATAATCTCAGTTTTCTTATCCATAAAATGGTATAATAATAATATCTAATTACTCTTCTTCCATATTTGTTATCAGGCTCAAATGAGATGTCATAGATATCTGTTATATACTACATGAAATATGCATATATTGGTTGTTTTAGTACTAGTGTTGTTTTTTTTTTAAGATTTTATTTATTTATTTGACAGATACACAGCAAGAGAGGGAACACAAACAGGGGGAGTGGGTGAGGGAGAGGCAGGCTCACCACTGAGCAGGAAGCCTGACATAGGGCTTGATGCCAGGACCCTGGGATCATGACCTGAGCTGAAGGCAGACACTTAACGACTGAGCCACCCAGGTGCCCCAATACTAGTGTTGTTTTAACTAATAGCAAATTATTAAGAATTTGAGTTTAAGCACAGCTTTTTAGAAAAATAGCATAAGTAGACATTTTCTTGGTAAGAAAAAGAAAAGGAATTTTGTTGTTATTGCCATAATAAAGAGAATTACCAACAAAAAAATAATAAATATAACTGATTAAAAAGTGAATATGTAAAAAAACATACTTTTAGATCTATATAAGAATCCTGGAAAACTCATGACAAAATGCAATTTATAACTTGGTTAATTTAGATTCTAAGGAATGATTTAATTTTTCTAATAATAATAAGACATACGACTTATGAAAAAGAAGCCAAAGTGCAAGAACAAACGGAGCCAACAGAATTTTGTTTACTTGACCTAAAGACTTTGATATGAGAACATCATTTATCACAGTGATGGTCAGAAACGAGTTCAGCTGTCTATTTACATATCCAAGAAGTCACTTGGAGTCTTTTTAATATGCTTTTTGTCATCCATTTTATTTCTTGTTTGTACATAAAATTGCATGAATAATTTAGGAGTGATAAAAGGTCCAGAGGATCATTATAAGGAATTAAAGAAACCCTCAAAATTTATCAGTTAAAAAGCAAAATTTTTAATGCTATTAAAATAAAATGTACCTTTGTCCAATTCGCAACAGCTTTAACAGGATAAAATAGTATAATTTCAGAGGTGATTACTATTAAATAATTGGGGAAGTTTTATTTTCAGAGCCCCAGTGGACATGTTATAACTATGATGTCCTTAGTAAGCCATTCTTACTGAGGTTGTTTGTGCAAAAGCAGATTAGCAAAGAAAAAGAAACTATAATTCACCAGTTTTATCTGGTAAAAAAGACTAAAAAGCCAGACAGTCACTCCACTTGTATTTTTAAAAGAATATAGACTAAAGGTAGCAAAGTTTTTTCTTAATCAGCTGCACTATTAATGAATTGGTCTTACAAAATGTTCCAAAGCAATTTTCCTGGAAAACTAGGACAAGGTATTCCCTGGTTTTTCTACTAAAGCCGCTCTGAAGTCACAATGCAGCCTGAGGAAGGAAAAAGGATCCTATTCTCACTCTCACCAGCACTTTTCATTTTACAGTCTGCTCTCCCTGTAATAAGGCTTTACAGTGAAACAGGTAGGAGAAGGGGAATAAAGGGAGAAAGGAAGAGAAGTGAAGAACTGGAGTGACAGAACAAGTGGTATGAGGCATGGGCTTCAGCAAATCGCGATCTACATATTTTTATGCACAAGAGTCAATAAAAATAATTGCTACTCAAACTGCAGCTTTTTATTTTACTTCTGTTAGCGAGCGTGTGTGCACGTGCAAGCAGAGAAGGAGAGGTAGAGAGAGGGGGAGAAGGAGAATCTTAAAGCGGCTTCCATGCCTAGGGCCAAACCTGACTTGGGGCTCCATCTCAGAGCCCTGAGGTCTTGGCCCCCAGGTCCTGACCTGAGCTGAAATCAAGAGGCAGATGCTTAACCGACTGAGCCACCCAGGTGCCCCCAAGCTGCAGCTCTGGAATTATGCTCCCCTTGTCTTACTTATACCTGCTGCCCCCATTACCAGTTTTCTCAAGGGCGCATTTTTCTTTACCATAAATAGCTAAACATGCAAGAACAAACTCCTTATCTTGTTTTGTTTGTTACAAAACATTACATTTTCATTCAGATAAACTCATTCTCATTCTAGAGTATATGCTTGCCTACTTGAATAGCTGAACTAAAGGAGTCATAAAAAGCACGTACGTGTACTTTGAAGTAACGTGTACTTTGAAGTAATGGCAATGCAATTTGAAGCCCAGTCCCTGTTCTGTGGTAGTTATCATTGTCCCATCGGCCAGCGTGGATTAGCAGGATATTGGGCAGGACAGATAATGCTGTCACTATATACTAAAACAAGGGATTCCAGCGTGCAGTACATTAGCTATTCTACGATAATTGGAATCATGAGCAAACAGATGGAGTCCTAAAATGATGCTGGTAAACAGCTGGACCTGGTTGGGAAAGACATTTAATGTATTTCCACTTTTCCAAAGATCACAGAGTACTCTCCAAATCTTACCTGATACCTACTTGTTCTCCTGAAAAAATTCAGTTGCTTGGAATCTATTTCTCTTGCCGCTCTCTTATTAACTTGATTCAGGAAATGGTGTTCTTGCTGTGCCACAGTGAGAGCTCTCAAGGAGCCCCCAGTGCCTTTTCAATTATTTCTGTTAAAAATAAGGCTCAGCCTGTTATGGGGAACCGTTTTTAAATTTATTGGAGGGGGACATGGCGGCTGATAAATCATTGCACGTAAAAACAACTATACAGAAACTGTGGCTTAGAAATCAAACAGCCTTTTGAAAAGGAGTTCAATAAAGAACCACAAAAAAGAATCTAATACTTCAGAAGAGTTGACTTAAGTCTTATAGATTCTTATTTAGAAAATGAAAATGAAATAGAGCCTTCCTATAAAGTCGAGAATAATCTTTCCAGTTTGATTACTACTGATGATCTTTCCATGGCATCGCTGAAGGATATCCGATAACCTTTGAGGAGTAAAGGAATTGTGGCATGGCACCCTAGCTATGTCTTACAGAATTGTCATTCTGCAAAGTGCAGTCAAATTACTACAAGCCATATTATTTCATGAGAGGGCCTTTCAGGGCCCAACTCCTTCAGCAAGACCCAGAGTGTTTGAGGTACTGGCAGGATTAACTCTGGGGCCAGAGGGTTGGGGAATGGAGAGCTTTGGCAAAATTTTACTTGTTTGCCCCGAGTATATACTTATGCCACTACTTAAGAGGCTGGAATTGTGCTGATTTCTAATTCTTCTGCTTATTATTTTCTTCTTGCTCGTGAGAGCAATTGAATCCTAAGGCTAAACTGGCAGAGTCTTAAGAAAAACTGGGTTTTTCTTCTCTGCTGTGAACATTTTACTGTGTCAGATTTCCCAAGACCATATCCAAATGGTATTAGTAAACCATAATTCTTTTTTAAGATAATTTTGTAAAAGATTTTATTTATTTGAGAGAGAGAAAGAGGGAAGGAGAGAGAGGGAGAGAGCAGGAGCCAGGGGGAGAGGGAGAGGGAGAAGCAGACTCCCCACTGAGCAGGAAGCCCAACTTTGGGACTCAGTCCAAGGAACCCTGTGATCATGACCTGAGCCAAAGGCAGATGCTTAACCGAATGAGCTGTATGGGCACCCCATTAAATCATAATAGATGATTATAATAAGATGGAATCAACATGTTTAAGATATTTTATTGATTTTTAGATAATTATATTTTAAGATTACTTTCTTTAGATAATTTAGATATATGTATTCCTGTATATGTGCACTGATCTTATTTCAGTGCCTTCATTTGAAAAGCTTACCATTATTCAAATATTAAATTTTTATAGCAAATGAGAAATTTGAAGATTATTTTTAATAATTCCAAACTGTAGTTATGTTTCTATAATGTGATGATATAAGCAATAGGTTATTATATTATCCTTCTGTTACTTTAATTTTTCTACAGAAGTATTTGTAAACAAAAATGAGATGATTAGCAATTCAAATAGTTGTTTTCTAAAGGGAATTTATAAGATGGTTGTAACAAGGCTTTTTTTTCCCCTCCAAAGGAAATGATTGAAAGCTTTTAATATAAATAAGATTTACTTATAAATCTTAGTTCTTTCTCAAGTTAAGTCCCAATAATACATTTTTATATTGGGATCTGATATTTTATTTATTCAGTTAGTTAAAATACCTAATTGGATCTTAACTTGTTCAAGGGCCAGGCACATTTAATAGGCTTAGTATGAAAATCAATCTTTCTAAATATAAAGCCATAAAACATTTATAGAGACATGTTAAACAAGGAAATTTTAGAGTTAACCCTAGTAGGCAATCATCTTTATTCACCCATTCAATCTCACCATGATATACCAATGAATACATGGATCAAAGATGGATCATCACTTTTATACATTCCCTTGCCAGGGTAATTGCACAAGTTAAGGCAAGAAAATTGTTGATAAAGTTAAGACATAAAATTCTGGGGTTCTTAGAATTGTCATGGGGGGGTAGTGGCGACAGTTTTTAAGCAAAGAAAGAAGAATGTGTTAAAGTAGTTCATCTTCCTCAGCCCTATCTCTCTCTATGGAGCCCCAGTGTCATGTAAAAACTGAACTGTCCTGGGGAATCCCCTCTCCCTATGTACTTGAAGTCTAGCGCATGGTACACTTGATGACTCCTCACAAGACATTCTCCTATGTGGTTCCTTATGTGCCAACCTACATTTTTTAATGGATACCACTACTTATTCTTTCTACGTATTTTAAATACAATGGATCCAAGACTGGTTAATCCTTCCTTAAATGTTGTCTTACCTGTGCTTTACTCTTCAGTAATACCTGTGGTTGGCAGAGTTCTTTGGTGTCCTCCAGGATTCCCACCCCCTGGTATACACAGCCTATAAAATTGTCTCCTCTTCAGAATGGGCAAAACCTGCAAATATGATGAGATATCACTCTATGACAACATTACTAATCAGTCCACTCTGAGTCAATCAAAAGTGAGATTAACCTGGGTGAGATTGACTCATCAGTCAAGCCCTTTAGAGGAAGGTGAAGCAGAGAGATACCATCCTGCTAACCAGAAGAAAGGGGCAGCCTTGTGGTGAAATTTTATAAACTTCCTATAGGGAAGGTCAGGGATCCAGGATAGGAGGGTAGCAACCTGAATAAGCTTGGAAAAAAACCCACAAGCTCCAGAAAGGAATAGAGACAAGCTGACATCTTAATTTTAGCCTTGTGAGACTGAAAGCAGAGAATCTCATTTAGCCGGACTCATAGTACAGAAACTATAGGAGAGCAAATGGGTGCTATTTTAAGCCACCAAGTTGGTGGTGAATTCTTACACAGCAATGGAAAACTAATATAATACTCCAAGTGTTTGAAAAATGAATGGTTAGTCCCCTTTCTCAGATTAGATTGGCACTCCAGACTTTGGTATTTAATTTTTTTACTTACTTTGGTGAGAATTTGAAATAAATGAGGACTCAAAGCAGATGACTTATTTTCTGGTGGTCTTTTCCTTTAGTTTTAAATCTCACTTTTATAGCTTAAAATTCATGACAAAGCTTGTTTTTTTGTGGTGTAAAATATTTAGAATTTTCAATAGATGCTTAATATGGTAGATTATTATCAGAATAGCTCTGCCTTGTTGGAATATCATAGTGACAACTGAAATTTTGGTTCTATAAGTTTTTCTAAATAAAATGTACTACAATATTCTCCATTAATTCTTCTACCAATGTTCTTTGGAAATACGGTTTGAGGAATGTGGATAGCATATCGTTTGTCATATGGTGAGCATTAATATGTTGTACTGTTCTCTTTTTTCCCCCCATAATTTTCAAACAATGTTTTTGATAAAACTTCTGATCTTCCAGGAAGCCAACTGCTCCCACCCTTGAGATAAAAGTAGTATCTATGATTTCAGGACATACTGGTATTACTTGGCATCCTTTTAGTATCACACGGATTCCTCATTTTTGAACAATCCTTTCATTTTAAAAGCATCTGCCGTTGGCTGACATATCTCTAATGCGTTCTGCAGAAGCCTAAAATTGATATTGCTTAATTCTCTAGGGGGTTAACCTAAATCTTCTCATACATTGTCTTTGGATTGACTGTTTTATCTTCATCTGTGCCAGTTTCTAGTTTGACTTAATACTTTTTCTTGGACAAAAGTAGTCAAGTAGTGCATTTGTATAGTGCTTAGAAGGTTCTTCAGTAGGAATGAATGTTGCTGCTTTGTGATTGTGTGCCTGTGTGATCATGCATACACTTAGATGTAAAAATCATGTTAGTATTCACGAAATCTAGGTAATTGGGGAAGCCTAGACTGTGAGTTGCTGGGCTTTTAATTTGGGGATAGCAAATGGAATATGGAAGCTGTGGAAGTTGTTGATTGAATATTTTCAGTCATCTCTTATTTTTCTACTGTGATTTTTTTTTTTTTTACTAAGACATTTTACATATGGATAAAGCCACACATGCTATCTCCTTTTTATCTGGAAATTTTGTATCTTAAACAGGGATTTAAGGAAAATCTTAACTGTCCTTTTATAATGAGTTACAAGTACTGATAAGGTTCAGAATTAAATTAAATACTGATGTTTTTCTATGCTTCCCACAGTACCAATCCAAGGTTCTATTGCAGGCTACTATTGCTCTACTTATTTTCTTCACAAGAATTCTTTTCTACATACCTTGCCCTGCTGATCTTTGCTTTTTTTCCCCCCAAACCAAATGCATTTAAAATTTCCCCCTGTATATTTTCTTTATGGTTCTAGGATTACAGTAGCTTTTTCAGATTTTGGTCCTATATTGTTATTACTCCTAAAAGAACTCACTTAGATTTTTTTTTGAAGTAATAACAGCTTTCATATATGCCCATATATAACTTTTTTGAGACATAGTTCACATAACATAAAATTAACCATTTTAAAAGGAATAATTCAGTGACATTAAGTACATTCTCAATGTTATACAACCATCACATCTGTCTAGTTCAAAACACTTTCATCACCCCTAAATAAAACCTCAGACCCATTAAGTAGTTATACCCCACTTCACCCTCCCTTCAGTGTCTGGCAACCACTAATCTGTGTTCTGTCTATATATATTTACCTAATTTGAATATTTCAAACAAATGTAAATCCCACAATAATGTGACCTTTTTTTGAAATAGACATGATATTAGATTGGTAAAAATTAGGTCTTAGGTATATGGGATAGGAGCATGGGTTTCTGGGCAGTCAAAGTGTCCAGGATTTTCAGGGGCTAAGATCTCAAAAGGGAGGAAACCATACAGAAATGAGAACAAAATACTGTTCACAATTTCCCCTAATATATTTGTTGTTTTCTGCATATGTAAGGGGAAACTATAAGGAAATAAGTAGAAAGCTGCAGGTATATGGATAAAGATACAGTCAGATATATAAATAACCTCACAGTGTTGGTAATATATAAGTTGAGTTTCTGGACCATTTAAAATATAGAGGCCCCGCTAAATAACACAGGCTTTAATTGAGAGCACAGAGGGCTTTGCTCAAACAGTAACTACTGTGTCTTAGGAGTAAGAGTAAACATTAATAGTGTGAACTGGAAATAGTACAGCCCAATAACAGGCTAAAATCCAGCCTCAACTAGATCAAAGTGATCTCCCTGTTAATTTAATGCTATCTAAAGGAAGATAATATCATTAAAAGTCTTTATAATATTTTTATAGATTTTATAATATATTTTTCCTATACAATATTGTAGGAATTAAATAAAGAACACCAATAAAAATATTCAGTAAAGAATTACCAGCCTTACCAATAAACAAGACCAAAATTACAAAACAAAGAGAAATAAAAAGAAAAAAAGAGAGATATAAGAAACCTAGATATTGAAGTCATCACACAGACATTTAATAAAACTATGATAATATGTTATAGAAAAGAGGGAACTTTTTCCCTAAGAACTATACTAAGAAATGAATCAGATGGAAATTCAAATATTGAAATATTTGAAATATTGAAATATACAATAAATGTAATTAAGAATGTCATAAAGGAGCTCCAAAGCATATTAGATATGACCGGAGAGAATAGAGAGGTGAAAGTTCAGTTGGTAAAAAATATCCAGTTTACAATATCTAAGCAAGAAAAAAATGAAACAAAACCAAAAATAATATATGACACATATGGGACTTCATAATAGTTCTAACTTATATTTAAGGTCATAGAAGAAAAAGAGACATAATTTGACAGAATAATATTTAATAAATACTGAAAGATAAATTTTAATACTGATAAAATATATCATAGATACTGGTTTAAATCCTAAGCGGAATAAATAGGAAAAAAAACATATTTAGGCATCCAAAATTTATTATTGACAGCCAAAGACAGAAAATCTTAAAAACAGCCAGAGAAAATCTGAAGTATATTACTTTCAAAGAAGTAAAATCAGACTAATAACAGACTATTCAAGGTAGAAGATAATGGAATCACATACTTAAGGTACTTAAATAATATCTAACCTTTAATTCTATTTTCACACAAAGAACAACTGAAAGAGTATCAGGCCAGAAAACCTGAATGTATTAAATATTAAAGGGATTTTTTTTTCAGTTAAGAAAATGAGCCTTGCAAGAAACATAGAAATGTAGTAAGGAATAAAAACAACAAAAGTAAATATAGGGTTAACTGAAAATGGATATTGGCTGTTTCAAACACTAACAATATGTCTTTTTGAGTTTAAGACACATATATAATTAAAATATGTGGCAATAATAATAAGGCAGAAATTGTGTAAATGGAGTAAAGTGCTGTAATACTCTTATATTGTATGAGAAGTGTTTAAATTAATTTAAATTAATAAGGTAAAGGTTATGTTCTGAAATATCTACAGCAGCCACCAATGGAATAATAAAAAGTTTTAAAACTAGAAGCTCACAGAGAGACTAAATGAAATAACAATGATGATGGTGATGATGATGATCACAACTTGATTAATCCAAAATAAGGAAAGAGAAAAAGAAGAAAAAATATGGACATAGAAAACAATGATGAAATAGAAATTTAAACCCAAATATATAGCCAAATATATCAGTTATTACATTAAATATTAACATATATGTCAGTTGAGACAAAGATTGATCAGACTATAATGAACTACACACATACACACACATATAACAATTGATGTGGCTTATTCCAGGAATGTAAGGTCAGTTTAACATTTAAAAACCACGCAGTGTAAATCACTTCATTAGCAGAATATAGAAGGAAGCCCACATGATTATCTCAAAAGAGATAGAAAAAGTAATTTATGGTAAAATGTATCAACTATGACAGCCATAATTTTTTTGTCTAACCATTTTAACATGAAGCAAAATCAGATTATACTCACATTAATCAGAAACCTTATCTAGTACCAAAAATTTTCAAGGATACAAGCAATGAAGAGGCCCAGATGAAGGAGGAGGAGTAACCTCATATATTAAGTAATTTTAATGGATACCCCTCCAAGCAGGAAGACTATGAAACATCTCTTTCATATCTCAGAGATTTAGAGCTTAAATGATATTCTGTAGGGATCTTGTCTCATAAATTTATAAATAATAGTTTAGTTCATAAATAAGCTGCCTGGAACCAGTAATGACCTTACTTTACAGGTTATGTTTATCTTTGTAATATTGTTTATTGTGCATCACCCACCCTCCAGGGAACTGGGAGAGAAATGAATCCCAGAACAGCTCCTCTACCTAGTTCCTTCCAAGGGGTCTACTTACACAATTCTATGGAAAATTTCCAACATAACAGTGAAATTGTAAGTGTTCTCTGAGATAATAAATTAGATATAAATTAGGTGGGAATGTCCACTATTGCTACTTCTATCCAAAGTTGTACTGAAAGTTCTAGTCATTGCATTATGACAAGAAGCGAAGATTAGAGGGGCGCCTGGGTGGCTCAGTCGTTAGGCATCTGCCTTCGGCTCAGTTCATGGTCCCGGGGTCCTGGGATCGAGTCCCACATCGGGCTCCCTACTCCTTGGGAGCCTGCTTCTCCCTCTGCTTCTCTCTCTCTCTCTCTCCCTCTGTCTCTCATGAATAGATGAATAAAATCTTAAAAAAAAAAAGCGAAGATTAGAAAGAATTGAATAAACTTGTCATTCTTTGCAGAAAACATGATTCTCTACATAAAACTAAAAGAAGCTACAGAGAGACTTTAAAGATTAAAACTTGAATTTTACAAGATTTATGGATACAAGAACAATGTAAAAAGTTAAATGTTTACTGCAACAAAAAATAGAAAGTAGAATTTTAAAAATACCAATTTTAATATCAAAAAATATCAAGCCTTAGGGCTAAATTGAGTAGCAGATGTAAAAACTACAAAATATTCTTGATAGAAACTTTTTAAGACCACGTAAATAAGGAATATTTCATTTTCATGGGTAGAAACACTGAATCGTGTAAATATTCCAAATGTTTCAAAATCGAAATATAAATTCTAAACAATTGTAATCAAAACTCCAGAAGACTATTTAAACCTTAGTTATATTGAAAAGTCAATTTTAAAATTCATATGTAAACTCAAGGGGCAAAATGTCCATCTTGAAGAAGTAGAACAAAAGTAGGAGACTTATATATTCAGATATAAAAGTTAAAACTGTTCAGTGTAAGCGTAAGCAAATATACCACTGGAACTGAATAGAGAGGGCAGAAATAGTCCCACACTTACAAGATCACTTGCCTTACCACAGAGTCATCACTACAATGCAGTGAGGGAATGATGTCTGCATTTAATTCAATATTTCAAATAAATTTTGCAAAAAAAATCATAATATAAAAACAGATTTTATCTACCAAATATTTATAAGAACATTCAATTTAACTCATTCTTACTAATAACATTTTAATAGATTTAATAAACAGATTTCTTTCTAAATTTCAGTGGTCTTCCAGAGTCTACTAATATCAAAATTCCTATCCAGCTCAAAAAGAGTAATGGTTGGGCAGATTTCTTTTTGCTCAGTATAATCATTTTCTTCACTTGAGAAGTTGCTCCAATCTGTACTAAACTGTACATTGAAAAATGAGCATCACAAGTGGTTTCTGGGCTAAATTATGTAAATCTTGTCTGGCCCAATTACCTATTTCAGTTGGAATTGAGGATTTTTTATCTGTTTGTTTTAATACACCTTACACTTAAGAAAGGAAAACAGAATTTTATATTGGGATGATGTGAATAAAAAGGAAGCAACATCACTACTAATTTCTCCAATTCTCCCATCCTTGAACCCAGAGGAAGATATATAGTCTCTGTGATATTGGCTGCTATATTAAAGATATAGGTAAACTGCAGGTTTCATCAATATCGTATGATGGACATGGTGGATTTCAATTGAGATACAATGGTCCTTGTCTGTGTCTAGGATATACGTTCCTTTTTTTTCTCCAGGGGAATAACCTTACCTATGTTATGATCCTCTTTTCTCAACTCTCTCGTATCACAAAGGGAAGACTTATGTTTTATTGCCTTATTTTTTCCTAGAGTGAAAGGAATAGGAGTTTAATTATTATGGCTCAGTTACTTTATTGAAAAGCAAGTTAGCAAGTGGAAAGATTCTTTTAATCAATTCTGGATTGTTGTTAACAGAGTTATCTCTGTTTTATGGGACATTACATTGTAGATCAAAATAAAGTATAAATAAGCCTCTGTGTTAAAGTTCGAAATGATCATTTTTCTGTAGTGATTGCCAGCTTTTTCTATAGTCATCAGTAAACCTATATCGTACCACCATGTAATCAGAATTTTGTTATATAACTTGTTCTTACAATGCAATGAAATAACTCCAGAGGATGTGGTAAGAGTCCTCTCTCATTTTTTGATTCCACCTGGAGGAAGACTAACACCCCTAGAAACTTGCATCATTCATTCTTTCCCAGGGGAGAAGAGGTGAATTATCTGTTTGATGAGAGTACTATTAGCTAGTAATAGTAATAGACTTTTACTCTTTGCTCATTTTATTTTAGAAAAGCATCCCTTTTCCAGCATGTATATTTGTGGAAGAGACTCTGATCCTGAGTAAGAGGTACCTGCAGTTTCTCAGCACTGCCTCCGTCAGGATAGATGAATGCATCTAAATCTGGAGTTCAGTATTAGAAAGTGGATTTAGCTGAGCATCTAATATCTTTCATGTAGTTTTTGGCAGTCATGAAGATTACATTGATTCTACTTATCTGATGCATGTGTTTACATCTCAAGTAGTTTTGTACTTGAGAAGAAGAATTTCATTTATTGGACCTTCTCGCCCCCTCCTTATCCTAAGTATTTCTGTGGATCAGTCTATGAATTCTTCTATAAGAAAGGGAACAAAGAAAGGATGGAATTGAGGAAAGGACGGATGGCAAGTTGAACTCTCTATTATCCTACCATCTGTCAGCGTCAGATCTTCCCCCAAATCAAGTCTTCAACAACTCAAATAGATTTTGGAATATCTCAATATGATTTTTAGTGTTTCTCTTTGCCAAGTACAGTCAATTCTCATGACTCATGGAAATTATATTCTATAAAGTCACCAAGAACACTGAATTAGTAAATACTGAGTCATGGCTCCTCTAGGAAATTCAGAGTTAAGTTCCTCCTATGGCACCATGTTGACCAACTGATCAATATGGAACCTTGTTTTGTGTGTGTCTGTTTAAAGACACCTTATTTAATATATATTGTTGATTTATAAGTGTCGAACTCATGGCCAGTAGTGCTATAATCATGTCTGAATGAAGCTTATCTAACATGATATTTTCTCTGTAAAGCACATCATGGTTTTCTTATGCTTAATAGCACTAGGTGGCAGGTCACCAATATGCTTCATGGTCATTTAAAACAGTGAAATCACCAACACAATGCACAAAAAAATGTGAAAAATGTGGCACTAAATAGATCATGAGAAAGACATTTATTTATAGAATGAAAGCTGAAACAGGAAGGCAGAGCGTTGCCTTGTTCCACTTCAGCTAGGAAAGTAAACATCAGGCAATTCAAAATTTTTTGCCACTCTGTGTAAACCCACAAATGATCATAAAAGTGCCCCAGGTTTTGATTTTGGAGTTATAAATAAATTTAAGCTAGTAGGTGAATTCACAGATACGGGATCTGTGAATAATGAGGCTCTACTGTGTGTTAGAAGCTGTAATAATATATTGCCTACTTCCTCAGAGTTTTTTCCCCTGCCTCCAAAATATTCAAATAAAAATATAAATATATGTTTTGAAAGTGCTTAATATTTTAGCTCAATATAAGAGCCAGTCAAGTGAGGGTTTTTATAAATTGTTTTTATTTCTAAGTTTATCTCTGGAGAAACAGACAACTAGAGAAAACAAAACTAACTTTATATGTGGATGTAAAATCCCAACACACTGCCAAAACTTAAAAGAATTCTGTGAAGTGTTTAACCTGGCAGATTTTTTTATTTCAACATAGTTTTGTTGAATGATGAAAATGAAGGAATTTTTATAACAGATTTTCTCTGGTGACCATCCACTTTTTATTTTCACTATCTGCTATCAAATAGAAACATGATATTTGTGCTGCGGTTGAATTACTTAGAACTATAATTTTCCATGAGGTGATAGTTACCCTCTATCCTTTCTCATGATTCCTTATATTCAGCATTTCAACCAGACTACCTGTGCTCCAGAAGATAAAACAAATATAAGATTTCAAACCTGTCACTCCTACAAATCTAATCAAAACAGTTAGCAAATCACTTATGTTCAATGCTGATGCAGAAAGCATTTTTCCTGGTGTCTGTTCACTCTGATCATTTATTCACCAAATCCTTAAAGAACAGCAATACTGGGTTCTAGTTTATATGTTATTCACCAAATACAAGTCCTTGTTAATATCAGAGAATGTTTTGTGTTTGTCATTTGCTGGTTTTTATACCAGACTTGAATTGTATGCACTTTCTGAAATTCTTTGGCATCTCGTCAGCTACTTGCTCTGCTTCAAGTCCCTAATCAACTCCTTGGGGCCCACAGATTTCCACCGTGTAGGTCTGACTAGTCATTCCCTTAGAAATGCTTGGCTGTTCTTAGCCATCACCATGTAGCCACAGTGGCCAGCCACATGCCCAGAGGTTTGGTCACCATTTACTTCTGAATCCGGATGAAATGACACACCGTAGAGCATGAAGTCTGTTATCTGAAAAGACATCTGACAGGGCCCAGTGAGACAACAGGAAGCTGAAGGGAATTACTTCCTGTTGGTATCAACTTGGACCAGTAGGAAACAGGAGGTTGGGAGAATCAGTAGATACAATGCAAATCTACACAGTACAATTTCTTTTCTCTTCTCATGGATGACTCCGAAGCCAAGTGGATGTCTCTGCTGGGTTACTTGCTCTGCCCTCCTTCATGGCTCACTGTAAAGAAGTAGCCAGTATGGTAGTTCATTAACTACACATTTTTTCATATCTTCCCCCTACCTCATTTCCCCTTTTCTACACTCTTGCTGCCCTGGGTTTACACTTTCTGAATAACGTGTCAGTGCACCCATATTCTCTTCCAGCTCTGTTTTCCAGAAACCCAAGCTAAGATCATTTTCAAACTTAAAGCTTCAGTTTTTCTTCAGAGAGAGGACTAATATGGGTTTGTAAACTTTCTATTTCCTATCTTTTAAAAATAGAAAACCAAATGTAGTCAGCTTAGAAGGCTTCTAATATTAATAAGGAAAAAAACCTCTTTGGAATTGAATGTATGCTTTATATATCATACTAATACGTGTTTCAATTTGTAGGGTTTCTGCTTAGGAATAAAAAAGGGGCAGTTAATTTAACTTGAAATGCGGCTTGTATGTATGTGGAGTAAGTGCCTTTCATAAGAATTTTAGTGTGAATTGTATTCCATTCATGTATTATTCAGCACAGCTAATACATAAAATCCAACTCAGGTGACAACAAGTGATAGTCACACACACTTCCACCTTCTCCTCTGTATCATTTTGTGAAATGCTTTTCTTTGAGCTCTGCTCAAAGAAGCAAACAGCATGGGCCCCCACTTCACAGAAGCTCCCAAAGAGAAATGATGTTGCACACTTCTCATTTAGAAATAAGGAATTTGGAATAAATCCATGGAAGTGAAAATTCATTAGATAATTGCTGCTAAATGCTTGGCATTTTAATTCAAGTATTTTCAGTGTCACATTGCTCTTGAAATAGCAGCATAGTTTACAGAGCCCTGTCTACCTCTTGATGGACAGCTTTCAGAGTAGTCATCCTTGCTGTTTTCCCTGTCATGTAAGTATTCATCCACTCTGTATGCCATTATGGCCCTTTTGTCAAGGTGCCTAGAGGTTCATTATGAATTTTAAGAATATTTAGCAGCCATGTATAGTTGTTTTGTAACTAGTGTACATGAGACTGAAAGAATTAGTAGTGGATCTACAAGTTCTGCCAGGACAGTAATCAGTGTTTGGATTAAAACATTTTCTTTGCTTACAAGTTTCTGGGTTTTTTTCCTGCTAAGACTTCAGAAGTGTATGTATTGCCTACATTCTAGGGTGTCACCAAAGTTGGCTACTCTTGCTTCTGTCAGATTTTTTTAAATTTAATTTAATTTTATTATGTTAAGTCAGTCACCATGCAATACATCATTAGTTTTTGATGGAGTGTTCCATGATTCATTGTTTGTGTATAACACCCAGTGCTCCATGCAGTACGTGCCCTCCTTAATACCCA